>NC_132979.1:12642500-13013375 GCF_047496725.1 Anoplolepis gracilipes | reverse complement strand
CAACCTAACCTAACCTAACCTAACCTAACCTAACCTAACCTAACCTAACCTAACCTAACCTAACCTAACCTAACCTAACCTAACCTAACCTAACCTAACCTAACCTAACCTAACCTAACCTAACCTAACCTAACCTAACCTAACCTAACCTAACCTAACCTAACCTAACCTAACCTAACCTAACCTAACCTAACCTAACCTAACCTAACCTAACCTAACCTAACCTAACCTAACCTAACCTAACCTAACCTAACCTAACCTAACCTAACCTAACCTAACCTAACCTAACCTAACCTAACCTAACCTAACCTAACCTAACCTAACCTAACCTAACCTAACCTAACCTAACCTAACCTAACCTAACCTAACCTAACCTAACCTAACCTAACCTAACCTAACCTAACCTAACCTAACCTAACCTAACCTAACCTAACCTAACCTAACCTAACCTAACCTAACCTAACCTAACCTAACCTAACCTAACCTAACCTAACCTAACCTAACCTAACCTAACCTAACCTAACCTAACCTAACCTAACCTAACCTAACCTAACCTAACCTAACCTAACCTAACCTAACCTAACCTAACCTAACCTAACCTAACCTAACCTAACCTAACCTAACCTAACCTAACCTAACCTAACCTAACCTAACCTAACCTAACCTAACCTAACCTAACCTAACCTAACCTAACCTAACCTAACCTAACCTAACCTAACCTAACCTAACCTAACCTAACCTAACCTAACCTAACCTAACCTAACCTAACCTAACCTAACCTAACCTAACCTAACCTAACCTAACCTAACCTAACCTAACCTAACCTAACCTAACCTAACCTAACCTAACCTAACCTAACCTAACCTAACCTAACCTAACCTAACCTAACCTAACCTAACCTAACCTAACCTAACCTAACCTAACCTAACCTAACCTAACCTAACCTAACCTAACCTAACCTAACCTAACCTAACCTAACCTAACCTAACCTAACCTAACCTAACCTAACCTAACCTAACCTAACCTAACCTAACCTAACCTAACCTAACCTAACCTAACCTAACCTAACCTAACCTAACCTAACCTAACCTAACCTAACCTAACCTAACCTAACCTAACCTAACCTAACCTAACCTAACCTAACCTAACCTAACCTAACCTAACCTAACCTAACCTAACCTAACCTAACCTAACCTAACCTAACCTAACCTAACCTAACCTAACCTAACCTAACCTAACCTAACCTAACCTAACCTAACCTAACCTAACCTAACCTAACCTAACCTAACCTAACCTAACCTAACCTAACCTAACCTAACCTAACCTAACCTAACCTAACCTAACCTAACCTAACCTAACCTAACCTAACCTAACCTAACCTAACCTAACCTAACCTAACCTAACCTAACCTAACCTAACCTAACCTAACCTAACCTAACCTAACCTAACCTAACCTAACCTAACCTAACCTAACCTAACCTAACCTAACCTAACCTAACCTAACCTAACCTAACCTAACCTAACCTAACCTAACCTAACCTAACCTAACCTAACCTAACCTAACCTAACCTAACCTAACCTAACCTAACCTAACCTAACCTAACCTAACCTAACCTAACCTAACCTAACCTAACCTAACCTAACCTAACCTAACCTAACCTAACCTAACCTAACCTAACCTAACCTAACCTAACCTAACCTAACCTAACCTAACCTAACCTAACCTAACCTAACCTAACCTAACCTAACCTAACCTAACCTAACCTAACCTAACCTAACCTAACCTAACCTAACCTAACCTAACCTAACCTAACCTAACCTAACCTAACCTAACCTAACCTAACCTAACCTAACCTAACCTAACCTAACCTAACCTAACCTAACCTAACCTAACCTAACCTAACCTAACCTAACCTAACCTAACCTAACCTAACCTAACCTAACCTAACCTAACCTAACCTAACCTAACCTAACCTAACCTAACCTAACCTAACCTAACCTAACCTAACCTAACCTAACCTAACCTAACCTAACCTAACCTAACCTAACCTAACCTAACCTAACCTAACCTAACCTAACCTAACCTAACCTAACCTAACCTAACCTAACCTAACCTAACCTAACCTAACCTAACCTAACCTAACCTAACCTAACCTAACCTAACCTAACCTAACCTAACCTAACCTAACCTAACCTAACCTAACCTAACCTAACCTAACCTAACCTAACCTAACCTAACCTAACCTAACCTAACCTAACCTAACCTAACCTAACCTAACCTAACCTAACCTAACCTAACCTAACCTAACCTAACCTAACCTAACCTAACCTAACCTAACCTAACCTAACCTAACCTAACCTAACCTAACCTAACCTAACCTAACCTAACCTAACCTAACCTAACCTAACCTAACCTAACCTAACCTAACCTAACCTAACCTAACCTAACCTAACCTAACCTAACCTAACCTAACCTAACCTAACCTAACCTAACCTAACCTAACCTAACCTAACCTAACCTAACCTAACCTAACCTAACCTAACCTAACCTAACCTAACCTAACCTAACCTAACCTAACCTAACCTAACCTAACCTAACCTAACCTAACCTAACCTAACCTAACCTAACCTAACCTAACCTAACCTAACCTAACCTAACCTAACCTAACCTAACCTAACCTAACCTAACCTAACCTAACCTAACCTAACCTAACCTAACCTAACCTAACCTAACCTAACCTAACCTAACCTAACCTAACCTAACCTAACCTAACCTAACCTAACCTAACCTAACCTAACCTAACCTAACCTAACCTAACCTAACCTAACCTAACCTAACCTAACCTAACCTAACCTAACCTAACCTAACCTAACCTAACCTAACCTAACCTAACCTAACCTAACCTAACCTAACCTAACCTAACCTAACCTAACCTAACCTAACCTAACCTAACCTAACCTAACCTAACCTAACCTAACCTAACCTAACCTAACCTAACCTAACCTAACCTAACCTAACCTAACCTAACCTAACCTAACCTAACCTAACCTAACCTAACCTAACCTAACCTAACCTAACCTAACCTAACCTAACCTAACCTAACCTAACCTAACCTAACCTAACCTAACCTAACCTAACCTAACCTAACCTAACCTAACCTAACCTAACCTAACCTAACCTAACCTAACCTAACCTAACCTAACCTAACCTAACCTAACCTAACCTAACCTAACCTAACCTAACCTAACCTAACCTAACCTAACCTAACCTAACCTAACCTAACCTAACCTAACCTAACCTAACCTAACCTAACCTAACCTAACCTAACCTAACCTAACCTAACCTAACCTAACCTAACCTAACCTAACCTAACCTAACCTAACCTAACCTAACCTAACCTAACCTAACCTAACCTAACCTAACCTAACCTAACCTAACCTAACCTAACCTAACCTAACCTAACCTAACCTAACCTAACCTAACCTAACCTAACCTAACCTAACCTAACCTAACCTAACCTAACCTAACCTAACCTAACCTAACCTAACCTAACCTAACCTAACCTAACCTAACCTAACCTAACCTAACCTAACCTAACCTAACCTAACCTAACCTAACCTAACCTAACCTAACCTAACCTAACCTAACCTAACCTAACCTAACCTAACCTAACCTAACCTAACCTAACCTAACCTAACCTAACCTAACCTAACCTAACCTAACCTAACCTAACCTAACCTAACCTAACCTAACCTAACCTAACCTAACCTAACCTAACCTAACCTAACCTAACCTAACCTAACCTAACCTAACCTAACCTAACCTAACCTAACCTAACCTAACCTAACCTAACCTAACCTAACCTAACCTAACCTAACCTAACCTAACCTAACCTAACCTAACCTAACCTAACCTAACCTAACCTAACCTAACCTAACCTAACCTAACCTAACCTAACCTAACCTAACCTAACCTAACCTAACCTAACCTAACCTAACCTAACCTAACCTAACCTAACCTAACCTAACCTAACCTAACCTAACCTAACCTAACCTAACCTAACCTAACCTAACCTAACCTAACCTAACCTAACCTAACCTAACCTAACCTAACCTAACCTAACCTAACCTAACCTAACCTAACCTAACCTAACCTAACCTAACCTAACCTAACCTAACCTAACCTAACCTAACCTAACCTAACCTAACCTAACCTAACCTAACCTAACCTAACCTAACCTAACCTAACCTAACCTAACCTAACCTAACCTAACCTAACCTAACCTAACCTAACCTAACCTAACCTAACCTAACCTAACCTAACCTAACCTAACCTAACCTAACCTAACCTAACCTAACCTAACCTAACCTAACCTAACCTAACCTAACCTAACCTAACCTAACCTAACCTAACCTAACCTAACCTAACCTAACCTAACCTAACCTAACCTAACCTAACCTAACCTAACCTAACCTAACCTAACCTAACCTAACCTAACCTAACCTAACCTAACCTAACCTAACCTAACCTAACCTAACCTAACCTAACCTAACCTAACCTAACCTAACCTAACCTAACCTAACCTAACCTAACCTAACCTAACCTAACCTAACCTAACCTAACCTAACCTAACCTAACCTAACCTAACCTAACCTAACCTAACCTAACCTAACCTAACCTAACCTAACCTAACCTAACCTAACCTAACCTAACCTAACCTAACCTAACCTAACCTAACCTAACCTAACCTAACCTAACCTAACCTAACCTAACCTAACCTAACCTAACCTAACCTAACCTAACCTAACCTAACCTAACCTAACCTAACCTAACCTAACCTAACCTAACCTAACCTAACCTAACCTAACCTAACCTAACCTAACCTAACCTAACCTAACCTAACCTAACCTAACCTAACCTAACCTAACCTAACCTAACCTAACCTAACCTAACCTAACCTAACCTAACCTAACCTAACCTAACCTAACCTAACCTAACCTAACCTAACCTAACCTAACCTAACCTAACCTAACCTAACCTAACCTAACCTAACCTAACCTAACCTAACCTAACCTAACCTAACCTAACCTAACCTAACCTAACCTAACCTAACCTAACCTAACCTAACCTAACCTAACCTAACCTAACCTAACCTAACCTAACCTAACCTAACCTAACCTAACCTAACCTAACCTAACCTAACCTAACCTAACCTAACCTAGCCTGGCCTGACCTAGCCTGGCCTGACCTAGCCTGGCCTGACCTAGCCTGGCCTGACCTAGCCTGGCCTGACCTAGCCTGGCCTGACCTAGCCTGGCCTGACCTAGCCTGGCCTGACCTAGCCTGGCCTGACCTAGCCTGGCCTGACCTAGCCTGGCCTGACCTAGCCTGGCCTGACCTAGCCTGGCCTGACCTAGCCTGGCCTGACCTAGCCTGGCCTGACCTAGCCTGGCCTGACCTAGCCTGGCCTGACCTAGCCTGGCCTGACCTAGCCTGGCCTGACCTAGCCTGGCCTGACCTAGCCTGGCCTGACCTAGCCTGGCCTGACCTAGCCTGGCCTGACCTAGCCTGGCCTGACCTAGCCTGGCCTGACCTAGCCTGGCCTGACCTAGCCTGGCCTGACCTAGCCTGGCCTGACCTAGCCTGGCCTGACCTAGCCTGGCCTGACCTAGCCTGGCCTGACCTAGCCTGGCCTGACCTAGCCTGGCCTGACCTAGCCTGGCCTGACCTAGCCTGGCCTGACCTAGCCTGGCCTGACCTAGCCTGGCCTGACCTAGCCTGGCCTGACCTAGCCTGGCCTGACCTAGCCTGGCCTGACCTAGCCTGGCCTGACCTAGCCTGGCCTGACCTAGCCTGGCCTGACCTAGCCTGGCCTGACCTAGCCTGGCCTGACCTAGCCTGGCCTGACCTAGCCTGGCCTGACCTAGCCTGGCCTGACCTAGCCTGGCCTGACCTAGCCTGGCCTGACCTAGCCTGGCCTGACCTAGCCTGGCCTGACCTAGCCTGGCCTGACCTAGCCTGGCCTGACCTAGCCTGGCCTGACCTAGCCTGGCCTGACCTAGCCTGGCCTGACCTAGCCTGGCCTGACCTAGCCTGGCCTGACCTAGCCTGGCCTGACCTAGCCTGGCCTGACCTAGCCTGGCCTGACCTAGCCTGGCCTGACCTAGCCTGGCCTGACCTAGCCTGGCCTGACCTAGCCTGGCCTGACCTAGCCTGGCCTGACCTAGCCTGGCCTGACCTAGCCTGGCCTGACCTAGCCTGGCCTGACCTAGCCTGGCCTGACCTAGCCTGGCCTGACCTAGCCTGGCCTGACCTAGCCTGGCCTGACCTAGCCTGGCCTGACCTAGCCTGGCCTGACCTAGCCTGGCCTGACCTAGCCTGGCCTGACCTAGCCTGGCCTGACCTAGCCTGGCCTGACCTAGCCTGGCCTGACCTAGCCTGGCCTGACCTAGCCTGGCCTGACCTAGCCTGGCCTGACCTAGCCTGGCCTGACCTAGCCTGGCCTGACCTAGCCTGGCCTGACCTAGCCTGGCCTGACCTAGCCTGGCCTGACCTAGCCTGGCCTGACCTAGCCTGGCCTGACCTAGCCTGGCCTGACCTAGCCTGGCCTGACCTAGCCTGGCCTGACCTAGCCTGGCCTGACCTAGCCTGGCCTGACCTAGCCTGGCCTTTTTTTTTTTTTTTTTTTTTTTTACCAAGCGGAGGGAGGAGAGAATGCATTTAGGCACACCCCCGGGTCCTCCCGGGGGTAGTGTTGGACTCACCCGGCCTGTCGGCGCAAGCGCCCGGCCAGTCCTACCAACTAAACTCTCCCCCCCGTGGGCGGGTGTTGAGACCCGCCCACTGCAGGTAAGTCCTGCTGTTTTCTCCATGTGTCCGGGTTACGGGTACGCGTGAGCACTCTTCCGCGACCCGGACGGAGGCTAGGCTTGTGCAGCCGTCACGATGTTAGTGATTCTCGGTTGTAGTTTTCGGCATCGGCGTCCTGATCGGAAGGCACTCCCTCGGGGGTCGGGGAAGTGACGAGAAGGGGACCTGGGTTGGCATGGAGATCTTTTTCATCCGATCCATCCGTGTTTGGACTCATATGAGCGATAATGTAGATCATCGAGTCCTCTGGTTGTAGGTAAGGGCATAGATCCAAGAGGGTCCAAAAGATCCCAGCCTGGTCCCACCATTTCTCTAGGTTATTTTTTAAGTCACACTAGTTACACTACGTTACTCTTTGTAGAGCATAACTACTGTTTGTACTTAGCTAATTAACAACTACTACTACTATTTGCGGAGCTATTAGGGGTAGCTGCCTCCTTGTACAACTGTCTTACGGTGCAATTAAAACCTCCCATCCTGTGTTTGCTAGGTAGACCTTTTTCTTTACACAGCGTACAACTGATTTCTTTGTCGCACATTTTAGCTACATGGTTGGCTTCACCACATTTGTAGCAACAACCTGTCCGATCAATCGATGCCTTGCACCCGCTACCTATATGGCCAAATTGCCAGCATCTGTAACACTGTATAGGTCGCTCGACGAGTTCAACGTTCGCAAAGGACCACCCTATCTTAATTTTGCCTATCCTAACTAATCTATCTCCTATATCGTACGGGCAATTTGCGTGTGCCGCAAATTTGCCACCTCTCGCTTGCCATACACCACTGACTCTTAGGTCATCCTTTGAGCATCCACCACTATTTGCCAATGCCGATGCAACGTCAACAGCACTAGTGGCTATGTCGAGGCCCGAAATCAGCAGTTCCGCACCAATCTGTGGTCTAGTGACCACCGCAGCTTCTCCAAGAACGCGCTTTATCTCCTCCTTGAGGCAGTCCGCCTTGTTCTTGTTATCCGTGCCAAGAATCTCGATAATAAATGCTCCACTAGCTGTATTCCTGGCGTTGGTCTTTTCTAGTCCAAGTTCCTGGATCTTTGGATCTTTACGTGCGCTACGCATTGCCTCGGCATATGACATCTTATTCGTGTCGACCCTAATAAGTACTGCAGCCTTATTGGCTAAGCGTACCTTCCTCTTGCGTTGTGACGATTTTTCGTGTTCGAACTTTTCCTGAGGATCATTTCCTTGAGGGCTGGCCAAAGTTTCCCTTCTTCCTAGAGGTTCTTTCCTTTCCAGAACTTTTTTCGGCGTCACCTTGGTAGTCCTCTTAGGTGTCATCCATTTCTCTTCCATCCTTTCCTTGCCTTCCTCTAGGGTAATTTCATTACCGTCTTCCTTGTTTCCGAGGGGCTGCTGCGTCAAATCCAGTACAATACCAGAATCCAGCTCCTGTTTCTTTTTTACAGGGACCTCCTCGTTAGCAGGAGTCGCTACTCTCTTCGGGGGTTCTCGTTGAAGACTCGAAACAACGTCCTTCAGGCCTTCAATTTCATTCTTCAGAGATTTAATCTCTTCCTCATGCTTATTTCTTGCATATTTCTGTTCTTCCATTATAGTCCCAATATACCCGGTAAGCTCAGCCACTTCGCTCTTAATGCCCAATACAACATCTTTGTTATTGCATCCGGCGGCGTTGGCTGTCTTAAATTCTTCTAGATTACGTAACTTTTCATTTAGGTCCTTATTTTCCTTGAGAAGAATCTCTCTCTCCTGGGATATCTTCTCGAGTTGGGCTCTGCGCTTCTTTTCTCTGATGGTAAGACTTTTCCCTTCCTCTTCGTACATATTTCCAAGTGTACTAAACATATCGATTGCTCCGTAACACCTGGCAAATATCTTCTTTTGGTCTTGAACGCCTATGTCCTTGCGCCTCTCCAAAAAGTCGTAAACCTCCTCTATCCATTTCTTACCTGCGAGTATCAGGACATCATAATGATAATCACCGAGATCCTCAAATGTCACAGTCTTAAGTTTCTTGCTGTTTCTGTCGAATTTGAGACCAATAAACTCGCCTTTTTCGGTCTCATCCTCACACAACACTTCAGTTTCTTCATCATCTGAAGGGATGTCCTCTACATAGTAGGAGAGAACTTCCTTGTAGGTTACCTTCGCCATTATGTCTTACAAATAAGTCAACTGGTCGATACAACTCAAACTCGTTCAAAGCCTTAAACCATACTAATAATTTAGGCACCTATCTAATTAATTATACTACATGCGCAATGACCGGTAAAAGAGGGAAGAAATATAAGGCCCTTGCACCTGGTGTGCGCCCCTAATGATCGTCTATGTCAATTGCGCACCACAAATGTTCAGTTTTCGTAAAAACGCGAAACTAACCATACCATGACCCTTATTTAGAGTTCCTGATCACAAGTATGCTGACGCGCATGCAAATTCCTTACCTCAAAATTACTGCGCATAGATAGTCGGATTCTGGATCCAGGGATAACTGGGGGAGTTCCATGGGACTCCAAAAATCCGACTGCGCATCCAAGGAAAGTCCCCCAGCGTTATTGCGCAACCTCTGAATTTTACACCAATGGTATGCGGCTTCAAGGTCGCTACGCAATGGTGAACACTAACTTCTATCTAATTTCCTAATCCAAGTTCAAAGTCTCAAGATATTACGAAACATTATTTTCCCATCTAGTTACTTCTGAACGCACTCATGCTAGCTCGCCTTAACCGTTAGCGCATCGCGAACTTACTATCGCGACTGTCGAGGCGAGATATTTTGACCGCGACTATATCACTCACCCAAGATGGCCGACGGCGTTACGATCGCGTCGCTTCCACATGTCAATCGACATAATCCGTTATTTATTTCGAGTTAGAATGTTCTTGCGTATCGAGTCCATCAGGGCGACCTCCGGAAGTCATCCGCACCCGCGAGCGCCCGACAGCACCCGACAAAACACCAAGTGCCAGCTGTCTCACGAAGCTTTATTAATCATCGCGATGTCAGCGACGTGCACCGTTGCACCCGTCATGGCAAGTATCACAGTCTAAAGTAAGTATCACTGAATATCTATACAAGATACAGAGCTTATAGCGTCTATGTTATTATTCACCATATTAGTTGATTCCTTCTTCAGGAGTACCGAGGACATCAACCACCGGAGAGGATCATTTATCTATCTACTCGTCAACAGTGTCGAGTACACAATGGTAAATATATAATTGATTATTTAATATAACATATCTCTGTCTAATTTTGTATGCGTTTACAGGTGTTTGCTATCGTCCACTGTTGTGACGCAGGGAGCATGCATCAGATGCACCAGAAGGCGCATCGACAATAACGGAGAATTGTCAACAACAGTATTATCCGGTTTTATTCAATTTGTACGTAATTACAACAATTTACGCAATACAATATTTCCAATGTATCTTCATAAATAACCCACGACTAACGGTTATTTACAGATCACTACTTTTCTGCCCAGCACCGGAGAGAATGACAAGATCATCGACTCATCAACGGTGACAGATTATGGCGTTATCACTACCGTAAGTATTCGTCTGTTAATTATTATTGTATATTGTTTGTTTAATGTTGAATTTACCACACACAATACACCGCCCTATATCCAATTTGATGCTTCTGTTCATTTCATTGTCCTGTATTCAATGAATGAAGCCGAACATAACCATCTCAGCTGTCATCGAAAGGGACCTTAACCTCGGAGGCTAAGTATCTCTTGTCAACCAATATTGTATGTACTAGTACATATTATTCCTAATTGATATCATATGTATTATATTAATACTAATAGTATTCTTCTTTATTTTTATTTACAGGTATCCAGCAAAATCATTGAAGGAATATACTCATCGTCAACAATTATTTCATCTACTTTATTGCAGAGGATTATTGTGTGAGGCTGGCCATTACAAGGAACAGGCATTTGCCAGAATTATGCTCCCAACCTATGACCCGTCACAACAAGAATGTACAACCTCAAGATACGTGTTACTCCTTAATCGTATATTTAGCCTCTGCTATTCGCTGTTATAATAATTAATATTGTCTATTCTATTTCAGGAGATATAATGTACGATGGTTTTATTGTTACAAACAATCCGGCCTGCTTTTGCCACTAATTAAAGAAAGAGCGGTGAGTATTATTAATGATGTTATAGTATCTTAACTTATAATCATCTATTATTACATAACTGTTATATTAACTATAATCTAACACTGTTGTCTATAATTATTATCGTCTATTATTGTCGTGTGTTATACTAATGTCTTTTCCCACAATTTTCCAGGATATCAGCCCGTGAAGCCGGCGGAAGAGGAGGATGCACTAGAAGGAAGCCGCCGCCGCGATGAGCCAAACGTGCGATCATTGAGAAGGGCTCCGGGCGCCCGTCGGATCTACGTGCAGTTCCCTGAGAGAACGGACGAGACCGAGCACGCCCGATCATCCAGAAGGCAAGTCCCTCCGACGATTTTGATCGACGCGTCACCCACGGTCGGACGCTTTTGGCCGAGTCTGGAATCAGTCCTTCACTACATCCAGATTCTCCTCCCGCAGGGTGTTTAGCAGCTTCAGGCCGAAAATCATGCGGATGGTAGTGACAACAAAAGGTCATTAAAGACACGTAACACTACTCAATGAAAGTCAAAAGTGACAGGTTTTATAACCTCAACTCTGTGATTTTCTAGGTTACTATTGGCGTCGGAAAGAAACAACATTCAAGAATTTCAGACCGCAGCAAACGAAGAAAATATTTTATAAATAAATTTTAACTAATCTGTTTTTTATTTATATCCTCTAGTTAACAAAATGAAAGCACAAGGGCCATTGCACCGCGGCCAGGGCCATTGCATCTCGGCACACAATATACAAACTAACCACTTGTACACGTTTTCTTTATGTTACCCGTATCCTATCCCTCTCTTTTTATATTTTTACTAAGAGTTCACTATTTTATAAACAATAGTCCTATTTTTATCAAAACCTTTTAACAAATCATGCATTGTAGTTCATGTTTATTGTGGAAGGTCTGTGGTATAATAATATTGTATTCCGCCGCTATATAAATGTTTTCACCATTCACACTGCTTGTCCTCATGTATCGTTAGCCTTCATTGGCCCTCCATTTTAATAGTTCTGTTTAGCCGTCCGTATTTCGTTGGTCCTTAGTGTCACTGTATTCACTAGTATCACAAGTCTTATTGGTTCCCAAGGTAGATATTCAAAGATGGCGACGTATAAAATTGAACGCACGTCAATAACTGCCACTTCATCTTACTTCTTACATTCTCTGTCTTATGTTCAGTACATCCCATATTGTCACTAGATGTAACTGTTCTGTTCTCTGTTGCACCTTCAAGCACCCTGTCTCACATTCCCCTATGCTCACTCCTGATAAAAATCACCACACTATCTCACATACGGACCCCACGTCATTGAGAGCAGGAGATACGTCACCATGACGTCACCGTGGTGCTCGTTTATCAAATTAACACCAATTGAGCAATAAACAATTATCTTGCAGCAAAACACGCACTATTATTTATTTCTTGTGTCTATATTTCTCACTGGTGTCTATAGATTACCAAGTTAATGTCAATTAACAGCCCCTTACCGCAACGCAAGCGGTCGACGTGGACGTGACGTCATGCGTCATCCACATACGCGGCAACCACTTTTCCACGTAAAACACACAAAAGAGACACTTTCCGCGTACAACACCGCGTCACCTCGTTTTCTAATACTCTTCTGTAGTTGTAGAGTAATTTTTCTGAATGAAAGTCCATAATAGACCTCTTTTCTCTTAATTACGGCCCGCGTGGCCGCGGCGACACGTCATCATGAAGAAACAATTTTCGTTAATTTTATTTAATTAACTATCACTGCACTATTAAAAAGTATATATTTGCGAGCTATTTATTGCCGCGGACAACCTCAAACACAATTCAAAGCGCGAGATGCACTTATTATCGTCTCTAATAGGCCGTCTTGGCGGAGCGACTTCCGACACGTCTGCTCTTGACGCCAGACACCACCGAACTCCAACCTAACCTAACCTAACCTTTTTTTTTTTTTTTTTTTTTTTACCATGCGGAGGGAGGAGAGAATGCGTTTAGGCACACCCCCGGGTCCTCCCGGGGGTAGTGTTGGACTCACCCGGCCCGTCGGCACAAGCGCCCGGCCGGTCCTACCAACTAAACTCTCCCCCCCGGGGGCGGGTGTTGAGACCCGCCCACTGCAGGTAAGTCCTGCTATCTTCTCCATGTGTCCGGGCCACGGGTACGCGCGAGCATTCTTCCGCGACCCGGACGGAAGCTAGGCTTATCCAGCCATCTCTGTGTTAGATACTTCTGTTTGATAATCCTGTTCTTCGACTGGAGGCCTTCCCTCGGGGACCGGGGATAACTTATTGGGGACCTGGGATGGCATGGGAGGTTCTATGTTCCAGTCCTTGGTATTATAACCCAGCGAACATATGGTTCTGCAGGTCCTTTATTTGTGAGGCGATGGTGCGTGAAGTTGGAAGCTGAAGTTTCCGTCAAGCCTTCGTCTCTTCCTATATCATGAACCTGCTAGAATAAAAACTAAGAATCTAGGGCACCGTTAATATTATTATTTTGTTACTATACTCTTATAGGTAATATACACTCTGCTATTCATTCCATTCTAAGAATTTTTTTACTCTGTGGGCATCAGAAATGTCCTGTACTTTAAATGATTTAGAGTACTGCTGATGCCCATTGATTAACTTAACTCCAATTCTATTTTTAATTTTTTTTAATTCTAGCATTATCTTCGTTTAAATATTGGTAAGATGAATGGAAATTTTCCCATTAGTCTATTTCACTGTCCAGTTGGGCCATCTCCTCTTGAGTATCAGGCGGAAATGTGAGATACGGATCTGGCAGGATTCCCTCACGAGCACGTTCCTCCTCCTCCTTGATACACATCACGCTATTGGCGAAGGAAGAGACCGCGTTCCAGTCTCTCTCACCCCTCAGCATAGCATGCACAATCCCCCGAAGGGACAAATCAGGACCAACAATTTCCACAAGTTCTCTCCTGTTTATTTCCCAACGGGAACATATACGCCAGGTGTGATCCGCCGTGTCTAAGACTGCTCCACCACAACTGGTACACCTAGGATTATCTAACTTCCTTATCTTATACAGGAACGCGGAAAAACAGCCGTGACCAGTAAGAAGTTGCGTTAGATGGAAAGAGACCCGGCCGTGGCCTCTGTCCAACCAACAGTCGAATTCGGGTATCACCGCTTCGATGGTTATCCGCCCCCAATTTCCCCTCCGACTGAGGTGGTCCAGCCATTCTTCTCTGAGCGTGAGCATCTCCTCCGTTCTAATGGCTCTGGTTCTTTGTGCTGTTAATTGTTTTTTTCTGCGCAACCTGGAGCTTTCGTCGTATATTCTACGTCTCGCGTCCGCCAGAAGAATTAACGGGGGAAGCCTAGCCAGTAGAAGAGCCGCGTCCAATGCTACCGTTTTATAGGCCGATATTACCCGGATCGCGATGCGTTTCCACGCTCGATTTAAATTCCTCTGGTGTTCTTTCGATCTTCTAAGAGCGCTACACCATATCGGAGCACCGTACATACCCACCGAGGACAACACGTTCGCGTAGAGTTTGCGCTTATTTTCGTTTGGGCCCCTGAGGTTGGGCATCAATCTCCCCAACGCGCGCGACATTTTGGAGAGTTTTTGTTCGATGTAGGTGAAATGGGGATGAAAGTTTAGCCTACTATCGATCATTACCCCTAAATATTTCATATGTTCTTGAATGGGTATATTCTCTCTTCCTATCCTAACCGATGGTAGTTTGTTAGGTTTCCCCCCTCGGGGGTAAAAGACCACCGCCTCGGTCTTATGTATCGCCACTGTCAGGCCCAACGCACGGATCCGACCAACCGTAATTTCCAGTTGGTGATTCGCCCGATCGACTGCCTCCGGTAAGGAATCCGCTTCCGCTAGAATGTGCGTGTCGTCCGCAAAACATATGATGAGACGTCCCTCCTCATCGCTTGGCTTCAAAACAGAGTCGAACCCAATGTTCCAGAGTGTGGGCCCGAGAACCGATCCCTGGGGAACTCCCGCGGTCATTGGGACAATTTCGGTACCTCTTTCAGTCAAGAACTCAATAATTCTATCGGATAAATATCCGTCAATTATTCGCCGGATGTATCTTGAATATCGCTTTTTAATAAGAGCTCTTTTTATTACATGCCAAGGGATGGAGTTAAAAGCGTTTGTAATATCTAAACTAACGGCTATAACATAGCCGTTTCTTCCTGTTACCGATTTAATTGTCGTTTTTACCAGGTTAAGAGCGTCTGTTGTTGATCTTCCTTGCCTGAATCCGTACTGGTGTTTGGCTAATGCAGCAAATCCATTCGTCTCCTCCTCTTTCCTCATTCGGTTAATTATAAGGCGTTCGAATGCCTTTCCCAAGTCGTCAAGGAGGCAGATTGGTCGAGTTTTGGGGATGCTTCCAGGGGAGGATTCACCCTTAGGAATTAGCACTAATTTGGCTTTCTTCCAAATTCTAGGGAAGATGCCCTCTCTCAAACAATGTGTAAAGACTGATCGAATGCTTCTCACAAACTCGTCCGGACACTTTTTGAGGATTTTCGCGGGGACACCGTCGGGGCCCGGCGCAGAGCTCCTTACTGCCCTTTTTCTTAATATTTCATCTACCTCGCGGAAAGATACCTCATAGAATCTGTCCACGACCCCAGCGCTATCGTGCGTAGTGGGAGGTGTGGTTGGAGTGATGGCGCGCGGAAACAGACCGTTTACCATTTCAATCACTTCTTGATGTTTGATTAGTTCCGAAATGGAGGGTCCCACTTTTCTCAGTTTGTTCAGAACAAGCTTATAAGGAATGCCCCAAGGATCCTTGTCGATTGCATCAATCAGTTCCTGCCATGACCTTTCCTTGGCTCTTATAATCGCGTTTCGTAGTTCTCGTTTTTTCTTACGATATTCCAATTGGGCGCGCCTCAACAATCTATCGTGATCTGGGGCTTTATTTCTTCTGCGTAGTAGACGTTGCCAGGTTCTCCTAGATCTGGTGGTCCTGGTCCGTAGTTCCGCTACTTGATCGTTCCACCAGTAAACCCTGTCTCTTCCGCGTCGGCCGGTGTACCGAGGGGCACTTGCGTCGCAAGCATCCACGAGAGAGCGGGAGAGCCATTCGGCTGCTGTTTCCGGTCCATTCCCATCTTCCGGAGGTTCGTCTGCAGCGCTCCAGATCAGTGCTGCTTGAAATCTGTCGTCGTCCAATTTATCCCATTTCCATCTGTTATTTCTCTTCTCTTCAGGGTTCTGGTTGCGTACAGGTTGCTGGTGAATCGTAAAAAAGACATATTGATGATCCGAGAGTGACTCTATTTCTGAGCACACCCTCCAATTCTCTACTCGCCCCAGAAGTCCCGGTGTGACCCAAGTCAGATCTATAATGGATACACCCTGTGGGCGTACACACGTTGGTTCCGCCCCATTGTTCAGGATTCTTAGATCTAACTCAGCTGCAAGATCTTCTAATAAACCACCGCGATAGTTGGTGTAGAGAGAACCCCATAAGGGGGACTTAGCGTTGAAGTCCCCGCAGATGACCACTCTATTACCAAGTTGTCTAATGATAGCAGCGATTTCTTCCATTATCTTATTGGAGACTTCCCGATTGGAATTAGGAGATATATAACAAGATAGCAAATATAAGTCTCCCACGGAGACCACTACAAGTTGTTCCTTCCTGCTGACCAACCTACAGGAACCGAAAGATTTATCAGGCCGCCAAAGAATCGCGGAACGACCGTCCATACTCACAAACCAATTAGGTGGGTTCAGGTTTCGAGCCGGTTCAGATATGGCGCATATAGTCACGCCCATCTCAATCATGTGTTGTATTAATATATCGTAGGCCCGTCTGCTGTTGTTCAGATTGCACTGTAGCACTTTCATCAAGGTTTGGGAGCTTTGTTGCCAGTAGCAAGTTTCTTAGCGCCACACATGTAGTTCCCTGTACGGTGACAATAATCTAATCCCTTTTGTTTACAAGGGAAACAACATGCAGGGTTCGGACAGTCAGTCACTTGATGTCCCCGTTCACCACACTTGAAACAACATCCCATTCTGTCATTAGTCGATCTACAATTAACCCTGGTGTGGCCAAATTCCCAGCACCTGTAGCATTGCATGGGTTTTGCCTCCAGAAGTTCAATTCGCGCTGTCGTCCATCCGATTCGGGTCCTTGTAGTTTTGGCTATTCTAATGGCCGTGGATAGAGAGCATTGTACCCAGGTCATAAATAATCCGATCTTCATAGGCCTAATTTCTCCGATTTTAAGATCAGGGACTTTGCAGTCTCCTAGCTCCGCTAATCTCTTTAGGATATCGTCCTTGTGGAGTGACCCATCGAATCCGCTCACTCTAATATCGCCCTTCACAACTGGTCTTGTGATTTTAGCTTCCATACCTATCACCTCAATTAGCTTGGCTTTAAGGTCCTCTGCCTTGTTCTTATTGTCTGGACCCGCTATTTCTATGATCCAGTTGCCATTAATGGACTGACGAATTCTTGATTTCTCGATTCCGAGCTCTTCCATCGAAATGTTTTGCCTTGCTTTCCTTATTGCATCAGCATATGAAAAGTCAGGATTATTCCCCTGGATTACTATTGCCGAAGTCGTAGGGGCTCTCCGTTTAGGTTTTAGCTTTTCCAGCTCTTGAGTTCTCTTAGGAGGTTCAGAAGCTTCTTTCGTCTTAGGTGTTTCTTCCGAGTTCGTTCTTCTATTCCTGATAGGGTTCCTTCTATTTTTCCTTACTTTTGTCCATCCAGGCGAGTCGTTATTGGTGGGAGAAGCTCTTTCCATAAGGTGATCTTCTCGCATATCGGTACCTCTATGTGAGTCGATTATATCCTTCGGAGGTTTCAGCTGGATATTACTGATAATCCTAGGAGCCGCTGGTCTGTTTCTCGGTACCCTTTGTGGCTTGGGGGCCACGAAGTAATGTTCAGATTGCGAGGCACGTTCCTTGTTGGATACCTTTTTTTCTTCTTCCATAGCAGGAACGAGGGCTGGGAATTTCCTATTATATTCCGTTTCCTTGGGGTCCATAGGGATTGTTCTTATTTCCTTTATTGGGGAAGTACCCCTATCCGCCTGAATGACTTTTTTATAGGTCTGCTCTCTTGTGATTGTAGCCTGGAGGCTCTCCATGACTCTCTGCATGTCTGAGATGTCCTTTTTAAGACGGGCTATCTCCCTTTTATGATTTGCTACTGCAGTCGTCAACTCTAAATTTTTGCGTTTCAGGGTCGCTGGATCTCCTCTATCCTCCTCTCTTTCCGCTAACAAGGTAATTACTTCGCCAATTGTGAGCAGACGTTCTTTCATAAGTCTCTGGCAGGGACCATTCAAATTCCCGCATTCCTTCCTAATTATTTCGAGATCGTCGACCCATTTTTTCGCGTCGATTTTCAATTGCAAGGAAGAATGATCCTTGAGAACCTCCAAATCTAAGGGTACTTGTCTCATCCTCTCCTTAATGGTTTTTCCACCACCACTACCGTCACCGCGTCTGTTTTTCCTCCCTGTACTGATTCCAGGGTCAGTGCCCTCAGAGTCTGCGTAATGTGCAAGGCTAGACATAGAGTCTCGAGGACCCGTCAGGTCGATGACGTCACTTCTAGTTGTACGTTTCTTCTTTATTTCTTCCTCCTCTTCATCGTCAGATTCATCACTGATTATTGCTCGAGTCTTCCTTTTAGGTCTGCTTGGTACAGATTCTCTATTAGATGTGACATCCGTGTCACTGTCCAGGTCCTTAAAGAGATTTCTCTTAACATCATCAAAAGCAACCGGAGAGGGACCAGGTGATGGAGTTTCTTTTCCCCTCAGGAAACTCGTTCCTGGTGTAGAAAATACTTCGTCTGTTGGCGGTGGTAAGCCCTCAATCTCTTTGCAGACTAATGTGCTCATAGCTTCCTGGGTAGGTAAATCCTGCTCCTCCGTTAGTGTATCTTCCATAATTTGTTCTGTGGTTATAAAAGATATCTCCTCCTCCTCATTTTGTTTTTGTTTTGGTAATTTAATATTTAGCATACTTGTCCCACGAGTGATGTCGGAAATACGGTCGGCCTGGGCAGAGCCGCTTGCCCAGGTAAGCCTTTCTACACTGGGAGGGTCGGCCGGTACCCCCAGGAGTCGTTTGAGACTGCGCCTATTATGCTCGCCGCAGCCACGAGCCCCCGAGCACGCCCTCACACTACGGGCTACGAGCTAATCTTAACTAGGTTAAAATGCATGCAATTTAGGTAAGTATAATAACTATTAGGGTGCGAGTATCGCGATCAATAAAATATAAGGTAAGTATAATAATTCTTTAAAGTACGAGTATCGAATCAACAATATAACCAACACTTATAAAACAAATCTATCTATAAGGTATGTGTAAAACTGAATGGGGTACGAGTATCGCGATCAATAATATAAATGTATATAGAATAAGTATACTATCTATCTGTAAGGTAAGTATAATATTGTAATAACTAATATACAAAATAAGTATTGTAATTAGTAAAGTAACTATAATGTAAAATAAGTATAATATTGCAATCAGTAAGTAGCATAATTAATGTACGAATAAATGTTGTAATCAGCAATTAAATAAATAGCTATTATAAAGCTATAATAAAATCTAACTCATAGATAGTTATTCTTATTTACATTAGCGTTGATAAGGATTAATTATCTTAACGCACATCTGTTCCTGGTAGTCATAAGATACTGTACAGTATTTTTTTAGGTTGTAACCAGCTGAGGAGGTAAGGGGGAACGTCAGAAACATGGACCACCCGACGCGCATCCCCTCTTGTCAGTCAAAAGTTACTGCGCAGGGATATCCGTTTTTTATCCCCTGCAGGGGGTGGGGGACTTTCCAAGGATAACAAAACACCCGGCGCGCATCCCCCTAAATTTCTGTAAAGCTACTGCGCAGCTATTAAAAGTTGCACAGATGCTCTCTAAATTCTAGTTCTCCTCCAATTGGAGAACACCACTATTAAGTTCGTTTTGGTGTACGGCTTCTGGTTTGCTCAATAATAAGAGTGTCAGATCCTATATGCAAATCGCCATTCTATGTGTCATACTAGTGACTTCCCCTATGTGCCACGCGCCGCATGCGAACCCGCTCGTATTGTGAACGCGCCCGCTTGATTCAGCTAAGATGGCCGCCAAGACCGCGTGTAATACTTCGCGGTGTTAGTGTGCTATTCCGAGATATTTATTAAGATTTTCGTGTAATTATGTATGAGCTAGTGAGTGACCGCATATCATCGGGAACCTTCATCCGCGTGTTGTGCCTTGGTCTTCATATTGATCGTAAAATCTATTGCGTCGAACCGTATTCGCTTCGATGTGTAAGATATTCTGTCAATGTTATTCGTATCATCATCAATATTCTACGTTGTTTTTTAGATATGTCGATGAGAAGGATGCGACCGAGACGACGCCGTAGTCAGGAACAACAGGCAATCAGTAATCTTCGTGTCACTGCTACAAGGATAGTTTCTTTCCGCTAACTTTACTTAATTATTTATAAAATAATTATCATTATCATTTCATTTTCTGCACTCATTGTGATTAATAATACTTGTTCACAGGTGGACTATAGATGAGAACGTCTCATTCTTTAGGAAAATTACCACATTATATGAGACGTGTAGCGCAGGGTTGTTATTTATGCTCCCCTACCTTGTGTTGCGAGTCATGGACACTCGTTACGCCAAATCAGAATACCAGGGCTGAAAATGAACATCGTTGGGAAGAGCATGCTCTAACGCAGGTCTCACTCATTCACACCTGTCACTGGAGGGTGTCTAACCTCACAGGTAAGAACTTCCGCATCACTTATTTAACATTTTTAATTATTAATATGTATAGTTGTTGTTTTTCTCACTTAATGCTATATTAACGTCTCTATATATTATTAGTTAATTAGAGGGATTCTTTAGCGTCCTAAGTTTCACTCCATCTGTGGTTACTAATTATTTCAGGTTCGTCTATTGTTTTCTAATAAACGCCTATATTAGTTTCAGTTACAATAACCCTCAGCAGTCATTCTCATCATAACATACAGCCAGTATTTGATGTGTTTATCAGACATCGCCTAAGAAAATGGTTATGTACTTCAAAATATTGCTAATTACGTCAATACTTATCTCAGGTGAATGTTTCCTCTGAATTACAAAACCACTAAATAATACTAAGGTAATTATGTATAATTAGTTATTGCTTCCTTCGTTTTTTCCTTTTCTCTTTTATTTTGCTAACAAAAACTTAATGTATATGATTGCTTTCTAACCTACAACTGTCACTAGATAATATACTATTGCAATTACCGCTCTAAATTATCACAACCAGGCACTTAACCCCAGTTATATACATATATATATATATTAAGTTAATTAATTTAACTTAACTTAACTATGTGTAACGAATATAATTAGATGTATTCTTGTTGTAGAAAACCACTAAAGAACACTAAGTATACTAAGTATATTTGTATTTATGTTCATATTTATCTATTACTTTGTGCAATTTACTATTTAGTGCATGGACTAATGCAGTCTATTGTAACTTTTATGCAACTATATTATATATACGCGCATCCCTTATAATTTCTTATATTTTCTCGGTTTCAAGGTTGACAGGAGGAAGGAGATGTTCACAAAAGAAATAGTTGCCGCGATGACAGAGTATCCGGCCCTTGAAGAATCTTCGCGTGCTCATCGGATCATCATACAATTTCCAGGAGAAATGGAGGAGACCGGACGCAGGCGATCGCCCAAAAGGTAAGGTCTTTTGACGATTACAGGTCGTTCTGTCATACACAGTCGGCTGATGTTTGCCGATTTTAATTAAACTAGTTAGATCCTCTAATCACACCAATTCCCTCCTTCCGTAGGACAGGCAACCTCGCCGCAAAAACAGCGCTGCTATCTATCAGTCATTAAGTATCAAAGGTACAACATATAGTACTATTACAAGAAGAGTGGCAGATTCCCTAACCTAAATTCAAAATTATTTTTAGGTGGCTATTATAACTCTCCAAAGAACTCTGCTGATGCTTACATCACAAGGATATTTTCATTATTTATAAATAAAAATTATATATACGTTTGTTTTCATTAATTTTCCACGAGCTAACACAATGTATTTACATGGGTCATGGCACAGAGGCCCGATGCAATCATTTTTATTAACCACTGCACAATAACCTATGATCATCTATTCTTAACAATAAATAATATCCATTATAATATTGTCCACTGTAATATTGTTAACCTTTAGTTAATTTTAAAATCCTTAGATTACTAATCCATTTTATTTATTTGTACCATTAAGACATTCATCTTCTACCGTTGTTATGTCCGCCATTATGTGAACACGTTATAAAGGTGGTGTTATTTATTCATGATTACTCCTTGTGTCACCTCTTCCTCATTGGTTATCATCTGTTGCCAACTTAGATGGTGACGTAACGCATGATAACTAAGAGCACGCAATGCGTTACCACTACACCACACTTAATTTGAGTACTGTTCTCTAACATCACAACACTATTGTGCACTTATTGTTTAATTAACATTGTATACTAACTTAACTCAGTATATATCGTCACATTATATTTATAATATTATTATTCCTAAGCATCAATTTATATTGTTCACTATTGTCAATGTGTGTACCCTTCAATTTACATTTGCATCATATTCACATTCATATGAGATTAAATTTTTCCTGCTCATGTATACTAGAATCCATATAGAGCCATGCTCACCTAACCAGTTAGTGTATTAAAATAACACAGTCATTAATTAATTGTACCACTAAACACTGGCTATTTGCATCGGTGACTTGCACCTCATCCAGCATGTAGGAACTGGAACTACGTCACGAAGTGACGTCATCGCTTCATTCGCACGTCATTTTACACCAAATGCGCTAGCAAAATAAATGTTTTAAGCACAGGGCACCCACAATCATCTCTTCTTGCCTGATAATGTCCCCGTTATTGGCCGCGAGCACCAGCTAAACTCAAAACAACGGTACTTCACTGTTAAATGCGGTTGACGTGGACATGACGTAGGCAGTCTTCCACGTACGCGGCCGTCACTTTTCCGTGTAAAATTCACAGAACAGAACACTTTTCACGTACCAGACCGCGTCTCCTCGTTTTTAGTATTCCCCCGTGAGTTATAAAATAGTTTTTACTGTCTGGGAGCCGAGGATAAGCCATCTTTAGTCTTGATAGCAACCAGCGTGGCCGCAACGACACGTCACCATGAAGAGGCAGTTTTTCATTAATTTTAATTAATTAATTATCACCACCTTGACAAAAAATATATATTTATACACTACTCGTTGCCGCGAACAGCATCAAACACAATTCAAGGCGCGAAGTGCGCTTTTAACCGTCTATAGTAAGGTGCTTTGCCGGAGCGATGTCAGACACGTCCGTACTCAACGGCAGGCACCACCAAACTCCCAACCTAACCTAACCTAACCTAACCTAACCTAACCTCACTGGGACAACAGTACCGTCAACATCTAGTCGAGAGATGGGGGAGGCTCCCCAGGTCGAAAAAGAAGACCGCCTCGGTCTTGCTGAAGGCCACCCTCAGGCCAATCCGGCTTATGGCCCTCACGAGGCTTGCCACCTTTTTGTTAGCCCTGTTTAGGACTTCCCCCCAGTTGTTCTTCTCGGCTACCAGCAGGGTATCGTTGGCATATCCGATGACCCGGCAATCGAAGAGGAGAGCGGTATGGAGGACCCCGTTGTACCCGAGGTTCCACATCAGCGAGCCCAGCACCGAGCCTTGTGGGACCCCGCAGTACACGCGACGGGTGTGACCCTGGCCGTCTTGGTCTTTGTATTCGAGCCTACGGTGACCGAAGTAGGCCTGAATACCCCTCACGAGGTATTCGGGGACGCGGTGGGTGTTAAGCGCGTCCCCGATTGCCTTCCACGGGAGGGTGTTAAAGGCGTTGGACACGTCCAAAGCGACGGCCAACGCTACCCTCCCGCGTTCCACAGCTGACTCCGTGAGGGCCCTGACGCGCAGTACGGCGTTCACCGTGGACCTGCTTTCACGAAAGCCGTATTGTTCCTCGTGAAAGAAAGGGACCTCATCGCGCGCCAGATGCTGGACGAGTCGGCAAACGAGAATCCTCTCGTATATTTTGCCGACCTTGTCCAGCAGGCAAATTGGCCATTACGATGACGGGTCACCCTTCTTCTTACCGCCCTTGTGGAGAAGAACCAACTTGGCCCTTCCCCACGTTGGGGGGAATTCCTCCTCCGCGAAGCATCTATTGAAGATGCCTCGTAGCCACCCGGATAGGTTTGTCTCCTCCAAGACGAGCTTTCAAACGCGCCCTGGGATGCCGTCCGGGCCAGGGGCCTTGTTGTTCTTAACCCCTCGGACGGCATCCTTCAACTCCTCCTCGGTGATTTCGAGATCCCTGGACCAGGCCTCGGCAGCGCCGCTGTTCCAGTTGAGACCTCGAGGATCGGGTTTCGGCGGGAACAAGGTCCCGACTATTTGGTCCAGGGATTTCGAGAGGAGGGTTTTCGTCACGAGGGGCGCCCAATGACGAAGTTTATTTGTCACTATCTTATACGGGCGCCCCCACGGGTCGGCGTCTAGGGACGCGATCAATTCGTCCCACGATCTCGCCCTGGAAGAGCGAATAGTGACACTCAGCGCCACTCAAGCGGACCGGTAGTCGCTGAGTGCCTCGGCTTTCCAGGCTTCGTCACCACGGCGCTGGGCGCGTTTGTGGAGTCTTTTGGCCTCGACAAGGAGCGGCGAAGAGACGCGATCTCCTCCGTCCACCAGTACGCAGCCCGGCGCTAGTGGGGCCTGCTCTTGGGCATGGAGAAGTCGCACGCCTGTGTGATCGAGTCTACCAGGCGCGCGACATTTTCCACCAGGCTCCCCACTCTCTTCTCTGGCGGATGGTGTTTTTAAATGATGGCCTGGACGGCCGCCGTCAACCTATCCGGGTCTAACTTTTTTAGGTTCCATCGTGGCGGTGGCGCACCGCCGGTCGGACTCTCGGGCTAAAGGGTGGTGCAACCGAACTCGATATATCGGTGGTCCGATAGAGTCTTTTGGTCGATCACCCCCCCATGACCAATTTAGGCGTGCCGCGGAGGGGGTTATCATAGTAAAATCCACTATGAACGCCCCTTGCAGCAGCCGGTCGCACGTAGGCTCGTTGCCGGTGTTTAGTAGGCATAGCCCGAGAGCCCCCATCCAGTCCAGTAAAACCTCTCCCTTGGGGGTAGTGAGCCGGTCTCCCAGGCTTGCGCTCTGGCGTTAAAGTCACCGGCCACCACCACATCCTGGGAGAGAATGCTGCGTATGCAGTGCTCCAACTCCTCCAAGTGCAGTTCAAATTGGGAGAAGCCTTAACTAGGCGGTGCGTAACACGCCACTACCGCGATGGATCTCTATTTCACAGCCACATACCCCTTTCCTGACTTAAGTAAGGAGCAGGGGGGATTGTGGTTGTCCGTACCGCGTATGCCCGCAACCGTGCCAGAGCCGTCCACCCTCCAATTAGGATGGTTTGAAAAGGATCGGTACGGCTCCGACACGATCGCCAGTCCTATACCACGCTCGGCGATAGTCTGCAGAAGTAAATATTGCGCTCGCCAAGCGTGGTTAATATTAGCCTGTAGTAATTTACAGGCCCTCATTGACGTCGGTAGAAAGAGCCACCGTCGTTTCAGGCCCCGCACCACGTGGCCGTGGAAGGGGGGCTCCATCCTCGTTCGATGGCGCATTACCTACGGGCTCAATTGCGCCCGGGGTAAGGGTGTCTTCTTTTTCGTTACCTCGCTTAGGACCTAAGCGTGGCATCCTTTGAGGCTTGGGGGAGTCGGAGCAAAGCACTTTGCTTCCCGCACCATCCTCGTTTCCTTACCTGACCGAGTCCGTGCGCCGCTTGCGACACTCCGATGTGTCCATCGGCGCGGGCGCAGACTCGACTGGGACTGTTTGCTTTGCTTGTGGGATTTCTCCCACAACGACCTCCATCAGGGACGGACTTGGGTTCTTCTTATCGATTCCCTCCTTCACCCCTCCTGCCGACGGGGTGGGTTTTTTGGAGGAAGGAATCGATTTGGCCTTCTTCTTGTTGAGTTTTTTCGGGGGGTGGCAATTCAAGCCCCCCATCCTGTGCCCCGCGGGTGCCCCAAGGTCAGCACAGAGTGCGCAGTGCACTTTCGGCTCGGAGCAGGAGTTGGCCTTGTGGCTTTCTTTGCCGCAGCGGAAGCACAGGTTGGCACAAGATCGGTCGTTGCCGCATTGCTGCTGCACATGCCCCTCCTCCATGCACTTAAAGCATCGGAGGGGGAGCCGCGGCAACAGCTCGATGGGTAGCTTGTACCACGATATCGGTACTTTTCCCATCTGTATCAGTTTGTTTGCCGCGTCTATTGGGCACTGCACCAACACCGTATTGAGGCCGGTGCGGGGAGCCTTTACGAACGCTCCCACTTTGACGTCCGAGAACCCGCATTTACCCTCCCCGGAGATTGCAATCCATTACCCGGCAACAATCTTCGCCCGGGTAATGGAGTCCTCCAGCCCCCGAATGCGGAGGTCGGCCATTTTCTGGGGGCACGTGACTCGCACCCCTTCGTTGTCCTCCGTCACCTCTTTTACACGTTTGGCGAGTTGCCCCGCCTTGCGTGCCTTGTCCTCGCCGGAAATCTCCTGAATTAAGGCTCCTGTGAGACCTTTCTTTATCTTGAGGCTTCCTTCCTTGATTCCCAATTGATCAAGTTTTACCTCCTTCCTGATGGCGGCCATGTTCTCGCCATATTTCCCTTCTGGGCAGGTTATCATAACCGTCGAGGTTTTGGGAACCTTCCTCTTACCGGGTTTCTCTTCCCCCGCTACCTGCCCCTGCTTTCGCTTACCCTGTTCACTGGGCGGTGACCGGGCCGCAGCAACGGGTACAGTTTTGGAGGGGAGGGGAATCTGTCCTACCTTTCTTTTTCTTTTACGTCCGACCACCACGCTCCACAGAGTTTCAGTGGTCAGAGAGGGGCCATATGTCCCGGGTCTGTCGACTTCTTGTCGAAGGGCCCCGGGCCTAATGGTTCTCCGTCAGAGGGTGGAGCCCCAGAGGGTTCCGCATCTTGGCGAGATTTCCTTTCAGGTTTCTCATCGGCTGCGGGTACCGGCAGGGAGGGGGGGGAAGATATCTTGGTGTTAGCACAAACCTGGCTTACTCCTTTTTTCTTTCCCTTTTTAGCCACTTTGTTCCTCTGGCTGTTTTTGGGAACAATATCCTGCGTTTTGGGCTGAGTTGGCGAGGGGATCTCAGCCTCGGCCTTCTTCCCCATTGGCGGCTGGGTATGTGCGTTCAGGGGAGCAGCTTGGACCGCCTCTCCCTGCCCGTTCGTTGCTTCAAAGAATCGCAGCATCCTTTCCCTCAAGTCAACGCCGATTTGTAGGTGTTGATTGAGGGCTTCGTACAGAATTGCGAACTCATCCTGGCGAGTGATTGGAGGGAAAGGTCGAGAGGATCCACTCAAGAGGGGTCCCTGTGCTTCCGTTACGCTCGCAGCTTGCGGTTCTACCTCCATGCAGGGGTCACCAATTAGTCTTGGGGACACGCATGCTGGAGATAGTCTGCCCTTCCTCGAGGCGGTCTTCTTTGGGGAGACTTTTTTGGGTGTCCTTAGCCTGAGAGATTGCCCCTCTTCGCTGTCGGAATCTGACTCTTGGTCAGATTCTATGCGATTCCGTTCTCTTGTGATCTTGCACCCTTTCTTCTCACTTTTTGTGGCATTTCCCTCCTTGGTTAGGTGAGCACTGAGTTGATTCGTTAGCACTTTTACCTGATCGGCGAGTTCCGCTATCTGCTTTTTGAGCTCGCTTGTCTCCTTTTTTTTCGGCTTTGAGGAGCTCCAATTAGAAGTTCCTCCGCTTCATCGCTGTTCGGAGAGGACTGTGTAGTCCTATCGTGAAGAACTGCTGTGGCAGCCATAATGGATGCCACAGCCTTCTTCATTCTCCCTCTAGCGGACCTTTGATGTTCTTGGAGACCTGCAAGCTCTTAAAAATGGTCACGCAGTTTGCTATCGTATCCGACACCACAGTCCGTTAAAAACCATTTAAAGTTTTGTAGTCAAACTGTTCTTTCGAAATACTCCGTAATGAGGTAAATAGTAAGAAACTTTGAGCTCTGGCTGTGACTCTGGAATCCGTGTCATATGACCTAGTTGTTTATACTCTCGTAGAAATTGGTAGTAAGCTGTTGCGTATTTTGGTTCATTCGTGAACTTTTTAGATAAACTATTGATGATCCAAAGTGCCCTTGAACGAGAATCTTCTAAGTTTTCTTTCGATAGTTTAACAGAAAGTCGAACTATATATCTTCTTGATTGATCACGTGAATGAGTTGTCTTAAAATGGTGTTCATTCTTGTTCGTCAGATGATAAAGATAATGTTGAAGTTTGAGATTTTTTCAAATTGCCAGAATCGCTGTAATAAATCGTGAAGCTCTCTATCGACTACAATATGATATACCTGCTTTGATGTAGATAGATTATTAACGGATCCTGATATGATCCAACCAAACTTAGTGAGCTACGCGATTGGTAATTTTGTGTCTCCCTTTATTAACCCATTCTCGATGATCTGATGATTTCGGCTTCTAATATTATATCAATAGGTTCTAGGGTTCGATAATTGTCATCAGCTAGTTTAATTCCGCTCAGAAGTGTAGCCAAGAAGTTTGCTCGAAGTTCGTTGACTTCGGGAGAGGGGCGGTAAGTTTTGCCAGAATATGAGCTGAAAGTGAGAACTCAAAATGATCGTGTCGACACTTTAATGTAAGATGTGTTGAGCTTTTGGTCCTGTTAGACTAGTGACAACCAACTCCGAATAAAGAGATAGAGGAATGGATTCTGGGAAGAATCAAAAAACATCTGAATTAAACGTTCCGAGACGAGAGATATTTCAGAGCCTTGATCAATTAGTGCCCGGGTCTTGACACTTTCCCCATTTGAGGAGGTGACAAGTACTTGTGCATTTGCGAGAAAAATCCCTGAGCTTACATGCCTTCCTTGAGATGATGCATAATAAAGTACGTTAGTGTATGCTAAGGTAGATGGGTTTGAATGAGAATTCGCTGAAGTTGAGTTGGAGGAAGGAGTGTTCGATTTGTCTTTTGTATAAATCGTGGTATGATGTTTGTGCCCACATTTCAGGCAACGCTTGGTAATCCGGCAGGCCGCTGCTCGATGAGATCCTAGGCAATTATAACACAAATTGTGTTTTTTGATATACGTAGCGGAACGGATTTAGCGTTGTATCATGAACAGTGATGTAATGATTCGCTAAGCATAATATAAACGAGTTTGGCTTATTGATAAATGAGTCTCTTTAGCCTTTTTTTGGAAGTGAGACTTGAAAGTATTTGGCGTTGAAGTCCCAAATTTTCCAGTTCGTGATTTCTCAAAAGCTTGGAGTGATAAGAGTCCGGTTATTAGGCCCTCACTAAATTGTTTACGTGTAGGAGGCTCCTTTGATGAGCCTAAATGATGCTCCTGTTACGTCCTGAGCGTTCGAGAGTGAGGTGCGGTTACGGTGGTTGGTGTTCGCGGATCGCGGTAGCCGAGCGGTAAACTTGTCACGATCAGCGTAGCGGTGCACCGGAAACTAGAGGTCGGGACGTAATGGATAATAGGGAGGATGTGAAGTGAGTAGACAATGAGTACAGATTGTTTACGTATACTAATTTTTATGTATTTATCATTATTTTATATTAAACATATATGTACAGTTATATTATATTTTTCAAGACGATTAGACAACTAATTCATGGACGGTTATCGGGAGGCGAATTGATAGGTGCTTCAGCGGACGACAAGATGCATACTCGCCCGAAGAAAGCCTGGGAGGAAATGATCCTCGGTTGCGTAATCCCGAAGTCTATCAACGGCGGGGGCACGGGCCACGGACGGTATTCGATGGGTGGTAAGAGCCTATGTGAGGAAGCGGCGACCCCGCTACTGGATGCCGGTGGAGTGACGGCGTCGTGTAACGGGTCAGGGGTTGACGATGTCACGTGCAGTGACCCACTGTTATCGTCTACCTCGGTGTCAATAACAGGGTTGCTCTCTATTTAGTTTTTGGGTAATCTGTCTAAGTCGGCTATACCCAGGGCTTCGCCGAGAGCAGGATCAATGTGTACTAGGAACTAATAATTCGGAGGATTTTTTTACTGATCTGGGATGATGATAATAGAGGCTTGATTTAAAAACTCTTTTATGATATTGTCTAAATTGTAAATAATATTTTCTTTATTTTCTTCTATAAATTGGATTAGAGTTTCTAATATGACTTCAGGGTCAACGAAAGGATTTTGTTGAAATTCAGAATCAGTTGTCTGAGGTCTCATTTATTTTATTTTATTTGACAAGAAAAATTAAGAAAGTTGAAAATAAAAAGGTTAAATTTATGACATATGTATTTGAAAATGATTAAAACGGTAAGCAAACGCGTTGAATCTCGTTATTGTATATTTGATATAGTCTGGTGGTCAGAATGCAATTCACTCGGCACTAACGAGAGGCTGAGGAAGTTCTAGGAACTCCATGACACCATGACCATTATCGCGTATGCAATGAACGTGACGCACAATGACACTCGAGTTAATCAAAGAGAAAATAAAAATGTAAAATTATATCTGCAATAGCTTTAAATTTATTCAATTTAAAGTTGGAATGATTGGAAAATTTCAGTTTTGGAATTATAAATGGATTGTGATTAATTTGACAAATTTTCAATTATATTAAAATTGAGATAGGGATTAAGGTGGTTTGTGATAGTAATGGTGAGGGATTAAGTACTTACTGTTGTTGTATAGTAGAATTCACCGTCGGAGCAATTCCAAATATATACTGGTTTTGAAAGGTTAATTCACGACTTTTATAATGTAAGAGCAAATTTCTCAGTAATTAATGACTGCTTTAATATAAAGAACAAAGTTAAATTGAGAAATTTAAATGATTTGGATTTATATTAAATGTAGATATCTCTTTCTTTAGGAGAAAGTCAACTGTTGCACTATGATTTTATTTCTCATAAATATCGTTGATGCATCTATTCACGTAATAAGAAAGAATCATTAAAATTTTTATTGCTTTTATGTAGATATATATATATGTTACTAAAAGTATTGTTCTTTGCAGGTTCAGCACTGTGTGGTGAGGTGACATATAAAGAAATGTACAACTGGAATATGGTGGGTGGAGGCCAGCGATATAATTTATTGTTGTCAAAAATCACTGTCTCCGATGGAAAATAGGAAGAAGAGATTAAGCAAAGGATGCTCCTTTAATTTTATTATCAAGTTAAGTATAACGAGTAGTTAACTCTCTTACATTGATAGATTGATTATTTATCTCATCTAAATTTGCAAATTTCTTGGTATAGTATTTTAACTTTATAATTCTTAAGAGTGGTATCAGAGTGTGAGTCAATTTGTAATTTTAAGAGTCAATAGTCTGAGCTGTAAGTTATTCAAAAGAATGAGATATATATATATATATATATCTTGTATGTATGTCTAGTTAACTGTATAAAAGATTTTTATTTCGGAGCTTAAGGGTGGAACAGTTTATTGCATTAGTCATAAGAGCATATGTCTAGATTGTAATTAAAATTGTTTTGCAAAATTAAAGTGGTTAGAGTGATATGATGTCATATAAGTGTCAAACACGATGTGTTATAAATAGTAGTTCAATTCAGAATTCTTTTCCTTTTTATTATGTTTTGTTAGAATATGAGTGCGTTTTCTTTTTATTAAAATAGTAATATTCTTCTTCATTGATCATATGCGTATGAGTGTATGTATTTAAAATAGTGATTTACCTTTATTAATGTTTCTAGTTTCGCTGATTTTCCTGGGCCTTTTCCTCGTACTCTGGACGTCGTGGATCTCCCTCAGGGATGTCAGTGGTAGAGGTTGAGGCAGGATGCAGCTCGATTTCAACCAAAGGTCCGGGCCAGCCAATAAATTCAAAGGTTCTTCGCGAGATGGGAGCTTCTACTGAGTCAGATGCAGGAAGCTGATCGAAAAGTTCTACGACAATTCTTTGATTGTCCGGTACGTCAATTGAATTGTCTTTTCCTACTTGGCTGAGACCATTATCACTGTTCGAAATTTGTCTCTGTCGGCGTAAAGCGGCACGTAGTTGTCTATGTCGTTTACCGGCGCGACGAGAACCAGGCATTTACTATAAATTATAACCAAAATTTTATTCTAATTTAAAAAGTTATTCAATTCAGGTTGACAATCTGGATCAAGCGACATTCAAGCAGCTCATCGACTAAGTCTCAGCTCTGCTCGAACTAACACGAGGGGCACGTCACTCTGCTCTATCCCAGGCACGGGACTCGCTAACGCTCAAGATCCAGACGTACGTTAAATATTTAATCGATATTAAATTAATTATAGTAAACACTGGTTGAAGGTGAAGGAACACTGTATTAAAATAATGTACTTGAGAATATTTCGAAATAAGCAACTATGTATTTTAAAAGCTTGAAGATTTTACAAAGGTTGCAAGTAATGATTACAAATGTTCACAATTCAAATGAAAAAGGTACAACCGCACTGTACCAGAAATTGGAGATTAGTTAACAATAAAGTAATAATTCTAAATTATAATGTAGAGTGAGTCTAAGCTCTAAATTATAATATAAGACGAGTCGCGAAGACGAGAAAGTAAAGTATTATTAAAGATCTACTTTGACGACACAAAGTAGCTGACGAAAATTAAGTTAAAATTGATTTTAGGACGCAGTGAATGTATAAAGACACAGAGACTTTTCACGACTTCGGACTAACGTTTCGGAGAGATGTTGAAGTGACTTATGAAGTTAGGAAGGCGACTTTTTAAGTTGAATGTTGGCGACTGTTTTAGATGACTGGTGGTGAAAGACTGATTCCGTCCGCAAACTCGACTGACGTTCTGCGCTCCGTCCCCACTTTCGGGTCACCTCCTTCTAGGCGTCCGGTGGATCCAAGACTTCCCGGGTTGGCTTAATCATCCGGTGGAGATGGATTCTTGCTCTTGGTGAGGGAACTCTCCGCCTTCGAAGACGTCAGAAGCGGTGAGCTCTTCTTAATCTTAAGTTGATATTCAGCGGCGAATATCAAAAGGCACGTTGTTATAATATTTAGTTTCGTCGAGTCGCTGCGTCGAGAGATAGGCATAATATTCGATTTCACTGGTCTCTGCGTTGACATAATATTTAGTCAAGCTGAGTCTCTGCGTCAATAGATAAGAATAATATTCGGTTTCATCGAGTCTCTGCGTCAAGAGATAAGAATAATATTCGATTTCACTAAGTCTTTCTCGCCGTCGCCTATTGCGTCATCGTGCGAATGAAAGGCTCTTTGTATTATAATAATTTCGCACTCTTATATTATAAATTTTTTTTTTTTTTTTTACAGCAAGAGAGACTTATTAATTTAACTATAGCAAGAGTTAATGTTCATTATCGAAATTATTATGTCTCATACTAATATTTCTTTTCTTTTCACTTATTAATTTATGCTTTTATGTTTAAATTTCCTTTAATTTTCTCTCTTGTTGTATCACATATTTCATCTTAACTTATCCGCTTTTATAATAGTATCTATATGGAAGATGCATTTTAATACTGTTATTTCAATTTATAATTCCTTTCTATCGTGATTCCTTATGGTTTCACTTTAGCGTAGGAGACTAACTCTCCTTTACATATATATATATATGAATATATATATATATAGACATATATAATACGTGTCATGCGTTATTTTTGTAATATTACTTTTTCATCAATTACACCAAAAGAAAGTCTTCCATTTAGATTTACATGTTGATATACAAATGCAGCTTAATAATATTAATAAATTAATTTATTTGGCGTATATATATGGTTCTCAATGCCAGTATGCATATGCCTTCCAAAATGTACTTTACTGAATAATATTTCTTTTTCTTTATTTTTTTTCTTTTCATTATACTTATGAAATGTAGGATTTATAAAGCGATTGTTAGTATGATTTAACTCTAATATAATTGGTTTGCAAGTGTTTCTGTTACAATCGCGTAATTGAATTTCAACGATTCTGATGTTACAGTAATATTTTATTTTTATATATTCTAGCAAAGAGAATTTTAACTTTTATTTGGAAAATTAATATAGTAGTTTAATGATTACAAATATTTTTTCTTATTTTTTTCTGATAAGGTCAGTATTATTTTGTTATTACTTCTAAGTAAGCAATGTCCAATTTAATAGCTATATAATACTATGCTTGATTAAATATTTTATTAAGTTCAAGTTGAGATATATATGTATATCTCATACCTTGTGTTCATATCTCCAGCGGTACGTTTATATTTTGAAAATTTAGTTTGAAATTTTTGGCGGGACGTCACAACGACTCCGATGTGTGGTTTCCCGGTGGAGGGTAAGTGAAGTACCCGACGGATGCTGGGCTCTGATTATCCGGTAGAGACGCAGCTGTTCGGACCGTCAGATAGGAGCCGCCTTGGTATAGTGACCGGATGAGACGCTTCAATTGATGAGCACGCCCTGCTCGACGTGACCGACCCATGACGCAGCTAAGAAGGTAGGCGAGATCATAATCAACGCCATAATTGAATACGCGGAGAGGTATAGACTGGGGTTAGCAATAGTAACGCGAAAAGGGAAAAAGAGAAAGAGAAAAAAAAAAGGAAAAAAAAAACATACGCGTTAAAGTAAATTGCTAAACGAGTTGACTTGACCTTATCTGACAGGTTGCGGGGACAGGGTGAGCCGCCTTAATGAGTTTATTTTAATTTAATATTTATTCTATATTTTAGATCAAGAAGAGCGATTGGAGGAATTGTGAGAGACGCCCTGAGATAGGCGCGGTTCGTGGACTGAGAGGAGGCAGATTGCCCTGACAGAGGCGCGCTGCACGCTAGGAGGCGGAATGCCCTGAAAGAGGCGCTCCTCGGAGAAGAGAGTCATTCGCCCTGAGAGAGGCGTGCGACGTAGATAGGGGTAATCCGGCTCTGAAGGAGGCGCACTACGAAGGATGAAGGCAGAGCCGCCCTGGAAGAGGCGCACTGCTAGAAGGGACGTAGAATCGCTCTGAAAGAGGCACACTACGTAGGAAGGATGTAGGTCGCCCTGGAGGAGGCGCCCTACGGTGTAGGTAAGAATGGTTATCGCTCTCTGTCTAATGACATTCCCTATGAAGACGTCCGAATAAAATATTAATCTCTTCGATTATAAGTTACAGATATCTGAGGCTCTGGGTATGTCAAGGCGGATGTCGCGGACCTTGCCACTGGTGAGCGGATAAGGAAAAAGAAAAGAAAAAAAAAGAGAGAAAGAAAAAAAAATAAAAGAAGAAGCTATAAGGAATACAAGAACGCCCTGGAGGAGGCGCGCGTCGCCGCAGGATGAAAGAGAGAGCCCGACGTAGGCTTGAAGGAAGGATGACCTCGTCAGATAAGTAGCACTAATTTGCTCGATAATTTCAATATTAAAATTAGAATAGAAAGCTTATCTTTATATTTACAGGTATGGACTCGAGAGGTTAACGGAGAGAAGAATTGACACCGAAAAGATGACCGACGCCCGGAATGGACAGGGGCCGCGAACTGACACAAGTATGTATATTTCGAGTAATTACACGTAGACAATATGATTAATGATTACACGAATATATCTTAATAATTACGACTACGTACTCACTTCACTAAATTGTTATGTGTTACAGGAACCACTGGGGAACACACTGTCACGCGGGTGTACACGAAAATGTGGATCTACAATATTAGTATTACAACATTAGTTAATAGAACTTTCCTTTGACTATGATTTCGCGCGCAGACTGGTTCCGGACGCGTAAATGATATTATAGATAGACGGCATTAATAATTGCCTGGAGAGGAAAAGATATAACACTTATATAGTTGATAGGAATAATTTACTGCGAGTGAAAATTAAGATAAAATGTCTTTAAGAGTGATAGATAGAAATCGATATGTATTGTGAGCGCCGTGGAAATCGAAAAAGAGAAAGGAAGTATAATAGTGACAGTGGATACAATTAATCAAGAATAATATTATACGACGGTAAACGTAAGAAACTGAAGGCTAATTAATAGTGTTCGCGATATGCTAGTCTCGAAGTCTCTCTGAGTTAATGATTTCGTGTGAATAATACCGAGTAATGAACTAGAAAACACTGATTCGAAGATATAATATTAATTACACCGTGCGAAAATTTGCGAGAGCGTATGTATGATCGAATGTTATAAGGATAACCGATTATTAAGTCGTATGAATGACTGTCTGTACGTACAATGAATTTACTGGGTACTGTATGAATCGAGTATTGACTGCTGATCGAAAACTGATTATGCGAAAACTGAATGGTCGAAACGAACCGTACAACAGATTTTACTGTCGGGCGAAAGCCGAATACTCAATATGATCCGAACTGTCTAATGATCTGAACTGTCTGGGCGAGAACTGAATACTCTGTATCTTGAGCACACAGTGCTCCCGTTTATATACCCGTCGCTGAGGGCTCCCACCTTCTGAATTATAGCGCGCACAACGTGGTCCGATCCTGGTCATGCTTGTTTGTCACGGGTATCACGCGCCGAGCAATAGTAAGCGGTCACGGTGTTTGTCTGAAATTTTCACGTGATCCGGCGGTTCCTGAATGTTCTAGAAGCTTCGAGACTAGCATTATAATATAATATCTATATCGTTATTTCTAGATATACCGCAATTATTACTAGCGTTACGATAACTTATCTGATTAATTACTTATTACCGCATTGTATTATAGCGTTGTACTTAAATAATCGTAGAGATACGAGAGCATTTCGCTAATTAACTTATTAATTAACAATTATCTATGATGTCGCATAATGTTATTCGTGGGTTACAAGGTGTAAATTAGTCTACAGACGTTAAACTCGCTATTATATAACTATATGTATGTATGTATATCATTATAACTAGTAGTAAAAGTTTATATATATATATAAGTAATAATGGTATAAACGCACATGTAATATGCCTTGATATATTTATAATGAATGGATGAGGAGTGTGTAAGTGTGTACAAATGCATAAATTTAAGACAAGTTTACATTGTGAGAGGTTGAGTGTGTAATTTAAATGATACGCATGGAATATGTATGAATTAGCTATAAGATCCGAGACTATTGCGTTACCATGTATATAAATTATTTATAGAGTGTGTGTATTTGCGTGTTACTGGGTGGATAATATGTCTATAATAGTCAGGTACTGATTAAACATTGTGTAGACGATAAGTTTATAACGCGCGTAATTTTGTACCACCGGGTATATTAGGTAACTATTGTTATATAATTTTATGGTGTGTTTGTTAAGGAGCGTGTATCTATGTAATTATTTCTGGGTGTTCATTATGCGTTTATACTTGGTTTAAGTAGTGTATAATGTGTGTATTATCGTATCACCGTATATATAGTTATGGTCATTTTGTTTATTATACATATGTATATTGTAATTATCATTCATCCTCAATAAAATGATAAAGAAGTTTTGGGATTATTATCACGTTCAAGTTATTTCAGACACCTTATATAAGTAAGAGTTAATTAAGTAATTGTATATATTTGAGTGTGACTATTTAACTTTAGTTATCTTCCAGAGCTTTATTCGTTTTAAACTCTTTATGGGATATTTATATTGTTTTCACTATAATATGTATATATATATATATACATTCATCTTGTGTAGTTCATTTTAATTATTATTGGTTTTACTTGATCACTTAAATATTGTCTGAGCCTCGAGGAGTTCTTGTCAGGTCATTATAATTTGCCTTTGAACATCTGTGGATTATGATTTCTGCAGCGAGTCGCATATATATATATATATATGTATATGTGACTGCACCAAGTTATCTCCATGGTTGATATATGAAATAATTATAAATGATAGCTGACCGGATTTTTATTGGCAAACCAAATTGGATTCATGGTAAGGAATTATTATGCAGATGATGTGTTTGATCGAATCTTTTATTATTGTTAAAATTTGAATTTACTGAAATCACTGCGCTACGGTGGAATATGAGTAAAATTGACAAGAAATTGAATTATTATATTTGGGTGACAGAATCGTTAGACATGTACGTTATTGTGGTATTAATTCGGCTTTGAGATATAAAACTGCATTTAATAGTGAAGGCATAATTATATATTGGAGGTGCGGATTAAAATAAATAAATTATTAAAGTTGAAAATATGAGGTGTTCCTGAAATAAAATGGGTCTATAACAATGTGCGCTTAACTTTTTATGGCGGGGCTGTGGCCTATAAGTTGCTACCTTTTTTGGTTCTTCATTAGTCAAGACGCCAGAAAATATTTAATTAAGGTCACTGGGAGGGTTTTTTATGTGATGTTTAAATCGTTAAAAATTGGGTGCTTTCGATGTTGCGACAACTTTTGATATATTGAGAAAAGTGATTTAGACTGTGCATAGGAAGTTGCAATTGCACATACGAGTTACTTGGCTTGCTCAGTTTTAATAATTAATGAAAGTTCATATACAGGGTGTCCCGAAAGTACCGATCGGAGTTTATTATATGAAGCTTATGGAATTTAACCAAATGAATCGGTCGGTTGTTAAACACTATTTTATACTGATGTTTGGATAATATGACAATGTTAGTTTATATACCGGGTGTCAATTTATTAAGATGAACATGTATCGGGAGTTGTATTTCCGCTTATTCGCAGTTACGATCTCTTTCCTTGCGTGATTTTTACTTGTTATATAGATTTACTTTATATTTTTGTTATACCGGTGGTTAATTCTCGATGCGTGTGTCTATGGTGATGTGTACGTGTATGTTTGTGTTTAGTAAGAGTGATGACGATGAGGTGAAGTGAACATTGGTTTATATTATCGCTATTACTTAATTTACGTTATTCTATTGACACGTACTTAATATTATGTTTCCCTTTTATTTTTCAGGTACTGCAACTAGTGACAAAACTAAATGGGTAATTAAAATAAAATTAAGATGTTCGATCGACTTGGTGGGTCCTTTCTCTTCCCTTTTTCAGGTGCTGAGGAGGCGGACCAGAAGGTGATATACCGGGTGGCCGGAAAATAGGTAAGAATTTGTATTGGACAACTAATTAATTATTCTCCTTCATTTTTAGGTAGGTGATAGGGGAGAACCAGTGATGGGGATAAAACAAGAAAAAAGAAGAAAAAGAAGAGAAAGAGAAAAAAAGGATGTTCTAGCCGGAAACATAATAAAAGGTATTTATCGGCTTAATCTATTTTTGATAACAATTATATATATATATATATATATATATATATATAAAAAGAAAAAAGAAAATAAAAGAATTTTATAGGTGCTTAACGCTTACTATGTCTACCTAACAGGTGACGTATGGAGTCAACGGACGGCGACTGGTGTCAAGCGGAGGCGCTGGACGTGACACTCCCAATCATTAACAGATTCTGAGTCTAGACATTGCAAGAAACACAAAAAAATCATCCCAGTGATGAATCGGTCGTTTTAATGTTTCAAGAGTACGATGAATTTGCATTATGTTGGTATACAGTTATTTCATCTTACTGGCCGATTCCTCCGTCATCCACTTGAGAGTTAACAAAGAATATAGTACAGAGTTCACTAGAAGTCGTAGAATGATATCAACACTTCCCAAGCCTTTTGAAAATTGTCCGCTGTGAGAGTTGTATTTTTTAAAAGATGTGAAGCAGATCCAACTAGACTTGTCTTCAAATATTGAAGTTTCTCCACTGACATAAAGTTGGATTGGCTAAAATCAGAAAACTAAAAAGATCCTTGAAAGAAAGCCAGTCAGAAGGAGAACCATTGAATTTCAGGATGTCAATGCGAAGTAATCGCGCATGATGAAAGAACACAGGGATATTTGACTGTTGAGATGATGCAGGTGTCACGTGCTGTGACCCACTGTTATCGTCTACCTAGGTGTCAATAACAGGGTTGCTCTCTATTTAGTTTTTGGGTAATTTGTCTAAATCGGCTATACCCAGGGCTTTGCCGAGAGCAAGATCAATGTGTACTAGGAACTAATAAATCAGAAGATTTTTTTACTGATCTGGAATGATGATAATAGAGGCTTGATTTAAAAACTCTTTTATGATATCGTCTAAATTGTAAATAATATTTTCTTTATTTTCTTCTATAAATTGGATTAATGTTTCTAATATGACTTCAGGGTCAACGAAGGGATTTTGTTGTAATTCAGAATCAGTTGTCTGAGGCCCCATTTATTTTATTTTATTTGACAAGGAAAATTAAGAAAGTTGAAAATAAAGCGATTAAATTTATGACATATGTATTAGAAAATGATTAAGAATATTAAGCAAACGCGTTGAATCTCGTTATTGTATATTTGATATAGTCTGGTGGTCAGAATACAATTCATTCGGCACTTACGAGAGGCTGAAAAAGTTCTAGGAACTCCATGACACCGTGACTATTATTGCGTATGCAATGAACGCGACGCACAATGACACTCGAGTCAATTAAAGAGAAAATAAAATCTAAAATTATATCTACAATAGTTTTAAATTTATTCAATTTAAAGTTGAAATGATTGAGGAATTTCGATTTTTTTGAAATTATAAATAGATTGTGATTAATTTGACAAATTTTCAATTACATTAAAATTGAGATAGGGATTAAGGTGGTTTGTGATAAGAATGGTGGGGGATTAAGTACTTACTATTGTTGTATAGTAGAATTCACCGTCGGAGCAATTCCAAATATATACTGATTTTGAAAGTTTTAATCTACGATTTGTATAATGTAAAAGCAAATTTCCCAGTAATTAATGACTGCTTTAATATGAAGAACAAAATTGAATTGAGAGATAGTTAATTCTTTTACATTGATAGATCGATTATTTTATTTTATTCTAAATTTGCAATTTTCTTGGTATAGTATTTTAACTTTATAATTCTTAAGAATGGTATTAAAATGTGAGTCAATTTGTAATTTTAAGAGTCAATAGTCTGAACTGTGAGTTATTAAAAAGAGATATATGTATGTCTAGTTAACTGTATAAAAGATTTTTATTTCGGAGCTTGAAGGTGGAACAGTTTATTGCATTAATCGTAAAAGCATATATCTAGATTGTAATTATAATTGTTTTGCAAAATTGAAGATGTTAAAGTAATATGATGTCATATAAATGTCAAACACGATGTGTTATAATAGTAGTTTAATTCGGAATTCTTTTCTTTTTTTTTTATTATATTTTGTTGGAATATGAGTGCGTTTTCTTTTTATTAAAATAGTAATATTCTTCTTGATTGATCATATGCGTATGTGTGTAGGTATTTAAAATAGTGATTTACCTTTATTAATGTCTCTAGTTTTGCTGATTTTCCTGGGCCTTTTTCTCGTACTTTGGACGTCATGGATCTCCCTCAGGGATGTCAGTGGTAGAGGTTGAGGCAGGATGCAGCTTGATTTCAACCAAAGGTTCGGGCCAGCCAATAAATTCGAAGGTTCTTCGCGAGATGAGAACTTCAATCGAGTCAGATGCAGGAAGCTGATCGAAAAGTTCTACGACAATTCTTCGATTGTCCGGTACGTTAATTGGATTGTCTTTTTCAACTTGACTGAGACCGTTATCACTGTTCGAAATTTGTCTCTGTCGGCGTAAAGCGGCACGTAATTGTCTATGTCGTTTACCGGCGCGACGAGAACCAGGCATTTACTATAAATTATAACCAAAATTTTATTCTAATTTAAAAAGTTATTCATTTCAGTTTGACAATCTGGATCAAGCGACATTCAAGCAGCTCATCGACTAAGTCTCAGCTCTGCTCGAACTAACACGAGGGGCACGTCACTGCTCTATCCCAGGCACGGGTCTCGCTAACGCTCAAGATCCAGACGTACGTTAAATATTTAATCGATATTAAATTAATTATAGTAAATACTGGTTGGGGGTGAGGGAACACTGTATTAAAATAATTAACTTGTGAATATTCTGAAATAAGCGACTATGTATTTTAAAAGCTTAAAGATTTTACAGAGGTTGCAAATAATGATTACAAATGTTGTTCAAATAAAAAAGGTACAACCGCACTGTACCAGAAATTGGAAATTAATTAACAATAAAGTAGTAATTCTAAATTATAATGTAGAGTGAGTCTAAGCTCTAAATTATAATATAAGACGAGTCGCGAAGACGAGAAAGTAAAGTATTATTAAAGATCTACCTTAACGACACAAAGTAGCTGACAAAGATTAAGTTAAAATTGATTTTAGGACGCAGTGAATGTATAAAGACACAGAGACTTTTCACGACTTCGGACTAACGTTTCGGAGAGATGTTGAAGTGACTTATTAAGATGAAGTTACGAAAGCGACTTTTTAGGTTGATGGGTTGTTGACGACTGTTTTAGACGACCGGTAGTGAAAGACTGACTCCATCCGCAAGCTCGACTGACGTTCTGCGCTCCGTCCCCACTTTCGGGTCACCTCCCTCTAGGCGTCCGGTGGATCCAAGACTTCCCGGGTTGGCTTATTCATCCGGTGGAGATGGATTCTTGCTCTTGGTGAGGGAACTCTCCGCCTTCGAAGACATCAGAAGCGGTGAGCTCTTCTTAATCTTAAGTTGATATTCAGCGGCGAATATCAAAAGACACGTTGTTATAATATTTCGTTTCGTCGCTGCGTCGAGAGATAAGAATAATATTCGGTTTCATCGGGTCTCTGCGTCAAGAGATAAGAATAATATTTGATTTCACTAAGTCTTTCTCGCCGTCGCCTATTGCGTCATCATGCGGATGAAAGGCTCTTTGTATTATAATAATTTCGCACTCTTATATTATAATTCTTTTTACAGCAAGAGAGACTTATTAATTTAACTATAGCAAGAGTTAATGTTCATTCTCAAAATTATTATGTCTCATAATTAATATTTCTTTTCTTTTCACTTTTTAATTTATGCTTTTATATTTAAATTTCTTTTAATTTTCTCTCTTGTTGTATTACATATTTTGTAATGACATATCCGTTTTTATTATAGTATCCATATGGAAAATTTAATTAATGCAATTTGTTACTGTTATTTTAATTTATAATTCCTTTCTATCATGATTCCTTATGGTTTTGCTTTAGCATAGGAGACTAGCTCTTCTTTACATATATATATATGAATATATATATATAGACATATATGTATAATACGTGTCATGCGTTATTTTTTTAGAATATTACTTTTTCATCAATTACACTAAGAGAAAGTCTTCCATTTAGATTTACATGTTGATATATAGAATCAGCTTATTAATCTTATTAAATATATTAATTTATATGGATTGGCATATATATATATATGGTTCTCAATGCCAGTGTGCGTATGCTTTCCGAAATGTACTTTACTGAATAATATTTCTTTTTCTTTATTTTTCTTTTCATTATAGTTATGAAAGTGTAAGATTTATAAAGTGATTGTTAATATGATTTAACTCTAATATAATTAGTTTGCAAGTGTTTCTGTAACAATCGCGTAATTAAATTTCGATGATTATTTTATTTCCATATATTTTAGTAGAGAATTTTATCTTTTATTTGAAAAGTTAATATATAGTAGTTTAATGATTACAAATATTTTTCTTATTTTTCTGATAAGGTCAGTTTTATTTCGTTAATTCTTCTATGTAAGCGATGTCCAATTTAATAGCTATATAATACTATGCTTGATTAAATATTTTATTAAATTCAAGTTGAGATATATATGTATATCTCATACTTTGTGTTCATATCTCTAGCTGTACGTTTATATTTTGGAAAATTTAGTTTGAACTTTTTTGGCGGGACGTCACATGGGCCTCTTCCGAGCCGCTCGGACGTTTTCCAAGGACGGGGTCGGGGAGGCGGAAGAGGGCCGGCGCGGGCCGCACGGGCATAGCCCAACGGCGCCGGGTCGGTTCGGCCGTCGGAGCCGCTCGGACGTATTCGGAGGCAGGGTTCGATGGCGGGATGGAGCCCGACGGTGCATCGCGACCGTTTTCCTTCCGAAGCGGTGCACCGTCGGGGCACCCCTCTGACGGGAGGTAACTTCCGTCAAGGGCGCGTGCAAGCTGGTCGTCATGGCGGGAAGACTGGGCCGGCGAGCGGCGACCCAGTCCCAACCGTCCATGGGGCCTCCCGGGTGGCACCACTCGCTGCGGTATCCCGGAAGTCGGAGGCCGGGAACCCTCGAAAGCCTATGGAGGCGTCAAAACCTCCATGGGTGAGTAAGGGGCCGGGGACCAGTGCCGGGGATGTATATCCCCCGGCCCGTGTCGTATGTCACTCCCCCGGGGGAACTTGGGGCCCTGTCGTGGAGTGTTGCCGGTCATGTTTCGGGACACTCTGCGGCAGATGAGGGTACACCCTAGGTGATGGAGCTGCAGCGGGGAGTGGGATTATTCAGAATAATGAATTCCCAAAAAATAAATAAGAAGACCAAGGTGGAAACCACCGCAGAATTGTCTGCGGACGGAGCGACTGGGGAGACCTTTAAGGTGCCCGAAATACCCGAAAGCTCTGAGGGGAAGGATATGCCTTCGTACTCAGAGCCATCGACATCTGGCGGCAAACCTACCATCACGGCTATCCAGGATGGTACGGCAGCGAGAGAGGCGTTGGAAAGGAGATACCTCCAATTTCCAATGGCCAGAAAGACGAGCAAATGCCCTCATAACGCGAGGCATATATGCCATAGCTGCTAAGCGAGCGGGAAAAAGAGGAAACATACCGATACAGGTATAACTCCTGCACCTAGTGGCGAGGACTTGGCGTTCCCAGCGGGATCACGCGCCAGTAGCGTGGCGAGTACGAAGCTGGATCACACGCTGGGTCGTACTATGCTAGCTCGGAGAACGAGCAGTCGGACGTCAGCTCCGCCAAGAGAGGTAAAGGAAGGCACATCACTACGAGTGAAGGAACCAGAGAGAAAAGGGAGGCAAGGGCCAGAGCAAAAGAAGAGGCCAGAGAGAGAGGGGACACGGATTGGGCCCTAGGTGCCTCAATGCCCGAAGGACAGGCCTGGAAGAGATGCCGGGACAACCAGAGGGTAGCGAGGGAGATGTTCTTCCACTCTCCGACACCGGCTGTGGTGTCGGATACGATATTGCAACTTGCATTGCGTGACCATTTTTAAGAGCCTGCAGGTCTCCAAGAACATTAAAGATCCGCTAGAAGGAGAAATGAAAAAGGCTGTGGCGTCCATTATGGCTGCCACAGCAGTCCTTCATGATAGGACTACACAGTCCTCTCCGAACAGCGATGAAGCGGAGGAACTTTGGCACCAATTGGAACTCCTCAAAGCCGAAAAAGAAAAGGATACGAGAGAGCTCAAGAAGCAAATGGAGGAACTCGTTGACCAGGTAAAATTGCTGACGAACCAACTCAGTACTCGCCTGATCAAAGAGGGAAGCATCACAAAAAGTGAAAAGAAGAAGGGGTGTAGGAACTTTAGAGGACGGAATCGCATAGAATCTGATCAAGATTCAGATTCCGACAGCGAAGAGGGGCAGTCTCTCAGGCTGAGGACACCCCAAAAAGTCTCCCCAAAGAAGACCGCCTCGAGGAAGGGCAGACTATCTCCAGCATGCGTGTCCCCAAGCCTAATTGGTGCCCTGCATGGAGGTAAAACCGCAGGCGAGTATAACAGAGGCACAGGGACCTCTTTTAAAGGGATCCCCTCGACCCCTTCCTCTAATCACTCGCCCTCCAGTCCAAAATGAGTTCGCAATCTTGTACGAAGCCCTCAATCAACACCTACAAATCGGTGTTGACTTGAGGGAAAGGATGCTGCGATTCTTCGAAGCAACGAACAGGCAGGGGGAGGCGGTCCAATCTGCTCCCCTGAACGCACATACCCAGCCGCCAATGGGGAAGGAGGCCGAGGCTGAGATCCCCTCGCCAACTCAGCCCAAGACGCAGGATATTGTTCCCAAAAGCAGCCAGAGGAAAAAAGCGGCTAAGAAGGAAAAGAAGAAGGGAGAAAGCCAGGTTCGTGCTAACACCAAGATCTCTCCCCTCCCTTCCCTGCCGGTACACGCAGCCGATGAGAAACCTGAAAGGAAATCTCGCCAAGATGGGGAACCCTCTGAAACTCCACCCTCTGACGGAGGACCATTAGGCCCGGGGCCCTTCAACAAGAAGTCGACAGACCCCGGGACATATGGCCCCTCTGCGACCACTGAAACTCCGTGGAGCGTGGTGGTCGGACGCAAGGGAAAGAAAAAAGTAGGACAGACTCCCCTCCCCCCCAAAACTGTACCTGTTGCTGTGGCCCGGTCACTGCCCAGTGAACAGAATAAACGAAAGCGGGGGCAGGTAACGGCGGGAGAGAAACCCGGTAAAATGAAGGTTCCCAAAACCTCAGCGGTCATGATAATCTGCCCAGAAGAGAAATATGGCGAGAACATGGCCGCCATCAGAAAGGAGGTAAAACTATAGACCAATTGGGAATCAAGGAAGGAAGCCTCAAGATAAGGAAAGGTCTCACCGGAGCCTTAATCCTGGAGATTTCCGGCGAGGACAAGGCACGCAAGGCGGGGCAACTCGCCGAACGTGTAAGAGAGGTGATTGTGGACAACAAAGGGGTGCGAGTCACATGCCTCCAGAAAATGGCCGACCTCCGCATTCGGAGGCTGGAGGACTCCATTACACGAGCGGAGATTGTTGCCGCAATTTCCGGGGAGGATAAATGCGGGTTCTCGGACGTCAAAGTGGGAGCGTTCGTGAAGGCCCCCCGCACCGGCCTCAATACGTTGTTAGTGCAATGTCCAATAGACGCGGCCAACAAACTAATACAGATGGGAAAGGTACCGATATCGTGGTACACGTTACCCATCGAGCTGTTGCCGCAGCTTCCTTTCCGATGCTTTAAGTGCATGGAGGAGGGGCATGTGCAGCAGCAATGCGGCAACGACCGATCCTGTGCCAACCTGTGCTTCCGCTGCGGCAAAGAGGGCCATAAGGCCAACTCCTGCTCAGAACAAAGAGTGCACTGCGCACTCTGTGCTGACCTTGGGGCACAGGATGGGGGGCATGAATTGCCACCCCCCGAAAAAACTCAACAGGAAGAAGGCCAAATCGATTGCTCCCTCCAAAAAACCCACCCCGTTGGCGGGAGGGGTGAAGGGGGGAATCGATAAGGAAAACCCAAGTCCGTTTTTGATGGAGGTCGTTGTGGGAGAAATCCCACAAGCGAATCAAACGGTCCCAACCGAGTCTGCGCCCGCGCCGATGGACACATCGGAGTGTCGCAAGCGGCGCGCGGACTCGATCAGGAAAGGAAACGAGGAGGGTGCGGGGGGCAAAGAGCTATGCTCCGACTCCCCCAAGCCCCAAAGGAAGCCACGCTTAGGTAAAACTAAGCGAGGCAACGAGAAAGAAGACACCCCTACCCCGGGCGCAATTGAGAACGTGAGTAATGCAGCATCGGACACTGATGGAGCTCCCCTTCCACGGCCCGGAGGCGGGGGGACTGAAACAACGGGGGCCCATTATACCGGCGTGAATGAGGACTTGTAAATTCCTGCAAGCAAATATTAACCATGCTCGGCGGGCGCAGGATTTACTTCTGCAGACTATTGCCGAGCGTGGTATAGGACTGGCGATCGTGTCGGAGCCGTACCGACCTCCATCAAAACACCCTAACTGGAGGGTGGACGGCTCTGGCACGGTCGCGGTCATACGCGGGTCGGACAACCACAACCCCCCCTGTTCCTTACTTAAGTCAGGAAGGGGGTATGTGGCGGTGAAATGGGGTTTCAACGCGGTGGTGGCATGTTACGCACCGCTTAGTTGGGGCCTTTCTCAATTTGAATTGTATCTGGGGGAGTTGGAGCACTGTATACGCAGCATTCTCCCCCAGGAGGTGGTGGTGGCCGGTGACTTTAACGTCAGAGCGCAAGCCTGGGGAGATCGGCTCACCACCCCCAAGGGAGAGGTCCTATTGGACTGGATGGGGGCTTTCGGGCTATGCCTACTAAACACCGGCAACAAGCCTACGTGCGACCGGCTGCTGCGGGGGGCGTCCATAGTGGATCTCACTATGATAACCCCCTCCGCGGCACGCCTAAATTGGTCATGGGGGGTGGTCGACCAAGAGACTCTGTCGGACCACCGATATATCGAGTTTGGTTGTACCACCCTCCAGCTCGGGAGCCCGACCGGCGGTGCGCCATCGCCGCGATGGAATCTAAAAAAGTTAAACCCGGATAGGTTGACGGCGGACGTCCAGGCCATTCTTTGGCAACACCATCCGCCAGAGGAGGGAGTGGGGAGCCTGGTGGAGGATGTCGCGCGCCTGGTAGACTCGATCACTCAGGCGTGCGACTTCTCCATGCCCAAGAGCAGGCCCCACTCGCGCCGGGCTGCGTACTGGTGGACGGAGGAGATCCTCCTCCGTCGCGGCCAGAAGACTCCTCAAACGCGCCTAGCGCCGTGACGAGGCCTGGAAAGTCGAGGCACTCAGCGACTATCGGTCCGCTTGAGTGGCGCTGAGTGTCGCCATTCGCTTTTCCAGGGCGAGATCATGGGACGAGCTGATCGCGTCCCTTGACGCCGACCCGTGGGGGCGCCCATACAAGATAGTGACGAATAAACTACGTCACTAGGCGCCCCCCGTGACGGTAACCCTCCCCTCGGGATCCCTGGGCCAAATAGTCGGGACCCTGTTCCCGACTAACCCCGATCCTCGAGGTCTCGACTGGGGCAGCGCGAACACTGGCGCTGCCGAGGCCTGGTCCAGGGATCTCGAAATCACCGAGGAGGAGTTGAAGGATGCCGTTCGAGGGGTTAAGAACAACAAGACCTCTGGCCTGGACGGCATTCCAGGGCGCGTTTGGAAGCTCGTCCTGGAGGAGCCAAACCTATCCGGGTGGCTACGAGGTATTTTTAATACATGCCTCGCGGAGGAGGAATTCCCCCCAATGTGGGGAAGAGCCAAGTTGGTTCTTCTCCACAAGGGCAGTAAGAAGGAGGGTGACCCGTCATTGTACCGGCCAATTTGCCTGGACGAGGTCGGTAAAATATACGAGAGGATTCTCGTTCGCCGACTCATCCAGCATCTGGCGCGCGATGAGGTCTTCCCTTCACGAGGAACAATATGGCTTCCGTGAGGGCAGGTCCACGGTGGACGTCGTACTGCGCGTCAGGACCCTCACGGAGTCAGCTGTGGAAACGCGGGAGGGTGGCGTTGGCTGTCGCTTTGGACGTGTCCAACGTTTTTAACACCCTCCCGTGGAAGGCAATCGGGGACGCGCTTAACACCCACAGCGTCCCCGAATACCTCGTGAGAGGTATTCGAGCCTACTTCGGTCACCGTAGGCTCGAATACAGGGACCAAGACGGCCGGGGTCACACCCGTCGCGTGTACTGCGGGGTTCCACAGGGCTCGGTGTTGGGCCCGCTGTTGTGGAACCTCAGGTACGATGGGGTCCTCCATACCGCCCTCCCTCTCGACTGCCGGGTCATCGGGTATGCCGACGATACCCTGCTGGTAGCCGAGGGGGACAACTGGGGGGAAGCCCTAAACAGGGCTAACAAAGGGGTGGCAGGCCTCGTGAGGGCCTGCCGGATTGGCCTGAGGGTGGCCCCCAGCAAGACCGAGGCGGTACTTCTACGACCGCTTGGCCGCTGGGGAGCCTCCCCTCATCTCCCGACTAGATGTGGACGGTACTGTTGTCCCAGTGAGGTCCCAGATTAAATACCTGGGGCTCCACATCGACGGCCGATGAAGCTTTGCGGGTCACTTTGACCGCCTGGTCCCGAGAGCGGAGAAGGCGGCGGCAGCGATTAGCCGCTTGCTGCTGAATTTTGGAGGGCCGGACGGTCGAGTGCGCCGCGTCTACGCGCACACCGTCCTTAGCATACTGATGTATGCAGCACCGGTGTGGGCGGGCGAGGCGATGGCCACTAGACGCATACAGGACGCGATGCGTCGCGTCCAGCGCAGGTTGGCCATTCGTCTCGTCCGATGCTATAGGACGCGGCGGCCACCATCCTGGCCGGACTACCCCCTTTGCATATGGTTGCCGATTCATACAGACGTCTGTATGACTGGAAATCCGCGGCGCGCAGGGGAGGAGTTACCAAAGTCCCGGCCAGGATACTGGGCACCTGGAAGCTCCAGGAGAAAAAATCTCTCGAGCAGCGATGGATCGCGTCGCTGCACGAGCGCCCCCCAACATCCGGGGAGAGGACGATATCGGCCGTCCTGCCCTGTCTGGCAGAGTGGCTGGACAAGGCATGGGGCAACAGTACATTCAGGATGACACAGGTGCTCTCCGGACATAGGCTCTGTTTGAAACATAGGCTCGGGTATCAACATCTAGCCCAATAGTAAATATATGATGAGCCCAAATAATAAAGCCTAAAAATCCAATTGCTATAAGAGCATAAATTATTCCTAAGGCACCAAAGGTTTCTTTTTTTCTTCTCTCATTTATGATAATATGGGAAATTAGCCCAAATCCTGGGAGAATAAGAATATAAACTTTGGGGTGACCAAAGAATCAAAATAAATGTTGATAAAGAATAGGATCACCCCCTCCTGACGGATCAAAAAATGAAGTATTTAAATTTCGGTCTGTTAAAAGTATTGTGATTGCTCCGGCTAAAATTGGGAGGGATAAAAGTAAGAGAATTGCTGTAATGAGAATTGATCAAACTAGAAAAGGTATTTTATCAGTTGCGAGATTTTTATGACGTATATTTAAGATTGTAGAAATAAAATTAATAGCCCCTAGAATAGAAGATATTCCGGCAATATGAAGAGAAAAAATTGTTAAATCTACTGAAGGACCATTGTGAAATGCATTAGAGGCTAAAGGGGGATAAATTGTTCATCCAGTCCCAGTTCCATCATTAATAAAATTACTTAATAAAAGTAGAGAGAGTGAGGGGGTAGAAGTCAAAAACTTATATTATTTATTCGAGGGTAGGCTATATCAGGTGAACCAAGTATTAGAGGGAAAAGAAAATTTCCAAATCCCCCAATTATAAATGGCATAACTATAAAGAAAATTATAATAAATGCGTGTCTAATAACTATTGAATTATAAATTTGATCATTATTAATTAGTGCATTAGATGATCCTAATTTTAAACGAATAATTATTCTTATAGAAGATCCGATTATCCCAGCCCAAATTGCAAATGAAAAATATAGAATGCCAATATCTTTGTGATTAGTTGAATAAAGTCACTTATTCATAGTATATTTTTATTGATAATAAAATTATTTACTAAGTTTAAGTGAGATAATAATAGATATCATATCTGATTTAAGTAATAAATTGTAAATTTATTTAAGAAAATTTTAATTTTCTGATATTACATTAAATGTGTTATAAAAATATAAATTTTTTTATATATTTTATAGTTTAACTAATAAAAATATTAAATTGCAAATTTAAAGAAATTTTTAATAAAAAATTAAAATATTAAAATTTTTAAGATTTAAAAATTTTTAAAAATTTTATTGTGTAAACTTTGAAAATTTAAAGTTTATAAATTTAACTTAAAATCTTAATATTTAAAATTTATTGATTAAGTGGGGTGAAAAGTATAAATCTAATTTTAAAAAATTGTATACAAACTAAATTGAAATTATAATTAATGAAAAGATTAAGCTTAAAATCATGAAAAAAATAAATAATCTATATGAGTGAAAAAATTTATATATGTATATTGGTTTATTAAAAAGCTTAATTATAATTAAATAAAAACATATTATTAGATTTATTAAATTAATATAAACATAAATTAAAATGAAAGAATTTAAAATCATTAAAATAAAAATAAAATAAAAATTTGAATTTAATAAAAAAATATAGATTATAGTTCATTTAAAAATAAAAAACGTTAGTGGGGGAATTCTGGCTAAATTAAAAATTAATAATAAACAAATTAAATTAAAATTAATTGAAGGAAAGTTATTACTTAAAGAAAATCTAAATGAAATTTTAAAATATATAAAAATTATAATAATAATTAATGGGATAAGTGTATAGAATATTAAATATGAAAATCAGATTAGGGTTTTAAAATAAATTAAAATTAATATTCATCCGGTTAATTGAAGAAAACATTTGGTTAATTGAAGAAAATCTTAATAAAATTTTAAAATTTATTGAATTAATTATTTTAAAGGCAGAAATAAATGCAGTTAAATGATGTTAAAATTATAAAATATAATAAAAAAATTGGAGGGTTAATAAGTGAAATTATGTATAAAGGAATAATTTTTTGAATTGTTAAAAAAATAAATAATGAATATCAATCTAAAAAAATAGCTACAGAAGGGATTCATGAATGAAATGGGGGGATCCCTAATTTAATTATAATAGAGATAAAAAAAATGATTATAATAAAATTTATTTGTATATATATAAAATTATTAATAATTAAAGTTAACATTATTATTAAGGAAGCTAAAGCTTGAATGAGATAATATAAAAAAATAATTTTTTTATTTTTTAATTTAATTGATAAAAAACAAATGAATAAAAAATTATTAATTTCCATAATAATACAAATTATTAATAAATCGTATAAAAATAAAGAAATAAAAGAAAAATAAATTAAATAAGACATTAAAAAAAATTTTATGAATAAATTATGATGCATATAAATAAAATTAATTTTTTAGTTGTATTAAACTTTGAATAAATGTTGAATATTAATATTATATTTTAATGTATTATAAAGCATAAAAATTTTTGAAATTTTTTGAGATAGTTTAAATCTATTAAATATAAAAAAATTTAAATGAAAACATATATAAATTATGTATGATTTATTCTATCAAAATAATCCTTTTATCAGGCATATCATTAATAAATAAATTTTTAGTTATTAATAAAATTTAAATAGCAAAAATAATTAATTAAATAAGAGAAAGATAAAATTTCTATATTTAGGGTATGAACCTAAAAGCTTAGAGAATTAGCTTACTTACTTTAATTAAATAAATATAAATTAGTATAATATTTTTGAAAATTGACTATTAATCATTAGTTAAAATTAAATATGATAAGTAAATTTAATTTAAAAAAAGGTTATAAGTAAATTTAAATAAATAATTTAAATTAAATTTGTATTAGTAAAAATAATAAAAGAATTTATTAAAATTAAAGTAGTTATAAAGATTAATTAATAAATTAAATAATAAAATATTATAAATAAAATTATTATAAAAATTGATTTTTTAAAAATAATTAGTTATTATAGAATTAAAAAAGTATAATTAGTTAAAATAAAATTCAGAGGGAGAGAGTAATTTTATTTAAATTTAATAATTGACTATTTTAATTATATGTATTTATAAAAAAAAAATATATTATTAAAATTAAAATTAAAAAACTTATCTATAAATAAAATAATTAATAATAATTAAAAATCTTATTTATATAAATTTAAGGAGAGTATTTTATAGAAAGTAAAAAAAATTATAAATTTAAGTTTTTATTTATATATACATTAATATTATTTAATAATTATTATTTAATGTTAATAAAATATTTTAATTATTTTTATAAATATATAATTAATTATATACATTTAAAATATTTAATTAACATTAATTATTTAATATTAATTAATTAAAACTTATTAATCATTATTTTTAATTTAAAATATTAAAAACCTAAAATATAGAAAAAAAAAATTATTTATTAATAAAATATTTTAATATATTTAAATAATTATTAATAATTAATAATAATGATAATATTATAAAAAAGGGGCGGGGAATATTATTTAATTTTTTTTTTATGTATATTATAAATTAAATTTTATATTCATATTAAATTTAAATTTAAATTATTTTTATAATTTGTTTTTAATAATTAATAAATATAATTACAAAATTAATTTTTTTTTTTAATTTATTTTATAATTTAAAGTATAAATAAAATTTTAAAAAATTATATAAAATTTAAATAATTTAATAATATATAAATTAGTATTTATAATAATTAATTAAATAAAAATTTATAATAGAAAATTATAATTTATTATTAATAAATAAAGTGCCAGCAATTGCGGTTTATACTTTAAATAAAAATAAATTTAAATAATTATATATAAATATAAAATATATAAATAAATAAATATATTTAACTAATTTATTTTTTTATGGTGAAATATGAATAGATATTAAAAGTTAAATAATTTTATTTAAATTAATAATAAAATTAAAAAAATTTATATAATAAATTAGGATTAGATACCCTATTATTTAAATGAAAATAAAATATAATTAAATATTAAATGTTAATCATTAAAAATAAAAAATTTGGCGGTATTTTATGATTTAGAGGAACTTGTTGATTAATTTGATAATCCACGAATAGAATTACTTAATTTAATTTTTATATATTGTTGTTGAAAAATTATATTAAAAGATTAATAATTTAAAAATTTAATTATAATTATAATTCAAATCAAAATGTAGAATAGTTAAGATTTAAATGAGTTACATTTAATTTAATTAATTGAAATAAATTTTTAAAGTTTTATAAATATTGAATTTAATTGTAAAGTTAAAAAAATATTTAAATTGAATTTTAATTAAAATATGTACAAATTGCCCGTCATTTTCATTAATAAAAATTTATGGAAAAAGTCGTAACAAAGTAAATATATTGGAAAATGTATTTAGAATAAAAAAAAATTTTAGTTTAAATAAAAATTTTTCATTTACATTGAAAAGATTAATTAAAAATTATTAAAATTTTATTATAATTAATAAATAAATTATTAATAATAAATAAATATAAGAAAAAATATTATAAATTATTAAATAAAATTATATTAAAAAAAAAAAAGGTTTTAGTAAAAAATTTTAAAATAATTATTTTAATTTTAATGATAATGTAATGTAAATGAAAATAAAAAAATTTTTAAAAGTAATTTTAGTTAAATGTACCTTTTGTATCAGGGTTTATTAAAAAAAATTATTGATAAATAAATTTCTCGAAAGAAAAAGAGTTAAATAAATAAATAAAATTTAATATAAAAAAATTATTTTTAATATTTATTTAGAGAAGATACTTTAATCAATTTTTTTGATATCTAATTTTTTTTTTTATATAAATTTAATTTAGATATAAATTTAAATATGTAAATTTTTATTAAAGTTTAAAATAATTTTTATTTACAATAAATATATTGATTTATATTAAAAATTTATGGGATAATCTATAAATTAATTTTAAAATTTAAAAAATTTATTAATATTATTTATAAAAATTTTATAAAAATGGTTTTAAAATTTAAAATTTTTTGAAAAAATTTAATAATTTATTTATTTTAGCATAGTTTAATTATAATTTTAAAATTAAAATAAATTTAATAAATTAAAAAAATATTTTTATTAATTTAAATTAAAAATAATAACAAACAAATTAAATTAAAATTAATTGAAGGAAAGTTATTACTTAAAGAAAATCTAAATGAAATTTTAAAATATATAAAAATTATAATAATAATTAATGGGATAAGTGTATAGAATATTAAATATGAAAATCAGATTAGGGTTTTAAAATAAATTAAAATTAATATTTATCCGGTTAATCGAAGAAAACATTTGGTTAATTGAAGAAAATCTTAATAAAATTTTAAAATTTATTGAATTAATTATTTTAAAGGCGGAGATAAATGCAGATGTTAAAATTATAAAATATAATAAAAAAATTGGAGGGTTAATAAGTGAAATTATGTATAAAGGAATAATTTTTTGAATTGTTAAAAAAATAAATAATGAATATCAATCTAAAAAAATAGCTACAGAAGAAATTCATGAATGAAATGGGGGGATCCCTAATTTAATTATAATAGAGATAAAAAAATTGATTATAATAAAATTTATTTGTATATATATAAAATTATTAATAATTAAAGTTAACATTATTATTAAGGAAGCTAAAGCTTGAATGAGATAATATAAAAAAATAATTTTTTTATTTTTTAATTTAATTGATAAAAAACAAATGAATAAAAAATTATTAATTTCCATAATAATACAAATTATTAATAAATCGTATAAAAATAAAGAAATAAAAGAAAAATAAATTAAATAAGACATTAAAAAAAATTTTATGATTAAATTATGATGCATATAAATAAAATTAATTTTTTAGTTGTATTAAACTTTGAATAAATATTGAATATTAATATTATATTTTAATGTATTATGAAGCATAAAAATTTTTGAAATTTTTTGAGATAGTTTAAATCTATTAAATATAAAAAAATTAATTTAAATGAAAACATATATAAATTATGTATGATTTATTCCAGTGCTCGGAGTTAGTTGCCCTTTTCGGGCCGATTTCCGAGGCTACGCCTCCTATTCCCCCACTAGCGCTCGAGGCTCGACGGCTGCCGAATCGCTTCAGGCGCGTCCCTATAAGAAATGTGTTGGGATCCGTATGTTACGCACACAAATCGTTAGTTTTTTTTGCTAAATAATTTTTATTTTTATAAATAATTATAAATAAAATTATGTTAATAAATAATAAATATAATAATAAATAATATATACAATAAAAAATATATAATAATAAATTATAAGTAAAAATATTAAAAATATTATTAATGTTATGTAAAGCTATTATATATATTTATATATATACGTACACATATACATATACATATTCGCATGCATATTAATAATAGAATTTTTAATATCTTTATTAATAATTTATTTTATTTATTATATTTTTTTTATTATATATTATTATATTATTTGTTATTATTATATTTATTATTTGTTAATATACTTTTATTTATTATTTATAATTTATAAAAATAATTATTTAGCAAGAAAAATTTTAATGATTTGTAACGTAACATACGGACCTCAATATATTTCTTATAGTTACACACCTGAAGTATAGCGTTCGGCGGCTCGGCCGTCGAGCCTCAAGCGCTAGTGGGGGAATAGGAGGTGGCGCCTCGGAAATTGGCCCAAAAAGGGCAACTAACTCCGAGCACTGATTTATTCTATCAAAATAATCCTTTTATCAGGCATATCATTAAATAAATTTTTAGTTATTAATAAAATTTAAATAGCAAAAATAATTAATTAAATAAGAGAAAGATAAAATTTCTATATTATGAACCTAAAAGCTTAGAGAATTAGCTTACTTACTTTAATTAAATAAATATAAATTAGTATAATATTTTTGAAAATTGACTTTTAATCATTAGTTAAAATTAAATATGATAAGTAAATTTAATTTAAAAAAAGGTTATAAGTAAATTTAAATAAATAATTTAAATTAAATTTGTATTAGTAAAAATAATAAAAGAATTTATTAAAATTAAAGTAGTTATAAAGATTAATTAATAAATTAAATAATAAAATATTATAAATAAAATTATTATAAAAATTGATTTTTTAAAAATAATTAGTTATTATAGAATTAAAAAAGTATAATTAGTTAAAATAAAATTCAGATGGAGAGAGTAATTTTATTTAAATTTAATAATTGACTATTTTAATTATATGTATTTATAAAAAAAAAATATATTATTAAAATTAAAATTAAAAAACTTATCTATAAATAAAATAATTAATAATAATTAAAAATCTTATTTATATAAATTTAAGGAGAGTATTTTATAGAAAGTAAAAAAAATTAAAAATTTAAGTTTTTATTTATATATACATTAATATTATTTAATAATTATTATTTAATGTTAATAAAATATTTTAATTATTTTTATAAATATATAATTAATTATATATATTTAAAATATTTAATTAACATTAATTATTTAATATTAATTAATTAAAACTTATTAATCATTATTTTTAATTTAAAATATTAAAAACCTAAAATATAGAAAAAAAAAATTATTTATTAATAAAATATTTTAATATATTTAAATAATTATTGATAATCAATAATAATAATAATAATATAAAAAAAGGGGGGGGGGGAATATTATTTAATTTTTTTTTTATGTATATTATAAATTAAATTTTATATTCATATTAAATTTAAATTTAAATTATTTTTATAATTTGTTTTTAATAATTAATAAATATAATTACAAAATTAATTTTTTTTTTAAATTTATTTTATAATTTAAAGTATAAATAAAATTTTAAAAAATTATATAAAATTTAAATAATTTAATAATATATAAATTAGTATTTATAATAATTAATTAAATAAAAATTTATAATAGAAAATTATAATTTATTATTAATAAATAAAGTGCCAGCAATTGCGGTTTATACTTTAAATAAAAATAAATTTAAATAATTATATATAAATATAAAATATATAAATAAATAAATATATTTAACTAATTTATTTTTTTATGGTGAAATATGAATAGATATTAAAAGTTAAATAATTTTATTTAAATTAATAATAAAATTAAAAAAATTTATATAATAAATTAGGATTAGATACCCTATTATTTAAATGAAAATAAAATATAATTAAATATTAAATGTTAATCATTAAAAATAAAAAATTTGGCGGTATTTTATGATTTAGAGGAACTTGTTGATTAATTTGATAATCCACGAATAGAATTACTTAATTTAATTTTTATATATTGTTGTTGAAAAATTATATTAAAAGATTAATAATTTAAAAATTTAATTATAATTATAATTCAAATCAAAATGTAGAATAGTTAAGATTTAAATGAGTTACATTTAATTTAATTAATTGAAATAAATTTTTAAAGTTTTATAAATATTGAATTTAATTGTAAAGTTAAAAAAATATTTAAATTGAATTTTAATTAAAATATGTACAAATTGCCCGTCATTTTCATTAATAAAAATTTATGGAAAAAGTCGTAACAAAGTAAATATATTGGAAAATGTATTTAGAATAAAAAAAAATTTTAGTTTAAATAAAAATTTTTCATTTACATTGAAAAGATTAATTAAAAATTATTAAAATTTTATTATAATTAATAAATAAATTATTAATAATAAATAAATATAAGAAAAAATATTATAAATTATTAAATAAAATTATATTAAAAAAAAAAAAGTTTTAGTAAAAAATTTTAAAATAATTATTTTAATTTTAATGATAATGTAATGTAAATGAAAATAAAAAAATTTTTAAAAGTAATTTTAGTTAAATGTACCTTTTGTATCAGGGTTTATTAAAAAAAATTATTGATAAATAAATTTCTCGAAAGAAAAAGAGTTAAATAAATAAATAAAATTTAATATAAAAAAATTATTTTTAATATTTATTTAGAGAAGATACTTTAATCAATTTTTTTGATATCTAATTTTTTTTTTATATAAATTTAATTTAGATATAAATTTAAATATGTAAATTTTTATTAAAGTTTAAAATAATTTTTATTTACAATAAATATATTGATTTATATTAAAAATTTATGGGATAATCTATAAATTAATTTTAAAATTTAAAAAATTTATTAATATTATTTATAAAAATTTTATAAAAATGGTTTTAAAATTTAAAATTTTTTGAAAAAATTTAATAATTTATTTATTTTAGCATAGTTTAATTATAATTTTAAAATTAAAATAAATTTAATAAATTAAAAAAATATTTTTATTAATTTAAATTAAAAATAATAACAAACAAATTAAATTAAAATTAATTGAAGGAAAGTTATTACTTAAAGAAAATCTAAATGAAATTTTAAAATATATAAAAATTATAATAATAATTAATGGGATAAGTGTATAGAATATTAAATATGAAAATCAGATAAGGGTTTTAAAATAAATTAAAATTAATATTTATCCGGTTAATCGAAGAAAACATTTGGTTAATTGAAGAAAATCTTAATAAAATTTTAAAATTTATTGAATTAATTATTTTAAAGGCGGAGATAAATGCAGATGTTAAAATTATAAAATATAGTAAAAAAATTGGAGGGTTAATAAGTGAAATTATGTATAAAGGAATAATTTTTTGAATTGTTAAAAAAATAAATAATGAATATCAATCTAAAAAAATAGCTACAGAAGGGATTCATGAATGAAATGGGGGGATCCCTAATTTAATTATAATAGAGATAAAAAAATTGATTATAATAAAATTTATTTGTATATATATAAAATTATTAATAATTAAAGTTAACATTATTAATAAGGAAGCTAAAGCTTGAATGAGATAATATAAAAAAATAATTTTTTTATTTTTTAATTTAATTGATAAAAAACAAATGAATGAAAAATTATTAATTTCCATAATAATACAAATTATTAATAAATCGTATAAAAATAAAGAAATAAAAGAAAAATAAATTAAATAAGACATTAAAAAAAATTTTATGAATAAATTATGATGCATATAAATAAAATTAATTTTTTAGTTGTATTAAACCTTGAATAAATATTGAATATTAATGTTATATTTTAATGTATTATGAAGCATAAAAATTTTTGAAATTTTTTGAGTAAGTTTAAATCTATTAAATATCAAAAAATTAATTTAAATGAAAACATATATAAATTATGTATGATTTATTCTATCAAAATAATCCTTTTATCAGGCATATCATTAAATAAATTTTTAGTTATTAATAAAATTTAAATAGCAAAAATAATTAATTAAATAAGAGAAAGATAAAATTTCTATATTTAGGGTATGAACCTAAAAGCTTAGAGAATTAGCTTACTTACTTTAATTAAATAAATATAAATTAGTATAATATTTTTGAAAATTGACTATTAATCATTAGTTAAAATTAAATATGATAAGTAAATTTAATTTAAAAAAAGGTTATAAGTAAATTTAAATAAATAATTTAAATTAAATTTGTATTAGTAAAAATAATAAAAGAATTTATTAAAATTAAAGTAGTTATAAAGATTAATTAATAAATTAAATAATAAAATATTATAAATAAAATTATTATAAAAATTGATTTTTTAAAAATAATTAGTTATTATAAAATTAAAAAAGTATAATTAGTTAAAATAAAATTCAGAGGGAGAGAGTAATTTTATTTAAATTTAATAATTGACTATTTTAATTATATGTATTTATAAAAAAAAATATATTATTAAAATTAAAATTAAAAAACTTATCTATAAATAAAATAATTAATAATAATTAAAAATCTTATATATATAAATTTAAGGAGAGTATTTTATAGAAAGTAAAAAAAATTAAAAATTTAAGTTTTTATTTATATATACATTAATATTATTTAATAATTATTATTTAATGTTAATAAAATATTTTAATTATTTTTATAAATATATAATTAATTATATATATTTAAAATATTTAATTAATATTAATTATTTAATATTAATTAATTAAAACTTATTAATCATTATTTTTAATTTAAAATATTAAAAACCTACAATATAGAAAAAAAAATTATTTATTAATAAAATATTTTAATATATTTAAATAATTATTAATAATTAATAATAATGATAATAATATAAAAAAGGGGGGTGGGGGAATATTATTTAATTTTTTTTTATGTATATTATAAATTAAATTTTATATTCATATTAAATTTAAATTTAAATTATTTTTATAATTTGTTTTTAATAATTAATAAATATAATTACAAAATTAATTTTTTTTTTAAATTTATTTTATAATTTAAAGTATAAATAAAATTTTAAAAAATTATATAAAATTTAAATAATTTAATAATATATAAATTAGTATTTATAATAATTAATTAAATAAAAATTTATAATAGAAAATTATAATTTATTATTAATAAATAAAGTGCCAGCAATTGCGGTTTATACTTTAAATAAAAATAAATTTAAATAATTATATATAAATATAAAATATATAAATAAATAAATATATTTAACTAATTTATTTTTTTATGGTGAAATATGAATAGATATTAAAAGTTAAATAATTTTATTTAAATTAATAATAAAATTAAAAAAATTTATATAATAAATTAGGATTAGATACCCTATTATTAAAATGAAAATAAAATATAATTAAATATTAAATGTTAATCATTAAAAATAAAAAATTTGGCGGTATTTTATGATTTAGAGGAACTTGTTGATTAATTTGATAATCCACGAATAGAATTACTTAATTTAATTTTTATATATTGTTGTTGAAAAATTATATTAAAAGATTAATAATTTAAAAATTTAATTATAATTATAATTCAAATCAAAATGTAGAATAGTTAAGATTTAAATGAGTTACATTTAATTTAATTAATTGAAATAAATTTTTAAAGTTTTATAAATATTGAATTTAATTGTAAAGTTAAAAAAATATTTAAATTGAATTTTAATTAAAATATGTACAAATTGCCCGTCATTTTCATTAATAAAAATTTATGGAAAAAGTCGTAACAAAGTAAATATATTGGAAAATGTATTTAGAATAAAAAAAAATTTTAGTTTAAATAAAAATTTTTCATTTACATTGAAAAGATTAATTAAAAATTATTAAAATTTTATTATAATTAATAAATAAATTATTAATAATAAATAAATATAAGAAAAAATATTATAAATTATTAAATAAAATTATATTAAAAAAAAAAAAGGTTTTAGTAAAAAATTTTAAAATAATTATTTTAATTTTAATGATAATGTAATGTAAATGAAAATAAAAAAATTTTTAAAAGTAATTTTAGTTAAATGTACCTTTTGTATCAGGGTTTATTAAAAAAAATTATTGATAAATAAATTTCTCGAAAGAAAAAGAGTTAAATAAATAAATAAAATTTAATATAAAAAAATTATTTTTAATATTTATTTAGAGAAGATACTTTAATCAATTTTTTTGATATCTAATTTTTTTTTTTATATAAATTTAATTTAGATATAAATTTAAATATGTAAATTTTTATTAAAGTTTAAAATAATTTTTATTTACAATAAATATATTGATTTATATTAAAAATTTATGGGATAATCTATAAATTAATTTTAAAATTTAAAAAATTTATTAATATTATTTATAAAAATTTTATAAAAATGGTTTTAAAATTTAAAATTTTTTGAAAAAATTTAATAATTTATTTATTTTAGCATAGTTTAATTATAATTTTAAAATTAAAATAAATTTAATAAATTAAAAAAATATTTTTATTAATTTAAATTAAAAATAATAACAAACAAATTAAATTAAAATTAATTGAAGGAAAGTTATTACTTAAAGAAAATCTAAATGAAATTTTAAAATATATAAAAATTATAATAATAATTAATGGGATAAGTGTATAGAATATTAAATATGAAAATCAGATAAGGGTTTTAAAATAAATTAAAATTAATATTTATCCGGTTAATCGAAGAAAACATTTGGTTAATTGAAGAAAATCTTAATAAAATTTTAAAATTTATTGAATTAATTATTTTAAAGGCGGAGATAAATGCAGATGTTAAAATTATAAAATATAGTAAAAAAATTGGAGGGTTAATAAGTGAAATTATGTATAAAGGAATAATTTTTTGAATTGTTAAAAAAATAAATAATGAATATCAATCTAAAAAAATAGCTACAGAAGGGATTCATGAATGAAATGGGGGGATCCCTAATTTAATTATAATAGAGATAAAAAAATTGATTATAATAAAATTTATTTGTATATATATAAAATTATTAATAATTAAAGTTAACATTATTAATAAGGAAGCTAAAGCTTGAATGAGATAATATAAAAAAATAATTTTTTTATTTTTTAATTTAATTGATAAAAAACAAATGAATGAAAAATTATTAATTTCCATAATAATACAAATTATTAATAAATCGTATAAAAATAAAGAAATAAAAGAAAAATAAATTAAATAAGACATTAAAAAAAATTTTATGAATAAATTATGATGCATATAAATAAAATTAATTTTTTAGTTGTATTAAACCTTGAATAAATATTGAATATTAATGTTATATTTTAATGTATTATGAAGCATAAAAATTTTTGAAATTTTTTGAGTAAGTTTAAATCTATTAAATATCAAAAAATTAATTTAAATGAAAACATATATAAATTATGTATGATTTATTCTATCAAAATAATCCTTTTATCAGGCATATCATTAAATAAATTTTTAGTTATTAATAAAATTTAAATAGCAAAAATAATTAATTAAATAAGAGAAAGATAAAATTTCTATATTTAGGGTATGAACCTAAAAGCTTAGAGAATTAGCTTACTTACTTTAATTAAATAAATATAAATTAGTATAATATTTTTGAAAATTGACTATTAATCATTAGTTAAAATTAAATATGATAAGTAAATTTAATTTAAAAAAAGGTTATAAGTAAATTTAAATAAATAATTTAAATTAAATTTGTATTAGTAAAAATAATAAAAGAATTTATTAAAATTAAAGTAGTTATAAAGATTAATTAATAAATTAAATAATAAAATATTATAAATAAAATTATTATAAAAATTGATTTTTTAAAAATAATTAGTTATTATAGAATTAAAAAAGTATAATTAGTTAAAATAAAATTCAGAGGGAGAGACTAATTTTATTTAAATTTAATAATTGACTATTTTAATTATATGTATTTATAAAAAAAAATATATTATTAAAATTAAAATTAAAAAACTTATCTATAAATAAAATAATTAATAATAATTAAAAATCTTATATATATAAATTTAAGGAGAGTATTTTATAGAAAGTAAAAAAAATTAAAAATTTAAGTTTTTATTTATATATACATTAATATTATTTAATAATTATTATTTAATGTTAATAAAATATTTTAATTATTTTTATAAATATATAATTAATTATATATATTTAAAATATTTAATTAACATTAATTATTTAATATTAATTAATTAAAACTTATTAATCATTATTTTTAATTTAAAATATTAAAAACCTACAATATAGAAAAAAAAATTATTTATTAATAAAATATTTTAATATATTTAAATAATTATTAATAATTAATAATAATGATAATAATATAAAAAAGGGGGGTGGGGGAATATTATTTTATTTTTTTTTATGTATATTATAAATTAAATTTTATATTCATATTAAATTTAAATTTAAATTATTTTTATAATTTGTTTTTAATAATTAATAAATATAATTACAAAATTAATTTTTTTTTTAAATTTATTTTATAATTTAAAGTATAAATAAAATTTTAAAAAATTATATAAAATTTAAATAATTTAATAATATATAAATTAGTATTTATAATAATTAATTAAATAAAAATTTATAATAGAAAATTATAATTTATTATTAATAAATAAAGTGCCAGCAATTGCGGTTTATACTTTAAATAAAAATAAATTTAAATAATTATATATAAATATAAAATATATAAATAAATAAATATATTTAACTAATTTATTTTTTTATGGTGAAATATGAATAGATATTAAAAGTTAAATAATTTTATTTAAATTAATAATAAAATTAAAAAAATTTATATAATAAATTAGGATTAGATACCCTATTATTAAAATGAAAATAAAATATAATTAAATATTAAATGTTAATCATTAAAAATAAAAAATTTGGCGGTATTTTATGATTTAGAGGAACTTGTTGATTAATTTGATAATCCACGAATAGAATTACTTAATTTAATTTTTATATATTGTTGTTGAAAAATTATATTAAAAGATTAATAATTTAAAAATTTAATTATAATTATAATTCAAATCAAAATGTAGAATAGTTAAGATTTAAATGAGTTACATTTAATTTAATTAATTGAAATAAATTTTTAAAGTTTTATAAATATTGAATTTAATTGTAAAGTTAAAAAAATATTTAAATTGAATTTTAATTAAAATATGTACAAATTGCCCGTCATTTTCATTAATAAAAATTTATGGAAAAAGTCGTAACAAAGTAAATATATTGGAAAATGTATTTAGAATAAAAAAAAATTTTAGTTTAAATAAAAATTTTTCATTTACATTGAAAAGATTAATTAAAAATTATTAAAATTTTATTATAATTAATAAATAAATTATTAATAATAAATAAATATAAGAAAAAATATTATAAATTATTAAATAAAATTATATTAAAAAAAAAAAAGGTTTTAGTAAAAAATTTTAAAATAATTATTTTAATTTTAATGATAATGTAATGTAAATGAAAATAAAAAAATTTTTAAAAGTAATTTTAGTTAAATGTATTTTTTGTATCAGGGTTTATTAAAAAAAATTATTGATAAATAAATTTCTCGAAAGAAAAAGAGTTAAATAAATAAATAAAATTTAATATAAAAAAATTATTTTTAATATTTATTTAGAGAAGATACTTTAATCAATTTTTTTGATATCTAATTTTTTTTTTTATATAAATTTAATTTAGATATAAATTTAAATATGTAAATTTTTATTAAAGTTTAAAATAATTTTTATTTACAATAAATATATTGATTTATATTAAAAATTTATGGGATAATCTATAAATTAATTTTAAAATTTAAAAAATTTATTAATATTATTTATAAAAATTTTATAAAAATGGTTTTAAAATTTAAAATTTTTTGAAAAAATTTAATAATTTATTTATTTTAGCATAGTTTAATTATAATTTTAAAATTAAAATAAATTTAAAAAATAAATTAAAAAAATATTTTTATTAATTTAAATTAAAAATAATAACAAACAAATTAAATTAAAATTAATTGAAGGAAAGTTATTACTTAAAGAAAATCTAAATGAAATTTTAAAATATATAAAATATATAAAAATTATAATAATAATTAATGGGATAAGTGTATAGAATATTAAATATGAAAATCAGATTAGGGTTTTAAAATAAATTAAAATTAATATTTATCCGGTTAATCGAAGAAAACATTTGGTTAATTGAAGAAAATCTTAATAAAATTTTAAAATTTATTGAATTAATTATTTTAAAGGCGGAGATAAATGCAGATGTTAAAATTATAAAATATAGTAAAAAAATTGGAGGGTTAATAAGTGAAATTATGTATAAAGGAATAATTTTTTGAATTGTTAAAAAAATAAATAATGAATATCAATCTAAAAAAATAGCTACAGAAAGGATTCATGAATGAAATGGGGGGGATCCCTAATTTAATTATAATAGAGATAAAAAAATTGATTATAATAAAATTTATTTGTATATATATAAAATTATTAATAATTAAAGTTAACATTATTATTAAGGAAGCTAAAGCTTGAATGAGATAATATAAAAAAATAATTTTTTTATTTTTTAATTTAATTGATAAAAAACAAATGAATAAAAAATTATTAATTTCCATAATAATACAAATTATTAATAAATCGTATAAAAATAAAGAAATAAAAGAAAAATAAATTAAATAAGACATTAAAAAAAATTTTATGAATAAATTATGATGCATATAAATAAAATTAATTTTTTAGTTGTATTAAACTTTGAATAAATATTGAATATTAATATTATATTTTAATGTATTATGAAGCATAAAAATTTTTGAAATTTTTTGAGATAGTTTAAATCTATTAAATATCAAAAAATTAATTTAAATGAAAACATATATAAATTATGTATGATTTATTCTATCAAAATAATCCTTTTATCAGGCATATCATTAAATAAATTTTTAGTTATTAATAAAATTTAAATAGCAAAAATAATTAATTAAATAAGAGAAAGATAAAATTTCTATATTTAGGGTATGAACCTAAAAGCTTAGAGAATTAGCTTACTTACTTTAATTAAATAAATATAAATTAGTATAATATTTTTGAAAATTGACTATTAATCATTAGTTAAAATTAAATATGATAAGTAAATTTAATTTAAAAAAAGGTTATAAGTAAATTTAAATAAATAATTTAAATTAAATTTGTATTAGTAAAAATAATAAAAGAATTTATTAAAATTAAAGTAGTTATAAAGATTAATTAATAAATTAAATAATAAAATATTATAAATAAAATTATTATAAAAATTGATTTTTTAAAAATAATTAGTTATTATAGAATTAAAAAAGTATAATTAGTTAAAATAAAATTCAGAGGGAGAGAGTAATTTTATTTAAATTTAATAATTGACTATTTTAATTATATGTATTTATAAAAATAAAATATATTATTAAAATTAAAATTAAAAAACTTATCTATAAATAAAATAATTAATAATAATTAAAAATCTTATTTATATAAATTTAAGGAGAGTATTTTATAGAAAGTAAAAAAAATTAAAAATTTAAGTTTTTATTTATATATACATTAATATTATTTAATAATTATTATTTAATGTTAATAAAATATTTTAATTATTTTTATAAATATATAATTAATTATATATATTTAAAATATTTAATTAACATTAATTATTTAATATTAATTAATTAAAACTTATTAATCATTATTTTTAATTTAAAATATTAAAAACCTAAAATATAGAAAAAAAAAATTATTTATTAATAAAATATTTTAATATATTTAAATAATTATTGATAATCAATAATAATGATAATAATATAAAAAAAGGGGGGGGGGAATATTATTTAATTTTTTTTTTTATGTATATTATAAATTAAATTTTATATTCATATTAAATTTAAATTTAAATTATTTTTATAATTTGTTTTTAATAATTAATAAATATAATTACAAAATTAATTTTTTTTTAAATTTATTTTATAATTTAAAGTATAAATAAAATTTTAAAAAATTATATAAAATTTAAATAATTTAATAATATATAAATTAGTATTTATAATAATTAATTAAATAAAAATTTATAATAGAAAATTATAATTTATTATTAATAAATAAAGTGCCAGCAATTGCGGTTTATACTTTAAATAAAAATAAATTTAAATAATTATATATAAATATAAAATATATAAATAAATAAATATATTTAACTAATTTATTTTTTTATGGTGAAATATGAATAGATATTAAAAGTTAAATAATTTTATTTAAATTAATAATAAAATTAAAAAAATTTATATAATAAATTAGGATTAGATACCCTATTATTTAAATGAAAATAAAATATAATTAAATATTAAATGTTAATCATTAAAAATAAAAAATTTGGCGGTATTTTATGATTTAGAGGAACTTGTTGATTAATTTGATAATCCACGAATAGAATTACTTAATTTAATTTTTATATATTGTTGTTGAAAAATTATATTAAAAGATTAATAATTTAAAAATTTAATTATAATTATAATTCAAATCAAAATGTAGAATAGTTAAGATTTAAATGAGTTACATTTAATTTAATTAATTGAAATAAATTTTTAAAGTTTTATAAATATTGAATTTAATTGTAAAGTTAAAAAAATATTTAAATTGAATTTTAATTAAAATATGTACAAATTGCCCGTCATTTTCATTAATAAAAATTTATGGAAAAAGTCGTAACAAAGTAAATATATTGGAAAATGTATTTAGAATAAAAAAAAATTTTAGTTTAAATAAAAATTTTTCATTTACATTGAAAAGATTAATTAAAAATTATTAAAATTTTATTATAATTAATAAATAAATTATTAATAATAAATAAATATAAGAAAAAATATTATAAATTATTAAATAAAATTATATTAAAAAAAAAAAAGTTTTATTAAAAATTTTTAAATAATTATTTTAATTTTAATGATAATGTAATGTAAATGAAAATAAAAAAATTTTTAAAAGTAATTTTAGTTAAATGTACCTTTTGTATCAGGGTTTATTAAAAAAAATTATTGATAAATAAATTTCTCGAAAGAAAAAGAGTTAAATAAATAAATAAAATTTAATATAAAAAAATTATTTTTAATATTTATTTAGAGAAGATACTTTAATCAATTTTTTTGATATCTAATTTTTTTTTTATATAAATTTAATTTAGATATAAATTTAAATATGTAAATTTTTATTAAAGTTTAAAATAATTTTTATTTACAATAAATATATTGATTTATATTAAAAATTTATGGGATAATCTATAAATTAATTTTAAAATTTAAAAAATTTATTAATATTATTTATAAAAATTTTATAAAAATGGTTTTAAAATTTAAAATTTTTTGAAAAAATTTAATAATTTATTTATTTTAGCATAGTTTAATTATAATTTTAAAATTAAAATAAATTTAATAAATTAAAAAAATATTTTTATTAATTTAAATTAAAAATAATAACAAACAAATTAAATTAAAATTAATTGAAGGAAAGTTATTACTTAAAGAAAATCTAAATGAAATTTTAAAATATATAAAAATTATAATAATAATTAATGGGATAAGTGTATAGAATATTAAATATGAAAATCAGATAAGGGTTTTAAAATAAATTAAAATTAATATTTATCCGGTTAATCGAAGAAAACATTTGGTTAATTGAAGAAAATCTTAATAAAATTTTAAAATTTATTGAATTAATTATTTTAAAGGCGGAGATAAATGCAGATGTTAAAATTATAAAATATAGTAAAAAAATTGGAGGGTTAATAAGTGAAATTATGTATAAAGGAATAATTTTTTGAATTGTTAAAAAAATAAATAATGAATATCAATCTAAAAAAATAGCTACAGAAGGGATTCATGAATGAAATGGGGGGATCCCTAATTTAATTATAATAGAGATAAAAAAATTGATTATAATAAAATTTATTTGTATATATATAAAATTATTAATAATTAAAGTTAACATTATTAATAAGGAAGCTAAAGCTTGAATGAGATAATATAAAAAAATAATTTTTTTATTTTTTAATTTAATTGATAAAAAACAAATGAATGAAAAATTATTAATTTCCATAATAATACAAATTATTAATAAATCGTATAAAAATAAAGAAATAAAAGAAAAATAAATTAAATAAGACATTAAAAAAAATTTTATGAATAAATTATGATGCATATAAATAAAATTAATTTTTTAGTTGTATTAAACCTTGAATAAATATTGAATATTAATGTTATATTTTAATGTATTATGAAGCATAAAAATTTTTGAAATTTTTTGAGTAAGTTTAAATCTATTAAATATCAAAAAATTAATTTAAATGAAAACATATATAAATTATGTATGATTTATTCTATCAAAATAATCCTTTTATCAGGCATATCATTAAATAAATTTTTAGTTATTAATAAAATTTAAATAGCAAAAATAATTAATTAAATAAGAGAAAGATAAAATTTCTATATTTAGGGTATGAACCTAAAAGCTTAGAGAATTAGCTTACTTACTTTAATTAAATAAATATAAATTAGTATAATATTTTTGAAAATTGACTATTAATCATTAGTTAAAATTAAATATGATAAGTAAATTTAATTTAAAAAAAGGTTATAAGTAAATTTAAATAAATAATTTAAATTAAATTTGTATTAGTAAAAATAATAAAAGAATTTATTAAAATTAAAGTAGTTATAAAGATTAATTAATAAATTAAATAATAAAATATTATAAATAAAATTATTATAAAAATTGATTTTTTAAAAATAATTAGTTATTATAAAATTAAAAAAGTATAATTAGTTAAAATAAAATTCAGAGGGAGAGAGTAATTTTATTTAAATTTAATAATTGACTATTTTAATTATATGTATTTATAAAAAAAAATATATTATTAAAATTAAAATTAAAAAACTTATCTATAAATAAAATAATTAATAATAATTAAAAATCTTATATATATAAATTTAAGGAGAGTATTTTATAGAAAGTAAAAAAAATTAAAAATTTAAGTTTTTATTTATATATACATTAATATTATTTAATAATTATTATTTAATGTTAATAAAATATTTTAATTATTTTTATAAATATATAATTTATTATATATATTTAAAATATTTAATTAACATTAATTATTTAATATTAATTAATTAAAACTTATTAATCATTATTTTTAATTTAAAATATTAAAAACCTAAAATATAGAAAAAAAAAATTATTTATTAATAAAATATTTTAATATATTTAAATAATTATTGATAATCAATAATAATGATAATAATATAAAAAAAGGGGGGGGGAATATTATTTAATTTTTTTTTTTTATGTATATTATAAATTAAATTTTATATTCATATTAAATTTAAATTTAAATTATTTTTATAATTTGTTTTTAATAATTAATAAATATAATTACAAAATTAATTTTTTTTTTAAATTTATTTTATAATTTAAAGTATAAATAAAATTTTAAAAAATTATATAAAATTTAAATAATTTAATAATATATAAATTAGTATTTATAATAATTAAGTAAATAAAAATTTATAATAGAAAATTATAATTTATTATTAATAAATAAAGTGCCAGCAATTGCGGTTTATACTTTAAATAAAAATAAATTTAAATAATTATATATAAATATAAAATATATAAATAAATAAATATATTTAACTAATTTATTTTTTTATGGTGAAATATGAATAGATATTAAAAGTTAAATAATTTTATTTAAATTAATAATAAAATTAAAAAAATTTATATAATAAATTAGGATTAGATACCCTATTATTTAAATGAAAATAAAATATAATTAAATATTAAATGTTAATCATTAAAAATAAAAAATTTGGCGGTATTTTATGATTTAGAGGAACTTGTTGATTAATTTGATAATCCACGAATAGAATTACTTAATTTAATTTTTATATATTGTTGTTGAAAAATTATATTAAAAGATTAATAATTTAAAAATTTAATTATAATTATAATTCAAATCAAAATGTAGAATAGTTAAGATTTAAATGAGTTACATTTAATTTAATTAATTGAAATAAATTTTTAAAGTTTTATAAATATTGAATTTAATTGTAAAGTTAAAAAAATATTTAAATTGAATTTTAATTAAAATATGTACAAATTGCCCGTCATTTTCATTAATAAAAATTTATGGAAAAAGTCGTAACAAAGTAAATATATTGGAAAATGTATTTAGAATAAAAAAAAATTTTAGTTTAAATAAAAATTTTTCATTTACATTGAAAAGATTAATTAAAAATTATTAAAATTTTATTATAATTAATAAATAAATTATTAATAATAAATAAATATAAGAAAAAATATTATAAATTATTAAATAAAATTATATTAAAAAAAAAAAAGTTTTAGTAAAAAATTTTAAAATAATTATTTTAATTTTAATGATAATGTAATGTAAATGAAAATAAAAAAATTTTTAAAAGTAATTTTAGTTAAATGTACCTTTTGTATCAGGGTTTATTAAAAAAAATTATTGATAAATAAATTTCTCGAAAGAAAAAGAGTTAAATAAATAAATAAAATTTAATATAAAAAAATTATTTTTAATATTTATTTAGAGAAGATACTTTAATCAATTTTTTTGATATCTAATTTTTTTTTTATATAAATTTAATTTAGATATAAATTTAAATATGTAAATTTTTATTAAAGTTTAAAATAATTTTTATTTACAATAAATATATTGATTTATATTAAAAATTTATGGGATAATCTATAAATTAATTTTAAAATTTAAAAAATTTATTAATATTATTTATAAAAATTTTATAAAAATGGTTTTAAAATTTAAAATTTTTTGAAAAAATTTAATAATTTATTTATTTTAGCATAGTTTAATTATAATTTTAAAATTAAAATAAATTTAATAAATTAAAAAAATATTTTTATTAATTTAAATTAAAAATAATAACAAACAAATTAAATTAAAATTAATTGAAGGAAAGTTATTACTTAAAGAAAATCTAAATGAAATTTTAAAATATATAAAAATTATAATAATAATTAATGGGATAAGTGTATAGAATATTAAATATGAAAATCAGATAAGGGTTTTAAAATAAATTAAAATTAATATTTATCCGGTTAATCGAAGAAAACATTTGGTTAATTGAAGAAAATCTTAATAAAATTTTAAAATTTATTGAATTAATTATTTTAAAGGCGGAGATAAATGCAGATGTTAAAATTATAAAATATAGTAAAAAAATTGGAGGGTTAATAAGTGAAATTATGTATAAAGGAATAATTTTTTGAATTGTTAAAAAAATAAATAATGAATATCAATCTAAAAAAATAGCTACAGAAGGGATTCATGAATGAAATGGGGGGATCCCTAATTTAATTATAATAGAGATAAAAAAATTGATTATAATAAAATTTATTTGTATATATATAAAATTATTAATAATTAAAGTTAACATTATTAATAAGGAAGCTAAAGCTTGAATGAGATAATATAAAAAAATAATTTTTTTATTTTTTAATTTAATTGATAAAAAACAAATGAATGAAAAATTATTAATTTCCATAATAATACAAATTATTAATAAATCGTATAAAAATAAAGAAATAAAAGAAAAATAAATTAAATAAGACATTAAAAAAAATTTTATGAATAAATTATGATGCATATAAATAAAATTAATTTTTTAGTTGTATTAAACCTTGAATAAATATTGAATATTAATGTTATATTTTAATGTATTATGAAGCATAAAAATTTTTGAAATTTTTTGAGTAAGTTTAAATCTATTAAATATCAAAAAATTAATTTAAATGAAAACATATATAAATTATGTATGATTTATTCTATCAAAATAATCCTTTTATCAGGCATATCATTAAATAAATTTTTAGTTATTAATAAAATTTAAATAGCAAAAATAATTAATTAAATAAGAGAAAGATAAAATTTCTATATTTAGGGTATGAACCTAAAAGCTTAGAGAATTAGCTTACTTACTTTAATTAAATAAATATAAATTAGTATAATATTTTTGAAAATTGACTATTAATCATTAGTTAAAATTAAATATGATAAGTAAATTTAATTTAAAAAAAGGTTATAAGTAAATTTAAATAAATAATTTAAATTAAATTTGTATTAGTAAAAATAATAAAAGAATTTATTAAAATTAAAGTAGTTATAAAGATTAATTAATAAATTAAATAATAAAATATTATAAATAAAATTATTATAAAAATTGATTTTTTAAAAATAATTAGTTATTATAAAATTAAAAAAGTATAATTAGTTAAAATAAAATTCAGAGGGAGAGAGTAATTTTATTTAAATTTAATAATTGACTATTTTAATTATATGTATTTATAAAAAAAAATATATTATTAAAATTAAAATTAAAAAACTTATCTATAAATAAAATAATTAATAATAATTAAAAATCTTATATATATAAATTTAAGGAGAGTATTTTATAGAAAGTAAAAAAAATTAAAAATTTAAGTTTTTATTTATATATACATTAATATTATTTAATAATTATTATTTAATGTTAATAAAATATTTTAATTATTTTTATAAATATATAATTAATTATATATATTTAAAATATTTAATTAACATTAATTATTTAATATTAATTAATTAAAACTTATTAATCATTATTTTTAATTTAAAATATTAAAAACCTACAATATAGAAAAAAAAATTATTTATTAATAAAATATTTTAATATATTTAAATAATTATTAATAATTAATAATAATGATAATAATATAAAAAAGGGGGGTGGGGGAATATTATTTAATTTTTTTTTATGTATATTATAAATTAAATTTTATATTCATATTAAATTTAAATTTAAATTATTTTTATAATTTGTTTTTAATAATTAATAAATATAATTACAAAATTAATTTTTTTTTAAAATTTATTTTATAATTTAAAGTATAAATAAAATTTTAAAAAATTATATAAAATTTAAATAATTTAATAATATATAAATTAGTATTTATAATAATTAATTAAATAAAAATTTATAATAGAAAATTATAATTTATTATTAATAAATAAAGTGCCAGCAATTGCGGTTTATACTTTAAATAAAAATAAATTTAAATAATTATATATAAATATAAAATATATAAATAAATAAATATATTTAACTAATTTATTTTTTTATGGTGAAATATGAATAGATATTAAAAGTTAAATAATTTTATTTAAATTAATAATAAAATTAAAAAAATTTATATAATAAATTAGGATTAGATACCCTATTATTTAAATGAAAATAAAATATAATTAAATATTAAATGTTAATCATTAAAAATAAAAAATTTGGCGGTATTTTATGATTTAGAGGAACTTGTTGATTAATTTGATAATCCACGAATAGAATTACTTAATTTAATTTTTATATATTGTTGTTGAAAAATTATATTAAAAGATTAATAATTTAAAAATTTAATTATAATTATAATTCAAATCAAAATGTAGAATAGTTAAGATTTAAATGAGTTACATTTAATTTAATTAATTGAAATAAATTTTTAAAGTTTTATAAATATTGAATTTAATTGTAAAGTTAAAAAAATATTTAAATTGAATTTTAATTAAAATATGTACAAATTGCCCGTCATTTTCATTAATAAAAATTTATGGAAAAAGTCGAAACAAAGTAAATATATTGGAAAATGTATTTAGAATAAAAAAAAATTTTAGTTTAAATAAAAATTTTTCATTTACATTGAAAAGATTAATTAAAAATTATTAAAATTTTATTATAATTAATAAATAAATTATTAATAATAAATAAATATAAGAAAAAATATTATAAATTATTAAATAAAATTATATTAAAAAAAAAAAGGTTTTAGTAAAAAATTTTAAAATAATTATTTTAATTTTAATGATAATGTAATGTAAATGAAATTAAAAAATTTTTAAAAGTAATTTTAGTTAAATGTACCTTTTGTATCAGGGTTTATTAAAAAAAATTATTGATAAATAAATTTCTCGAAAGAAAAAGAGTTAAATAAATAAATAAAATTTAATATAAAAAAATTATTTTTAATATTTATTTAGAGAAGATACTTTAATCAATTTTTTTGATATCTAATTTTTTTTTTATATAAATTTAATTTAGATATAAATTTAAATATGTAAATTTTTATTAAAGTTTAAAATAATTTTTATTTACAATAAATATATTGATTTATATTAAAAATTTATGGGATAATCTATAAATTAATTTTAAAATTTAAAAAATTTATTAATATTATTTATAAAAATTTTATAAAAATGGTTAAAATTTAAAATTTTTTGAAAAAATTTAATAATTTATTTATTTTAGCATAGTTTAATTATAATTTTAAAATTAAAATAAATTTAATAAATTAAAAAAATATTTTTATTAATTTAAATTAAAAATAATAACAAACAAATTAAATTAAAATTAATTGAAGGAAAGTTATTACTTAAAGAAAATCTAAATGAAATTTTAAAATATATAAAAATTATAATAATAATTAATGGGATAAGTGTATAGAATATTAAATATGAAAATCAGATTAGGGTTTTAAAATAAATTAAAATTAATATTTATCCGGTTAATCGAAGAAAACATTTGGTTAATTGAAGAAAATCTTAATAAAATTTTAAAATTTATTGAATTAATTATTTTAAAGGCGGAGATAAATGCAGATGTTAAAATTATAAAATATAGTAAAAAAATTGGAGGGTTAATAAGTGAAATTATGTATAAAGGAATAATTTTTTGAATTGTTAAAAAAATAAATAATGAATATCAATCTAAAAAAATAGCTACAGAAAGGATTCATGAATGAAATGGGGGGGATCCCTAATTTAATTATAATAGAGATAAAAAAATTGATTATAATAAAATTTATTTGTATATATATAAAATTATTAATAATTAAAGTTAACATTATTATTAAGGAAGCTAAAGCTTGAATGAGATAATATAAAAAAATAATTTTTTTATTTTTTAATTTAATTGATAAAAAACAAATGAATAAAAAATTATTAATTTCCATAATAATACAAATTATTAATAAATCGTATAAAAATAAAGAAATAAAAGAAAAATAAATTAAATAAGACATTAAAAAAAATTTTATGAATAAATTATGATGCATATAAATAAAATTAATTTTTTAGTTGTATTAAACTTTGAATAAATATTGAATATTAATATTATATTTTAATGTATTATGAAGCATAAAAATTTTTGAAATTTTTTGAGATAGTTTAAATCTATTAAATATCAAAAAATTAATTTAAATGAAAACATATATAAATTATGTATGATTTATTCTATCAAAATAATCCTTTTATCAGGCATATCATTAAATAAATTTTTAGTTATTAATAAAATTTAAATAGCAAAAATAATTAATTAAATAAAAGAAAGATAAAATTTCTATATTTAGGGTATGAACCTAAAAGCTTAGAGAATTAGCTTACTTACTTTAATTAAATAAATATAAATTAGTATAATATTTTTGAAAATTGACTATTAATCATTAGTTAAAATTAAATATGATAAGTAAATTTAATTTAAAAAAAGGTTATAAGTAAATTTAAATAAATAATTTAAATTAAATTTGTATTAGTAAAAATAATAAAAGAATTTATTAAAATTAAAGTAGTTATAAAGATTAATTAATAAATTAAATAATAAAATATTATAAATAAAATTATTATAAAAATTGATTTTTTAAAAATAATTAGTTATTATAGAATTAAAAAAGTATAATTAGTTAAAATAAAATTCAGAGGGAGAGAGTAATTTTATTTAAATTTAATAATTGACTATTTTAATTATATGTATTTATAAAAATAAAATATATTATTAAAATTAAAATTAAAAAACTTATCTATAAATAAAATAATTAATAATAATTAAAAATCTTATTTATATAAATTTAAGGAGAGTATTTTATAGAAAGTAAAAAAAATTAAAAATTTAAGTTTTTATTTATATATACATTAATATTATTTAATAATTATTATTTAATGTTAATAAAATATTTTAATTATTTTTATAAATATATAATTAATTATATATATTTAAAATATTTAATTAACATTAATTATTTAATATTAATTAATTAAAACTTATTAATCATTATTTTTAATTTAAAATATTAAAAACCTAAAATATAGAAAAAAAAAATTATTTATTAATAAAATATTTTAATATATTTAAATAATTATTGATAATCAATAATAATAATAATAATATAAAAAAAGGGGGGGGGAATATTATTTAATTTTTTTTTTTTATGTATATTATAAATTAAATTTTATATTCATATTAAATTTAAATTTAAATTATTTTTATAATTTGTTTTTAATAATTAATAAATATAATTACAAAATTAATTTTTTTTTTAAATTTATTTTATAATTTAAAGTATAAATAAAATTTTAAAAAATTATATAAAATTTAAATAATTTAATAATATATAAATTAGTATTTATAATAATTAATTAAATAAAAATTTATAATAGAAAATTATAATTTATTATTAATAAATAAAGTGCCAGCAATTGCGGTTTATACTTTAAATAAAAATAAATTTAAATAATTATATATAAATATAAAATATATAAATAAATAAATATATTTAACTAATTTATTTTTTTATGGTGAAATATGAATAGATATTAAAAGTTAAATAATTTTATTTAAATTAATAATAAAATTAAAAAAATTTATATAATAAATTAGGATTAGATACCCTATTATTTAAATGAAAATAAAATATAATTAAATATTAAATGTTAATCATTAAAAATAAAAAATTTGGCGGTATTTTATGATTTAGAGGAACTTGTTGATTAATTTGATAATCCACGAATAGAATTACTTAATTTAATTTTTATATATTGTTGTTGAAAAATTATATTAAAAGATTAATAATTTAAAAATTTAATTATAATTATAATTCAAATCAAAATGTAGAATAGTTAAGATTTAAATGAGTTACATTTAATTTAATTAATTGAAATAAATTTTTAAAGTTTTATAAATATTGAATTTAATTGTAAAGTTAAAAAAATATTTAAATTGAATTTTAATTAAAATATGTACAAATTGCCCGTCATTTTCATTAATAAAAATTTATGGAAAAAGTCGTAACAAAGTAAATATATTGGAAAATGTATTTAGAATAAAAAAAAATTTTAGTTTAAATAAAAATTTTTCATTTACATTGAAAAGATTAATTAAAAATTATTAAAATTTTATTATAATTAATAAATAAATTATTAATAATAAATAAATATAAGAAAAAATATTATAAATTATTAAATAAAATTATATTAAAAAAAAAAAGGTTTTAGTAAAAAATTTTAAAATAATTATTTTAATTTTAATGATAATGTAATGTAAATGAAATTAAAAAATTTTTAAAAGTAATTTTAGTTAAATGTACCTTTTGTATCAGGGTTTATTAAAAAAAATTATTGATAAATAAATTTCTCGAAAGAAAAAGAGTTAAATAAATAAATAAAATTTAATATAAAAAAATTATTTTTAATATTTATTTAGAGAAGATACTTTAATCAATTTTTTTGATATCTAATTTTTTTTTTTATATAAATTTAATTTAGATATAAATTTAAATATGTAAATTTTTATTAAAGTTTAAAATAATTTTTATTTACAATAAATATATTGATTTATATTAAAAATTTATGGGATAATCTATAAATTAATTTTAAAATTTAAAAAATTTATTAATATTATTTATAAAAATTTTATAAAAATGGTTAAAATTTAAAATTTTTTGAAAAAATTTAATAATTTATTTATTTTAGCATAGTTTAATTATAATTTTAAAATTAAAATAAATTTAATAAATTAAAAAAATATTTTTATTAATTTAAATTAAAAATAATAACAAACAAATTAAATTAAAATTAATTGAAGGAAAGTTATTACTTAAAGAAAATCTAAATGAAATTTTAAAATATATAAAAATTATAATAATAATTAATGGGATAAGTGTATAGAATATTAAATATGAAAATCAGATTAGGGTTTTAAAATAAATTAAAATTAATATTTATCCGGTTAATCGAAGAAAACATTTGGTTAATTGAAGAAAATCTTAATAAAATTTTAAAATTTATTGAATTAATTATTTTAAAGGCGGAGATAAATGCAGATGTTAAAATTATAAAATATAGTAAAAAAATTGGAGGGTTAATAAGTGAAATTATGTATAAAGGAATAATTTTTTGAATTGTTAAAAAAATAAATAATGAATATCAATCTAAAAAAATAGCTACAGAAAGGATTCATGAATGAAATGGGGGGGATCCCTAATTTAATTATAATAGAGATAAAAAAATTGATTATAATAAAATTTATTTGTATATATATAAAATTATTAATAATTAAAGTTAACATTATTATTAAGGAAGCTAAAGCTTGAATGAGATAATATAAAAAAATAATTTTTTTATTTTTTAATTTAATTGATAAAAAACAAATGAATAAAAAATTATTAATTTCCATAATAATACAAATTATTAATAAATCGTATAAAAATAAAGAAATAAAAGAAAAATAAATTAAATAAGACATTAAAAAAAATTTTATGAATAAATTATGATGCATATAAATAAAATTAATTTTTTAGTTGTATTAAACTTTGAATAAATATTGAATATTAATATTATATTTTAATGTATTATGAAGCATAAAAATTTTTGAAATTTTTTGAGATAGTTTAAATCTATTAAATATCAAAAAATTAATTTAAATGAAAACATATATAAATTATGTATGATTTATTCTATCAAAATAATCCTTTTATCAGGCATATCATTAAATAAATTTTTAGTTATTAATAAAATTTAAATAGCAAAAATAATTAATTAAATAAAAGAAAGATAAAATTTCTATATTTAGGGTATGAACCTAAAAGCTTAGAGAATTAGCTTACTTACTTTAATTAAATAAATATAAATTAGTATAATATTTTTGAAAATTGACTATTAATCATTAGTTAAAATTAAATATGATAAGTAAATTTAATTTAAAAAAAGGTTATAAGTAAATTTAAATAAATAATTTAAATTAAATTTGTATTAGTAAAAATAATAAAAGAATTTATTAAAATTAAAGTAGTTATAAAGATTAATTAATAAATTAAATAATAAAATATTATAAATAAAATTATTATAAAAATTGATTTTTTAAAAATAATTAGTTATTATAGAATTAAAAAAGTATAATTAGTTAAAATAAAATTCAGAGGGAGAGAGTAATTTTATTTAAATTTAATAATTGACTATTTTAATTATATGTATTTATAAAAATAAAATATATTATTAAAATTAAAATTAAAAAACTTATCTATAAATAAAATAATTAATAATAATTAAAAATCTTATTTATATAAATTTAAGGAGAGTATTTTATAGAAAGTAAAAAAAATTAAAAATTTAAGTTTTTATTTATATATACATTAATATTATTTAATAATTATTATTTAATGTTAATAAAATATTTTAATTATTTTTATAAATATATAATTAATTATATATATTTAAAATATTTAATTAACATTAATTATTTAATATTAATTAATTAAAACTTATTAATCATTATTTTTAATTTAAAATATTAAAAACCTAAAATATAGAAAAAAAAAATTATTTATTAATAAAATATTTTAATATATTTAAATAATTATTGATAATCAATAATAATAATAATAATATAAAAAAAGGGGGGGGGAATATTATTTAATTTTTTTTTTTATGTATATTATAAATTAAATTTTATATTCATATTAAATTTAAATTTAAATTATTTTTATAATTTGTTTTTAATAATTAATAAATATAATTACAAAATTAATTTTTTTTTTAAATTTATTTTATAATTTAAAGTATAAATAAAATTTTAAAAAATTATATAAAATTTAAATAATTTAATAATATATAAATTAGTATTTATAATAATTAATTAAATAAAAATTTATAATAGAAAATTATAATTTATTATTAATAAATAAAGTGCCAGCAATTGCGGTTTATACTTTAAATAAAAATAAATTTAAATAATTATATATAAATATAAAATATATAAATAAATAAATATATTTAACTAATTTATTTTTTTATGGTGAAATATGAATAGATATTAAAAGTTAAATAATTTTATTTAAATTAATAATAAAATTAAAAAAATTTATATAATAAATTAGGATTAGATACCCTATTATTTAAATGAAAATAAAATATAATTAAATATTAAATGTTAATCATTAAAAATAAAAAATTTGGCGGTATTTTATGATTTAGAGGAACTTGTTGATTAATTTGATAATCCACGAATAGAATTACTTAATTTAATTTTTATATATTGTTGTTGAAAAATTATATTAAAAGATTAATAATTTAAAAATTTAATTATAATTATAATTCAAATCAAAATGTAGAATAGTTAAGATTTAAATGAGTTACATTTAATTTAATTAATTGAAATAAATTTTTAAAGTTTTATAAATATTGAATTTAATTGTAAAGTTAAAAAAATATTTAAATTGAATTTTAATTAAAATATGTACAAATTGCCCGTCATTTTCATTAATAAAAATTTATGGAAAAAGTCGTAACAAAGTAAATATATTGGAAAATGTATTTAGAATAAAAAAAAATTTTAGTTTAAATAAAAATTTTTCATTTACATTGAAAAGATTAATTAAAAATTATTAAAATTTTATTATAATTAATAAATAAATTATTAATAATAAATAAATATAAGAAAAAATATTATAAATTATTAAATAAAATTATATTAAAAAAAAAAAAGGTTTTAGTAAAAAATTTTAAAATAATTATTTTAATTTTAATGATAATGTAATGTAAATGAAATTAAAAAATTTTTAAAAGTAATTTTAGTTAAATGTACCTTTTGTATCAGGGTTTATTAAAAAAAATTATTGATAAATAAATTTCTCGAAAGAAAAAGAGTTAAATAAATAAATAAAATTTAATATAAAAAAATTATTTTTAATATTTATTTAGAGAAGATACTTTAATCAATTTTTTTGATATCTAATTTTTTTTTTTATATAAATTTAATTTAGATATAACTTTAAATATGTAAATTTTTATTAAAGTTTAAAATAATTTTTATTTACAATAAATATATTGATTTATATTAAAAATTTATGGGATAATCTATAAATTAATTTTAAAATTTAAAAAATTTATTAATATTATTTATAAAAATTTTATAAAAATGGTTTTAAAATTTAAAATTTTTTGAAAAAATTTAATAATTTATTTATTTTAGCATAGTTTAATTATAATTTTAAAATTAAAATAAATTTAATAAATTAAAAAAATATTTTTATTAATTTAAATTAAAAATAATAACAAACAAATTAAATTAAAATTAATTGAAGGAAAGTTATTACTTAAAGAAAATCTAAATGAAATTTTAAAATATATAAAAATTATAATAATAATTAATGGGATAAGTGTATAGAATATTAAATATGAAAATCAGATTAGGGTTTTAAAATAAATTAAAATTAATATTTATCCGGTTAATCGAAGAAAACATTTGGTTAATTGAAGAAAATCTTAATAAAATTTTAAAATTTATTGAATTAATTATTTTAAAGGCGGAGATAAATGCAGATGTTAAAATTATAAAATATAGTAAAAAAATTGGAGGGTTAATAAGTGAAATTATGTATAAAGGAATAATTTTTTGAATTGTTAAAAAAATAAATAATGAATATCAATCTAAAAAAATAGCTACAGAAGGGATTCATGAATGAAATGGGGGGATCCCTAATTTAATTATAATAGAGATAAAAAAATTGATTATAATAAAATTTATTTGTATATATATAAAATTATTAATAATTAAAGTTAACATTATTATTAAGGAAGCTAAAGCTTGAATGAGATAATATAAAAAAATAATTTTTTTATTTTTTAATTTAATTGATAAAAAATAAATGAATAAAAAATTATTAATTTCCATAATAATACAAATTATTAATAAATCGTACAAAAATAAAGAAATAAAAGAAAAATAAATTAAATAAGACATTAAAAAAAATTTTATGAATAAATTATGATGCATATAAATAAAATTAATTTTTTAGTTGTATTAAACTTTGAATAAATATTGAATATTAATATTATATTTTAATGTATTATAAAGCATAAAAATTTTTGAAATTTTTTGAGATAGTTTAAATCTATTAAATATAAAAAAATTAATTTAAATGAAAACATATATAAATTATGTATGATTTATTCTATCAAAATAATCCTTTTATCAGGCATATCATTAAATAAATTTTTAGTTATTAATAAAATTTAAATAGCAAAAATAATTAATTAAATAAGAGAAAGATAAAATTTCTATATTATGAACCTAAAAGCTTAGAGAATTAGCTTACTTACTTTAATTAAATAAATATAAATTAGTATAATATTTTTGAAAATTGACTATTAATCATTAGTTAAAATTAAATATGATAAGTAAATTTAATTTAAAAAAAGGTTATAAGTAAATTTAAATAAATAATTTAAATTAAATTTGTATTAGTAAAAATAATAAAAGAATTTATTAAAATTAAAGTAGTTATAAAGATTAATTAATAAATTAAATAATAAAATATTATAAATAAAATTATTATAAAAATTGATTTTTTAAAAATAATTAGTTATTATAGAATTAAAAAAGTATAATTAGTTAAAATAAAATTCAGAGGGAGAGAGTAATTTTATTTAAATTTAATAATTGACTATTTTAATTATATGTATTTATAAAAAAAAAATATATTATTAAAATTAAAATTAAAAAACTTATCTATAAATAAAATAATTAATAATAATTAAAAATCTTATTTATATAAATTTAAGGAGAGTATTTTATAGAAAGTAAAAAAAATTAAAAATTTAAGTTTTTATTTATATATACATTAATATTATTTAATAATTATTATTTAATGTTAATAAAATATTTTAATTATTTTTATAAATATATAATTAATTATATATATTTAAAATATTTAATTAACATTAATTATTTAATATTAATTAATTAAAACTTATTAATCATTATTTTTAATTTAAAATATTAAAAAAAACTTAAAATATAGAAAAAAAAAATTATTTATTAATAAAATATTTTAATATATTTAAATAATTATTAATAATTAATAATAATGATAATAATATAAAAAAAGGGGGGGGGGAATATTATTTAATTTTTTTTTTATGTATATTATAAATTAAATTTTATATTCATATTAAATTTAAATTTAAATTATTTTTATAATTTGTTTTTAATAATTAATAAATATAATTACAAAATTAATTTTTTTTTTAAATTTATTTTATAATTTAAAGTATAAATAAAATTTTAAAAAATTATATAAAATTTAAATAATTTAATAATATATAAATTAGTATTTATAATAATTAATTAAATAAAAATTTATAATAGAAAATTATAATTTATTATTAATAAATAAAGTGCCAGCAATTGCGGTTTATACTTTAAATAAAAATAAATTTAAATAATTATATATAAATATAAAATATATAAATAAATAAATATATTTAACTAATTTATTTTTTTATGGTGAAATATGAATAGATATTAAAAGTTAAATAATTTTATTTAAATTAATAATAAAATTAAAAAAATTTATATAATAAATTAGGATTAGATACCCTATTATTTAAATGAAAATAAAATATAATTAAATATTAAATGTTAATCATTAAAAATAAAAAATTTGGCGGTATTTTATGATTTAGAGGAACTTGTTGATTAATTTGATAATCCACGAATAGAATTACTTAATTTAATTTTTATATATTGTTGTTGAAAAATTATATTAAAAGATTAATAATTTAAAAATTTAATTATAATTATAATTCAAATCAAAATGTAGAATAGTTAAGATTTAAATGAGTTACATTTAATTTAATTAATTGAAATAAATTTTTAAAGTTTTATAAATATTGAATTTAATTGTAAAGTTAAAAAAATATTTAAATTGAATTTTAATTAAAATATGTACAAATTGCCCGTCATTTTCATTAATAAAAATTTATGGAAAAAGTCGTAACAAAGTAAATATATTGGAAAATGTATTTAGAATAAAAAAAAATTTTAGTTTAAATAAAAATTTTTCATTTACATTGAAAAGATTAATTAAAAATTATTAAAATTTTATTATAATTAATAAATAAATTATTAATAATAAATAAATATAAGAAAAAATATTATAAAATATTAAATAAAATTATATTAAAAAAAAAAAAAGTTTTAGTAAAAAATTTTAAAATAATTATTTTAATTTTAATGATAATGTAATGTAAATGAAAATAAAAAAATTTTTTAAAGTAATTTTAGTTAAATGTACCTTTTGTATCAGGGTTTATTAAAAAAAATTATTGATAAATAAATTTCTCGAAAGAAAAAGAGTTAAATAAATAAATAAAATTTAATATAAAAAAATTATTTTTAATATTTATTTAGAGAAGATACTTTAATCAATTTTTTTGATATCTAATTTTTTTTTTATATAAATTTAATTTAGATATAAATTTAAATATGTAAATTTTTATTAAAGTTTAAAATAATTTTTATTTACAATAAATATATTGATTTATATTAAAAATTTATGGGATAATCTATAAATTAATTTTAAAATTTAAAAAATTTATTAATATTATTTATAAAAATTTTATAAAAATGGTTTTAAAATTTAAAATTTTTTGAAAAAATTTAATAATTTATTTATTTTAGCATAGTTTAATTATAATTTTAAAATTAAAATAAATTTAATAAATTAAAAAAATATTTTTATTAATTTAAATTAAAAATAATAACAAACAAATTAAATTAAAATTAATTGAAGGAAAGTTATTACTTAAAGAAAATCTAAATGAAATTTTAAAATATATAAATATTATAATAATAATTAATGGGATAAGTGTATAGAATATTAAATATGAAAATCAGATTAGGGTTTTAAAATAAATTAAAATTAATATTTATCCGGTTAATCGAAGAAAACATTTGGTTAATTGAAGAAAATCTTAATAAAATTTTAAAATTTATTGAATTAATTATTTTAAAGGCGGAGATAAATGCAGATGTTAAAATTATAAAATATAGTAAAAAAATTGGAGGGTTAATAAGTGAAATTATGTATAAAGGAATAATTTTTTGAATTGTTAAAAAAATAAATAATGAATATCAATCTAAAAAAATAGCTACAGAAGGGATTCATGAATGAAATGGGGGGATCCCTAATTTAATTATAATAGAGATAAAAAAATTGATTATAATAAAATTTATTTGTATATATATAAAATTATTAATAATTAAAGTTAACATTATTATTAAGGAAGCTAAAGCTTGAATGAGATAATATAAAAAAATAATTTTTTTATTTTTTAATTTAATTGATAAAAAACAAATGAATAAAAAATTATTAATTTTCATAATAATACAAATTATTAATAAATTGTATAAAAATAAAGAAATAAAAGAAAAATAAATTAAATAAGACATTAAAAAAAATTTTATGAATAAATTATGATGCATATAAATAAAATTAATTTTTTAGTTGTATTAAACTTTGAATAAATGTTGAATATTAATATTATATTTTAATGTATTATGAAGCATAAAAATTTTTGAAATTTTTTGAGATAGTTTAAATCTATTAAATATAAAAAAATTAATTTAAATGAAAACATATATAAATTATGTATGATTTATTCTATCAAAATAATCCTTTTATCAGGCATATCATTAAATAAATTTTTAGTTATTAATAAAATTTAAATAGTAAAAATAATTAATTAAATAAGAGAAAGATAAAATTTCTATATTATGAACCTAAAAGCTTAGAGAATTAGCTTACTTACTTTAATTAAATAAATATAAATTAGTATAATATTTTTGAAAATTGACTATTAATCATTAGTTAAAATTAAATATGATAAGTAAATTTAATTTAAAAAAAGGTTATAAGTAAATTTAAATAAATAATTTAAATTAAATTTGTATTAGTAAAAATAATAAAAGAATTTATTAAAATTAAAGTAGTTATAAAGATTAATTAATAAATTAAATAATAAAATATTATAAATAAAATTATTATAAAAATTGATTTTTTAAAAATAATTAGTTATTATAGAATTAAAAAAGTATAATTAGTTAAAATAAAATTCAGAGGGAGAGAGTAATTTTATTTAAATTTAATAATTGACTATTTTAATTATATGTATTTATAAAAAAAAAATATATTATTAAAATTAAAATTAAAAAACTTATCTATAAATAAAATAATTAATAATAATTAAAAATCTTATTTATATAAATTTAAGGAGAGTATTTTATAGAAAGTAAAAAAAATTAAAAATTTAAGTTTTTATTTATATATACATTAATATTATTTAATAATTATTATTTAATGTTAATAAAATATTTTAATTATTTTTATAAATATATAATTAATTATATATATTTAAAATATTTAATTAACATTAATTATTTAATATTAATTAATTAAAACTTATTAATCATTATTTTTAATTTAAAATATTAAAAACCTAAAATATAGAAAAAAAAAATTATTTATTAATAAAATATTTTAATATATTTAAATAATTATTAATAATTAATAATAATGATAATAATATAAAAAAGGGAGGGGGGAATATTATTTAATTTTTATTTTTATGTATATTATAAATTAAATTTTATATTCATATTAAATTTAAATTTAAATTATTTTTATAATTTGTTTTTAATAATTAATAAATATAATTACAAAATTAATTTTTTTTTTAAATTTATTTTATAATTTAAAGTATAAATAAAATTTTAAAAAATTATATAAAATTTAAATAATTTAATAATATATAAATTAGTATTTATAATAATTAATTAAATAAAAATTTATAATAGAAAATTATAATTTATTATTAATAAATAAAGTGCCAGCAATTGCGGTTTATACTTTAAATAAAAATAAATTTAAATAATTATATATAAATATAAAATATATAAATAAATAAATATATTTAACTAATTTATTTTTTTATGGTGAAATATGAATAGATATTAAAAGTTAAATAATTTTATTTAAATTAATAATAAAATTAAAAAAATTTATATAATAAATTAGGATTAGATACCCTATTATTTAAATGAAAATAAAATATAATTAAATATTAAATGTTAATCATTAAAAATAAAAAATTTGGCGGTATTTTATGATTTAGAGGAACTTGTTGATTAATTTGATATTCCACGAATAGAATTACTTAATTTAATTTTTATATATTGTTGTTGAAAAATTATATTAAAAGATTAATAATTTAAAAATTTAATTATAATTATAATTCAAATCAAAATGTAGAATAGTTAAGATTTAAATGAGTTACATTTAATTTAATTAATTGAAATAAATTTTTAAAGTTTTATAAATTTTGAATTTAATTGTAAAGTTAAAAAAATATTTAAATTGAATTTTAATTAAAATATGTACAAATTGCCCGTCATTTTCATTAATAAAAATTTATGGAAAAAGTCGTAACAAAGTAAATATATTGGAAAATGTATTTAGAATAAAAAAAAATTTTAGTTTAAATAAAAATTTTTCATTTACATTGAAAAGATTAATTAAAAATTATTAAAATTTTATTATAATTAATAAATAAATTATTAATAATAAATAAATATAAGAAAAAATATTATAAATTATTAAATAAAATTATATTAAAAAAAAAAAAAAGTTTTAGTAAAAAATTTTAAATTAATTATTTTAATTTTAATGATAATGTAATGTAAATGAAAATAAAAAAATTTTTAAAAGTAATTTTAGTTAAATGTACCTTTTGTATCTGGGTTTATTAAAAAAAATTATTGATAAATAAATTTCTCGAAAGAAAAAGAGTTAAATAAATAAATAAAATTTAATATAAAAAAATTATTTTTAATATTTATTTAGAGAAGATACTTTAATCAATTTTTTTGATATCTAATTTTTTTTTTATATAAATTTAATTTAGATATAAATTTAAATATGTAAATTTTTATTAAAGTTTAAAATAATTTTTATTTACAATAAATATATTGATTTATATTAAAAATTTATGGGATAATCTATAAATTAATTTTAAAATTTAAAAAATTTATTAATATTATTTATAAACATTTTATAAAAATGGTTTTAAAATTTAAAATTTTTTGAAAAAATTTAATAATTTATTTATTTTAGCATAGTTTAATTATAATTTTAAAATTAAAATAAATTTAATAAATTAAAAAAATATTTTTATTAATTTAAATTAAAAATAATAACAAACAAATTAAATTAAAATTAATTGAAGGAAAGTTATTACTTAAAGAAAATCTAAATGAAATTTTAAAATATATAAAAATTATAATAATAATTAATGGGATAAGTGTATAGAATATTAAATATGAAAATCAGATTAGGGTTTTAAAATAAATTAAAATTAATATTTATCCGGTTAATCGAAGAAAACATTTGGTTAATTGAAGAAAATCTTAATAAAATTTTAAAATTTATTGAATTAATTATTTTAAGGGCGGAGATAAATGCAGATGTTAAAATTATAAAATATAGTAAAAAAATTGGAGGGTTAATAAGTGAAATTATGTATAAAGGAATAATTTTGTGAATTGTTAAAAAAATAAATAATGAATATCAATCTAAAAAAATAGCTACAGAAAGGATTCATGAATGAAATGGGGGGATCCCTAATTTAATTATAATAGAGATAAAAAAATTGATTATAATAAAATTTATTTGTATATATATAAAATTATTAATAATTAAAGTTAACATTATTATTAAGGAAGCTAAAGCTTGAATGAGATAATATAAAAAAATAATTTTTTTATTTTTTAATTTAATTGATAAAAAACAAATGAATAAAAAATTATTAATTTCCATAATAATACAAATTATTAATAAATCGTATAAAAATAAAGAAATAAAAGAAAAATAAATTAAATAAGACATTAAAAAAAATTTTATGAATAAATTATGATGCATATAAATAAAATTAATTTTTTAGTTGTATTAAACTTTGAATAAATATTGAATATTAATATTATATTTTAATGTATTATGAAGCATAAAAATTTTTGAAATTTTTTGAGTAAGTTTAAATCTATTAAATATCAAAAAATTAATTTAAATGAAAACATATATAAATTATGTATGATTTATTCTATCAAAATAATCCTTTTATCAGGCATATCATTAAATAAATTTTTAGTTATTAATAAAATTTAAATAGCAAAAATAATTAATTAAATAAGAGAAAGATAAAATTTCTATATTTAGGGTATGAACCTAAAAGCTTAGAGAATTAGCTTACTTACTTTAATTAAATAAATATAAATTAGTATAATATTTTTGAAAATTGACTATTAATCATTAGTTAAAATTAAATATGATAAGTAAATTTAATTTAAAAAAAGGTTATAAGTAAATTTAAATAAATAATTTAAATTAAATTTGTATTAGTAAAAATAATAAAAGAATTTATTAAAATTAAAGTAGTTATAAAGATTAATTAATAAATTAAATAATAAAATATTATAAATAAAATTATTATAAAAATTGATTTTTTAAAAATAATTAGTTATTATAGAATTAAAAAAGTATAATTAGTTAAAATAAAATTCAGAGGGAGAGAGTAATTTTATTTAAATTTAATAATTGACTATTTTAATTATATGTATTTATAAAAATAAAATATATTATTAAAATTAAAATTAAAAAACTTATCTATAAATAAAATAATTAATAATAATTAAAAATCTTATTTATATAAATTTAAGGAGAGTATTTTATAGAAAGTAAAAAAAGGTAAAAATTTAAGTTTTTATTTATATATACATTAATATTATTTAATAATTATTATTTAATGTTAATAAAATATTTTAATTATTTTTATAAATATATAATTAATTATATATATTTAAAATATTTAATTAACATTAATTATTTAATATTAATTAATTAAAACTTATTAATCATTATTTTTAATTTAAAATATTAAAAACCTAAAATATAGAAAAAAAAAATTATTTATTAATAAAATATTTTAATATATTTAAATAATTATTGATAATCAATAATAATGATAATAATATAAAAAAAGGGGGGGGGAAGATTATTTAATTTTTTTTTTTTATGTATATTATAAATTAAATTTTATATTCATATTAAATTTAAATTTAAATTATTTTTATAATTTGTTTTTAATAATTAATAAATATAATTACAAAATTAATTTTTTTTTTAAATTTATTTTATAATTTAAAGTATAAATAAAATTTTAAAAAATTATATAAAATTTAAATAATTTAATAATATATAAATTAGTATTTATAATAATTAATTAAATAAAAATTTATAATAGAAAATTATAATTTATTATTAATAAATAAAGTGCCAGCAATTGCGGTTTATACTTTAAATAAAAATAAATTTAAATAATTATATATAAATATAAAATATATAAATAAATAAATATATTTAACTAATTTATTTTTTTATGGTGAAATATGAATAGATATTAAAAGTTAAATAATTTTATTTAAATTAATAATAAAATTAAAAAAATTTATATAATAAATTAGGATTAGATACCCTATTATTTAAATGAAAATAAAATATAATTAAATATTAAATGTTAATCATTAAAAATAAAAAATTTGGCGGTATTTTATGATTTAGAGGAACTTGTTGATTAATTTGATAATCCACGAATAGAATTACTTAATTTAATTTTTATATATTGTTGTTGAAAAATTATATTAAAAGATTAATAATTTAAAAATTTAATTATAATTATAATTCAAATCAAAATGTAGAATAGTTAAGATTTAAATGAGTTACATTTAATTTAATTAATTGAAATAAATTTTTAAAGTTTTATAAATATTGAATTTAATTGTAAAGTTAAAAAAATATTTAAATTGAATTTTAATTAAAATATGTACAAATTGCCCGTCATTTTCATTAATAAAAATTTATGGAAAAAGTCGTAACAAAGTAAATATATTGGAAAATGTATTTAGAATAAAAAAAAATTTTAGTTTAAATAAAAATTTTTCATTTACATTGAAAAGATTAATTAAAAATTATTAAAATTTTATTATAATTAATAAATAAATTATTAATAATAAATAAATATAAGAAAAAATATTATAAATTATTAAATAAAATTATATTAAAAAAAAAAAAAGGTTTTAGTAAAAAATTTTAAAATAATTATTTTAATTTTAATGATAATGTAATGTAAATGAAATTAAAAAATTTTTAAAAGTAATTTTAGTTAAATGTACCTTTTGTATCAGGGTTTATTAAAAAAAATTATTGATAAATAAATTTCTCGAAAGAGAAAGAGTTAAATAAATAAATAAAATTTAATATAAAAAAATTATTTTTAATATTTATTTAGAGAAGATACTTTAATCAATTTTTTTGATATCTAATTTTTTTTTTTATATAAATTTAATTTAGATATAAATTTAAATATGTAAATTTTTATTAAAGTTTAAAATAATTTTTATTTACAATAAATATATTGATTTATATTAAAAATTTATGGGATAATCTATAAATTAATTTTAAAATTTAAAAAATTTATTAATATTATTTATAAAAATTTTATAAAAATGGTTTTAAAATTTAAAATTTTTTGAAAAAATTTAATAATTTATTTATTTTAGCATAGTTTAATTATAATTTTAAAATTAAAATAAATTTAATAAATTAAAAAAATATTTTTATTAATTTAAATTAAAAATAATAACAAACAAATTAAATTAAAATTAATTGAAGGAAAGTTATTACTTAAAGAAAATCTAAATGAAATTTTAAAATATATAAAAATTATAATAATAATTAATGGGATAAGTGTATAGAATATTAAATATGAAAATCAGATTAGGGTTTTAAAATAAATTAAAATTAATATTTATCCGGTTAATCGAAGAAAACATTTGGTTAATTGAAGAAAATCTTAATAAAATTTTAAAATTTATTGAATTAATTATTTTAAAGGCGGAGATAAATGCAGATGTTAAAATTATAAAATATAGTAAAAAAATTGGAGGGTTAATAAGTGAAATTATGTATAAAGGAATAATTTTTTGAATTGTTAAAAAAATAAATAATGAATATCAATCTAAAAAAATAGCTACAGAAGGGATTCATGAATGAAATGGGGGGATCCCTAATTTAATTATAATAGAGATAAAAAAATTGATTATAATAAAATTTATTTGTATATATATAAAATTATTAATAATTAAAGTTAACATTATTATTAAGGAAGCTAAAGCTTGAATGAGATAATATAAAAAAATAATTTTTTTATTTTTTAATTTAATTGATAAAAAACAAATGAATAAAAAATTATTAATTTCCATAATAATACAAATTATTAATAAATCGTATAAAAATAAAGAAATAAAAGAAAAATAAATTAAATAAGACATTAAAAAAAATTTTATGAATAAATTATGATGCATATAAATAAAATTAATTTTTTAGTTGTATTAAACTTTGAATAAATATTGAATATTAATATTATATTTTAATGTATTATAAAGCATAAAAATTTTTGAAATTTTTTGAGATAGTTTAAATCTATTAAATATAAAAAAATTAATTTAAATGAAAACATATATAAATTATGTATGATTTATTCTATCAAAATAATCCTTTTATCAGGCATATCATTAAATAAATTTTTAGTTATTAATAAAATTTAAATAGCAAAAATAATTAATTAAATAAGAGAAAGATAAAATTTCTATATTATGAACCTAAAAGCTTAGAGAATTAGCTTACTTACTTTAATTAAATAAATATAAATTAGTATAATATTTTTGAAAATTGACTATTAATCATTAGTTAAAATTAAATATGATAAGTAAATTTAATTTAAAAAAAGGTTATAAGTAAATTTAAATAAATAATTTAAATTAAATTTGTATTAGTAAAAATAATAAAAGAATTTATTAAAATTAAAGTAGTTATAAAGATTAATTAATAAATTAAATAATAAAATATTATAAATAAAATTATTATAAAAATTGATTTTTTAAAAATAATTAGTTATTATAGAATTAAAAAAGTATAATTAGTTAAAATAAAATTCAGAGGGAGAGAGTAATTTTATTTAAATTTAATAATTAACTATTTTAATTATATGTATTTATAAAAAAAAAATATATTATTAAAATTAAAATTAAAAAACTTATCTATAAATAAAATAATTAATAATAATTAAAAATCTTATTTACATAAATTTAAGGAGAGTATTTTATAGAAAGTAAAAAAAATTAAAAATTTAAGTTTTTATTTATATATACATTAATATTATTTAATAATTATTATTTAATGTTAATAAAATATTTTAATTATTTTTATAAATATATAATTAATTATATATATTTAAAATATTTAATTAACATTAATTATTTAATATTAATTAATTAAAACTTATTAATCATTATTTTTAATTTAAAATATTAAAAACCTAAAATATAGAAAAAAAAAATTATTTATTAATAAAATATTTTAATATATTTAAATAATTATTAATAATTAATAATAATGATAATAATATAAAAAAGGGAGGGGGGAATATTATTTAATTTTTATTTTTATGTATATTATAAATTAAATTTTATATTCATATTAAATTTAAATTTAAATTATTTTTATAATTTGTTTTTAATAATTAATAAATATAATTACAAAATTAATTTTTTTTTAAATTTATTTTATAATTTAAAGTATAAATAAAATTTTAAAAAATTATATAAAATTTAAATAATTTAATAATATATAAATTAGTATTTATAATAATTAATTAAATAAAAATTTATAATAGAAAATTATAATTTATTATTAATAAATAAAGTGCCAGCAATTGCGGTTTATACTTTAAATAAAAATAAATTTAAATAATTATATATAAATATAAAATATATAAATAAATAAATATATTTAACTAATTTATTTTTTTATGGTGAAATATGAATAGATATTAAAAGTTAAATAATTTTATTTAAATTAATAATAAAATTAAAAAAATTTATATAATAAATTAGGATTAGATACCCTATTATTTAAATGAAAATAAAATATAATTAAATATTAAATGTTAATCATTAAAAATAAAAAATTTGGCGGTATTTTATGATTTAGAGGAACTTGTTGATTAATTTGATATTCCACGAATAGAATTACTTAATTTAATTTTTATATATTGTTGTTGAAAAATTATATTAAAAGATTAATAATTTAAAAATTTAATTATAATTAAATTCAAATCAAAATGTAGAATAGTTAAGATTTAAATGAGTTACATTTAATTTAATTAATTGAAATAAATTTTTAAAGTTTTATAAATATTGAATTTAATTGTAAAGTTAAAAAAATATTTAAATTGAATTTTAATTAAAATATGTACAAATTGCCCGTCATTTTCATTAATAAAAATTTATGGAAAAAGTCGTAACAAAGTAAATATATTGGAAAATGTATTTAGAATAAAAAAAAATTTTAGTTTAAATAAAAATTTTTCATTTACATTGAAAAGATTAATTAAAAATTATTAAAATTTTATTATAATTAATAAATAAATTATTAATAATAAATAAATATAAGAAAAAATATTATAAATTATTAAATAAAATTATATTAAAAAAAAAAAAAGTTTTAGTAAAAAATTTTAAAATAATTATTTTAATTTTAATGATAATGTAATGTAAATGAAAATAAAAAAATTTTTAAAAGTAATTTTAGTTAAATGTACCTTTTGTATCTGGGTTTATTAAAAAAAATTATTGATAAATAAATTTCTCGAAAGAAAAAGAGTTAAATAAATAAATAAAATTTAATATAAAAAAATTATTTTTAATATTTATTTAGAGAAGATACTTTAATCAATTTTTTTGATATCTAATTTTTTTTTTATATAAATTTAATTTAGATATAAATTTAAATATGTAAATTTTTATTAAAGTTTAAAATAATTTTTATTTACAATAAATATATTGATTTATATTAAAAATTTATGGGATAATCTATAAATTAATTTTAAAATTTAAAAAATTTATTAATATTATTTATAAAAATTTTATAAAAATGGTTTTAAAATTTAAAATTTTTTGAAAAAATTTAATAATTTATTTATTTTAGCATAGTTTAATTATAATTTTAAAATTAAAATAAATTTAATAAATTAAAAAAATATTTTTATTAATTTAAATTAAAAATAATAACAAACAAATTAAATTAAAATTAATTGAAGGAAAGTTATTACTTAAAGAAAATCTAAATGAAATTTTAAAATATATAAAAATTATAATAATAATTAATGGGATAAGTGTATAGAATATTAAATATGAAAATCAGATTAGGGTTTTAAAATAAATTAAAATTAATATTTATCCGGTTAATCGAAGAAAACATTTGGTTAATTGAAGAAAATCTTAATAAAATTTTAAAATTTATTGAATTAATTATTTTAAGGGCGGAGATAAATGCAGATGTTAAAATTATAAAATATAGTAAAAAAATTGGAGGGTTAATAAGTGAAATTATGTATAAAGGAATAATTTTGTGAATTGTTAAAAAAATAAATAATGAATATCAATCTAAAAAAATAGCTACAGAAAGAAATTCATGAATGAAATGGGGGGATCCCTAATTTAATTATAATAGAGATAAAAAAATTGATTATAATAAAATTTATTTGTATATATATAAAATTATTAATAATTAAAGTTAACATTATTATTAAGGAAGCTAAAGCTTGAATGAGATAATATAAAAAAATAATTTTTTTATTTTTTAATTTAATTGATAAAAAACAAATGAATAAAAAATTATTAATTTCCATAATAATACAAATTATTAATAAATCGTATAAAAATAAAGAAATAAAAGAAAAATAAATTAAATAAGACATTAAAAAAAATTTTATGAATAAATTATGATGCATATAAATAAAATTAATTTTTTAGTTGTATTAAACTTTGAATAAATATTGAATATTAATATTATATTTTAATGTATTATGAAGCATAAAAATTTTTGAAATTTTTTGAGATAGTTTAAATCTATTAAATATAAAAAAATTAATTTAAATGAAAACATATATAAATTATGTATGATTTATTCTATCAAAATAATCCTTTTATCAGGCATATCATTAATAAATAAATTTTTAGTTATTAATAAAATTTAAATAGCAAAAAATAATTAATTAAATAAGAGAAAGATAAAATTTCTATATTTAGGGTATGAACCTAAAAGCTTAGAGAATTAGCTTACTTACTTTAATTAAATAAATATAAATTAGTATAATATTTTTGAAAATTGACTATTAATCATTAGTTAAAATTAAATATGATAAGTAAATTTAATTTAAAAAAAGGTTATAAGTAAATTTAAATAAATAATTTAAATTAAATTTGTATTAGTAAAAATAATAAAAGAATTTATTAAAATTAAAGTAGTTATAAAGATTAATTAATAAATTAAATAATAAAATATTATAAATAAAATTATTATAAAAATTGATTTTTTAAAAATAATTAGTTATTATAGAATTAAAAAAGTATAATTAGTTAAAATAAAATTCAGAGGGAGAAAGTAATTTTATTTAAATTTAATAATTGACTATTTTAATTATATGTATTTATAAAAAAAAAATATATTATTAAAATTAAAATTAAAAAACTTATCTATAAATAAAATAATTAATAATAATTAAAAATCTTATTTATATAAATTTAAGGAGAGTATTTTATAGAAAGTAAAAAAAAATTAAAAATTTAAGTTTTTATTTATATATACATTAATATTATTTAATAATTATTATTTAATGTTAATAAAAATATTTTAATTATTTTTATAAATATATAATTAATTATATATATTTAAAATATTTAATTAACATTAATTATTTAATATTAATTAATTAAAACTTATTAATCATTATTTTTAATTTAAAATATTAAAAACCTAAAATATAGAAAAAAAAAATTATTTATTAATAAAATATTTTAATATATTTAAATAATTATTAATAATTAATAATAATGATAATAATATAAAAAAGGGGGGGGGAATATTATTTAATTTTTTTTTTTATGTATATTATAAATTAAATTTTATATTCATATTAAATTTAAATTTAAATTATTTTCATAATTTGTTTTTAATAATTAATAAATATAATTACAAAATTAATTTTTTTTTAAATTTATTTTATAATTTAAAGTATAAATAAAATTTTAAAAAATTATATAAAATTTAAATAATTTAATAATATATAAATTAGTATTTATAATAATTAATTAAATAAAAATTTATAATAGAAAATTATAATTTATTATTAATAAATAAAGTGCCAGCAATTGCGGTTTATACTTTAAATAAAAATAAATTTAAATAATTATATATAAATATAAAATATATAAATAAATAAATATATTTAACTAATTTATTTTTTTATGGTGAAATATGAATAGATATTAAAAGTTAAATAATTTTATTTAAATTAATAATAAAATTAAAAAAATTTATATAATAAATTAGGATTAGATACCCTATTATTTAAATGAAAATAAAATATAATTAAATATTAAATGTTAATCATTAAAAATAAAAAATTTGGCGGTATTTTATGATTTAGAGGAACTTGTTGATTAATTTGATAATCCACGAATAGAATTACTTAATTTAATTTTTATATATTGTTGTTGAAAAATTATATTAAAAGATTAATAATTTAAAAATTTAATTATAATTATAATTCAAATCAAAATGTAGAATAGTTAAGATTTAAATGAGTTACATTTAATTTAATAAGGGGGATGGGCTAATAAGGGGGAGGGGAGCACTTGGTGGAGACATCCAATCCCCAACCATGCCCCCCTCTAATGTCATCTTCTCCTTTGAGGAGAGGGCGACTGGATTGTCCCCCCTCAATTGCTCGTCAAGGCCTTAGCTTCATTGTCAGTGGGGGTAGCCGATGCAAGGAGGGACCCAAGCTCCCATCGGAGTCACTCTCCTTCTCCTGTTTCTCCTCGCTGCTGTCATCTACAACAGCCGCTGCAGCGGCCGCAATCGCCGCTTCTGCCGCCGCCTCTTCTTGTCGGCGTATGCGCTCGGCCGCCTCCTTCTGCGTCATAACTTGTTCGCAGAAGAAGGCAATCGCCTTCCAGGATCTCTCATCACCCAACATCTTCGTAACCATGGTTGGCAACGAGAGGTCGTTGCCAACCACTGAACAGAGATCACGGCGCAGCGTGTCCCACGCCGGACACTTCTCCAGCGTGTGCCGCGCCGTGTCTCTCACCTCCTTACAATGGTGGCAGGCCGTGGTACCTTCCTTGCCGATTCGATACAGGTACTCACCAAAGCACCCATGCCCGGTGAGCACCTGTGTCATCCTAAAGGATACCTCACCTCGGGCCCTGTCTAACCATTCTTGTAGACAGGGCCGGACGGCCTCAACGCGGGTTCTTTAACCCGCAGTCTTCGGGTCAGATAGGTGGGCACTCCATCTCTCCACCATAGACCGCTGGGCGTGGATCCGGATGGTCTTCTTGACCCTGGCTGGTAGAGGGCCATGACCCCTCCTGAGCCCCCTTTCCCAATTATACCGCTCCGCGTACATTGCGGTCAGGAACTCCAAGGGGGGCGAACCCGCCAGGACCGTGGCCGCCGCATGGGACACCGTGCGGTAGGCCCTTATCACCCTCACGGCCATGCTGCGCTGTATGCGTCGGAACTTGTCCTTTGCATAACGCATGGCCACGAGATCCGTCGCCCATATTGGGCATTCATACAGGGCCACCGCATTTACGGTGCCCATGTATATACGGCGGACTCAACCATCCAGTCCCCCAAGGTTTGGCAGGAGCCTACCCAACGCCGTGGAGAAGCGCTTCACCTTGGGGCAAGGACATTGAAGTGGTGTCCAAACTTCCACTCGCCGTCCAGTAGGAGACCGAGATATTTAAGCCGGTTCCCCACCGAGATAGAAGTATCTCCCACCCGGATATGAGTCCTTGGCGGTTTCCCAGAGGATTTACTGTGAAAGTAAAGAGCCTCGGTTTTTTGAGCCGCCACTCTAAGACCCATACCAGTGATGCTTTGTACCACAACTGCCACCGCTGTCTCGGCCTTGGCTGCTGTATCCCCCAGCTGCTCCCCGCGGCCACCACTAATGTGTCGTCTGCATAGCAGATGGCGTGGCAGCCACGAGGGAGAGGAAGGCAAAGGACTCGGTTGTATGTGAGATTCCACAGTAGGGGTCCTAAGACTGACCCCTGCGGAACCCCGCATCGAATTTCCCGTCGGCATTGGAGTCCGTCTTGTGTGACGAACTCCAGGCTCCTATCCCGGAAATATTGTCTGATGATCTCCACAAGGTAGGGAGGGACCCTGTATTGCAACAAGGCATCCATTACTCTATCCCAGGGCAGGGTGTTGAAGGCGTTTGCGATATCTAGTAATACCGCAAGTGCCACCCCGCCCCCTTCCACGGCTTCTTCCGTAAGGGACGTAACACGACTAATCGCATCCACAGTCGAACGTCCCTCGCGGAAGCCATATTGCTCCTCGTGGAGACCACCCTCTCGGGATATATGTCGAACAAGTCGTTTTGCAATGATCCTCTCAAAGATCTTGCTGACCTCGTCCAGCAGGCATATTGGTCTATATGCCGACGGGGTTCCTTCTTCCTTGCCTTCCTTGGGGAGCAGGACCAATTTAGCCTGCTTCCATTGCTGGGGGAAAGCGCCATGTCTGAGGCATTTATTAAATATGTACCTCAGATGTTCTCCCAGAAAGTCCAGTGCCCAGACTCATATCTTTCCAAGCACGCCGTCAGGGCCAGGAGCTTTTCTTGATCCTATTCTTTTGACGGCGCGCTGAAGTTCGTTGCTGGATATCTCCTCGTCCTCCTCTAGTTCATAAGGTCCCCCCAGGCCGGGACCCCAGTTGAGTGTGGACTCCTAAACCACTAGCGGGAAGAGGGTGTCCACAACATTCCTGAGGACGGGAGTATCCAGGGATTCCGTGACGGGGGGCGTGTCCAGTTCCTATACTTATTCAGAACTATTCTGTATGGACGCCCCCATGGGTCCGTGTTGAGGGATGACAGTAGCTCATCCCAACAACTGGCCCTGGACTTCCTGATAGTGGCGCTAAGGGCGCATCTTGCGGCCCTATAGGCAGCCAAGGCCTCCTCTCGGATCTCCGGGTTTCTTCTTCTGGGAATACGAAAGAGGGTGCGTCGCGCCTGGACAGAGGAGCGCCTTAATTGCGCTATTTCCTCCGTCCACCAATAGACGGCGTGACGTGGGCGGAGGACCCTGGCGCGTGGCATGGCTGCGTCGCAGACTTCGCGCATAACGCCCCGCAACCATTCCACATCCAGGTTAATGTCCCGCCTTTCCTCTCCCTCCGGGATACCCCACAAAATGGTCATTAAGGCCTCTTCTAGTTTCTTGGGGTCCAGCTTTGTGAGGGTCCACCTACCTGTGTCCCCGCCTCGAGGTGGGTGATGTACCCAGTAATGCACGGCGTCCAGGACAAATTCAATGTATTAGTGGTCCGAAAAGGTTTCCCCTCTCGAGTCACCCACCACGCGCCATCCTCGCACCATCCTCTTTGCCCCCTTGGAGCCGATCGTTATATCCACGATCGACTCCTCTTGGGGCCAGACACATGTGCTCACTCGGCCTTCGTTAATAACGTGAAGGCCGAGCGAATTCACCCACCTCACCAGGGTAGTTCCCCTGGTGTCCTGCCTCGACTCACCCAGTGCCGGAGACTTGACGTTAAAGTCTCCAGCTATTATGAGTGGATCGGCAGGGAGTATGTTTCTGACAACATCCCCCACCTGTTCAAGGAGTGAGTCAAACTGGGCAGGACTTCAACTAGGGGGGACATAGCAACTAATTATTGTTGTGGACCCCCACTTTGCTGCAACATATCCGTTCCCCTTTCCAATACATTTGAGAGGGGGGGTGTTATTTGTTGCAGCACCGACCTCGATTGCCGCCGTGCTTCTTGCATTCCCCAGCCACGTAAGCTTTGCTGAGATCTTATAGGGCTCAGCAACAATGGCCAGCCCGATGCCACGCTCAGCCAGGCTCTGATAAAAGAGATTCTGTGCCTGACTGGCGTGGTTTAGGTTAGCTTGGAGGAACCTGACCGCCATTTATTTTGGGTGATCAAGCTCCTCCGGCTTTGCCTCTATCTGCGTACCCTCCCCATCATCTTTCGGCAGAGGGGTATCCTCGGGCTTTTTTTTAGAGCCTTTCCTTGGTACCCTCTGCTCGAGGGGTTCCCCCTCTTATCACCCCCTCTTTATCCGCGAGGACCTCTCGCATTCGGCTCGCCAACGCATCCGCCTTTTTTTTGTTGTCCGGACCCCCAACCTCAAATAGTTGGACACCGGTAACTGCCTTTCTGGCCTTCAGGCCATTAATTTCGAGACTGGCGAGATCTATACTGTCCATCGCCAGTCTCAGATTCTCCTTGTATTGGCCGGATGGGCATGTAAGCACCATCGCAGTTGTACGGGGGACTCTCCTACGTCCATTTTCCCTCCCCTCTTTTTTGGTTGGGAGGGAGGATTGGACGTCGCAGGCTTAGGTTGAGGGCCCTGTGGTTTATTGCCTGGCTCCTTTGCCTTCGCCTTAACATTCGTGGTTGCCGGAGCCCGATTGTCACCTTTTTTGGTGGTTTTTTTGCGAGCTTTACGCTCTACCACCTCCGACCATGTCTCCTTTTTCCCTGTGAGCGGGGGAGGCGAAAGTGTTGTCTTTTCGGTGGGTTTCGCCTTACCCTTGAGGGCTTGTGTCTGCCCTTCGACAGGGCCTTGTCGGCCCCTTTTGGGTTTGGAGAAGGCAGCTTTTCCTTTTTTTTTGGGAGGCGGCTGGGGTCCCGCTTTCAGTGGATCTTGCCCTCCGCGGGCCTTTTCCCCTTTCCTCCTCCTCTTTCCACCCTCTCGCGGTCCCTCCGTTTTTGCGTCAGGGGCCGTGGGAGCGGGTCCCACGTGATTCTGCTCTTGTCTTCCCCGGGGATTAGAGGCCTTAGCCTCCTCTCCAGCGGTAGACGGGACAGGAAGCGGAGCCGGAACAAGCTTTTTTGGAGCAACCACCGCTCCAGAGAGCCTTAGCGTCTCCATCTGCTTCGCGATGGGATCCAGGAGTGCTAGAACTGCATCCTTTTGGTCCATCAGCTCATTATATTTTGCCCTCAGCTCCTCGGGCAGATTCGGAGGGAAGGCCTTCGATGGCCGCGGTACCCCTTTGATCGTCGATCCCGCCTGTCTTACGGGACCTGTCCTTGCCGGGGGGACTGCTGTGTCCATCTTCATATCCTCCCTTATATCCTTTTCCCCCTGTATAGGAAGGGGAGAGGGGGCAGTCCCTCCCGCTAAACAAGGAGAGGTGGGATTCCGATAATCCTCCTCATCCGACCTCACCACCAGCCTCTTCCTTCTTGTGTTCTTGGGTAATGTCCCTAGATGAGGAAGAGTATGGGGCGGGTAAAAATACAAGGGGAGGAAGAGGAGCTTTCTAGTTCGCACCTCCCTTTTCAACTCCGCATTTTCCTCCCGGAGCTTTGTCAGTTCCTTACGGAATTCTTTAAGCTCAGGGTTCTCTCCCTCCCTGATTTGTCTGGCCATAACTGTTGTAGCTGCTCTCAGCAGGACTACAGTGTCTTTGACCTTCCTGACCAGAAACCCTTTCATTCCGTTGGAGCAGTCCGCCACCTTATATAGGATGGTGGAATGCTCCATGAGTTGCGCCGCAATTACCTCGGTGGATTCCAGCAAGAGCAACTCTTCCATCTCCTTTTCATCGTTGAGGAGACGTTTCCACCTCGCTGATTTAGAAGGATCCGGAAGCAGCGACTCTGCCGCCCTTCTATCTCTCTTCTCTTCTTTTCTGCGTCTTTGAGCTTCCTTCTTTTTTTGGCGCCTTCCGACATGTTTGCCGATGACCGGTTGATGGCCTTTGCCCCGTTTCTCCTTTTGCTCCTCGACTATATTTTCTGCCACCGAACTGGTGACAGAAATATTGTCATTCTCCTCTGCGATCTTATCGCGGATCTCCTCGCCATCTATGGAGTCTGCCTCCATATTCTCATCATGAGCGGAAGTCCTCTCCTTCTTGAGCCAGGAATGGTTGTATCCCAGCACACGTGCAGAAAAATCTTCCGCAGCTGGCCTGACCTCGTTGTCCTTCGCACTCATCAACGGGGATGGAGGGGGGTCATGCCTCATCCCACTCGTGCTTGGAAGTGGGTTCTCCATCGTCCCTTCGGTTTCCTTCCGACGGGTGAGGGGGAGTTGGAAGTTAACATCTTCAATCCTAGTGATGCGCAACTTCTCCATCCTAACCACGTGTTCTCTGTTTGTTGCAGAGGCTAACCTCGCACTGCTCCTGTAGGGAACCTGACGTGGACGCGTTGGCCTAAGCGTCATCCTAACCGAAGAGGAATCTTCGGATATATCGCCCGAACGCAACGGACAGGTGGACCGCGACCAGATTCTTTCCCCAGCGTTTTTTCCCTCCTCGTTGTTATTATTTTTTTTATTTATAATATTATTTATTGATGGGTCCATTTGAAAATAATCCCACTTTCCCCTTGCAGCTCTCCATTTATTTATTTAGGGGATCTCTCTATCGATCCTTTTCGGTCATTTCTTTGAACATCGATTTCAATGTTTAAAACATTTTTTTCGTTCCGCGGCCCTCTTATGACTGGTCGGGCAATTATTGCTTTATCTTTATAGGAGGTAAAGACGTGGAGCCGACAGTGCGTAGCGGCGTTATTTGTTTCTTTCTTAAGATTATGCAGCTGTATTTGTCGATTTATTCATTTAGAGGATCTCACTATCGGTCCTTTTCGGTCGTTTCTTTTGACATCGTTTTTAAATAATGTTTTAAAATATTTTTCGTCGCGCGATCCTTTTTATGATTAGTCGGGCGATTATTGCTTCATTTTCGGGAGGAAAAACGTGAAGCCGACAGTGCGTAGCGGCATTATTTGTTTCTTTCTTAAGATTATGCAGCTGTGTTTGTCTGTTTCGTTGTTTAGAGGATTTCGTTATTGATCTCTTCCGGTATTTGTTTAGATATCGTTTTTAATGGGTCTAAACATTATTTAATGGTAATGGTTCTCTTCTATTGCGCGACCCGTTTTTTGTGACCGATCGGACGATTATTGTTTATTTCGTGGAGGGGGGGGGGGGAAACGTGGAGCCGACAGAACGTAACATATTTATTATTTATATTTATAGTCAAATATACATGATAATACCCACCCACTGTGCGAAACGTTATTCTTCAGCGCAAACATCCGTACTGTCGGCGTATATGTTTTCATTTAGCAAAAATTTTATCTCACGCTTTGTCGTATAGATTTGTAACCGAATATTTGTATCGATTTCATCGTACGACAACCACTTACGGCGCTCGAGAAAGCACGTGGGGACGCGATTTTTAATAATTTTTAGCAGCCTTACATTGACGCTTGCAAAATTACGCCAGAAATACTCCCCTCCTCATTACGGTTTGCGATATTACAAATTGCTCGCAGTACTTTGAATAGTTTAGTATCGCATCAGTTGTCCGTACATAAGGTTGTGCTAAAAAATGTGCTCCACAAAAGAAACCAACAAGATGAATTTTTACATTCCGATTGAGAACGGTGAAATTTAATAAAAAAATGTAAGTTTTATTTATTTTCTAAATATTATTTTTTAATATATATTTTAATATTTTATATAGCGTTTCATCTCATCGTGCGGTTTGCATACTTGGTTATACCTTAACCCCGACATCTTACAAATATTTGGAGATTGGAATAAGCGTTGGAGCTATGTCTTATGTGGAATTGATACTTGGTGATAACCGAGGCAATCGAGTAGTATTGCCTATCGTACTCTGGCACTTATTGATGCAGAAACGTACAGACATTGAACGATATGTACAATTGACTGAAAGTCAGCCATTATAGATCTGCGATCTATCTATCCAAATGATTAAATTAAACGGATCGAGGATTGTTAAATTAACATTATCTAATAAGTCTTTGTATATGCAACCTTAAACATTATTACATTTATTCAATTTTGAAAATTATATCGATCATATGCATTCATGGTTGTGTCAAAATACACATCTCGTGAATAAAAAGTTTAAACAATTTTGTAACGTTTTGCAACGTAACAATATTATTAATGTAAATGATGCTGTGAAAGCGATTCGCGAGGTTAGGTTAGGTTAGGTTCCTCCCCCCGGTGCAAACAGTTGCACCCCCGCCCACACCCTTTCCCGACCAGGATGCAATTCGCATCCTTATTAGAGAGGAAGTGGCTCGGGCTCTCCATGAGAAGCCGAGTTACACTGGAGAGAAAGATCCCAATAGGGTTCCCAAGGTGGGAGAGAAAAGGGAGACAAAGGAGAAAAAGGGACAGGAGCAGGAGTGGAGAGAGGTAAAGAAAAAAAGGAAGTCGGGGAAGGGTAACGGAGAGGTCCGACCCAGTAACACTGAGGGCGGAAAAGATGGGAAGGAGAGGAGAGGGGGTGGCGATAAGATCAAAAAAGATCTACAAGACAGCCCTCTGAGATGTTTCAGGTGCCTCACAATGGAGCATCTGAGCACCTCCTGCCGCTCTGGAGTGGACCGTGGTAACAGGTGTTACACCTGTTAACCGGTGTGGTACACCTGTAACACCACTCCATGGTGGGATGCAGATCGGCCCCCAGGTGCCCCTTATGTGGGGACCTGGGGGTCGACGACGGTCATACTCTGGGTGGGGAGAACTATGTTCCGTCCCCCCTCGAGCGGAGAATAGGGGGAGGTGGAACACACCTCTCCCTCTGTCATCCCCCAATAAAGGGGGATGACGGTCAAGTGGGGGAGTAGGAAGGGGTAAGACATAGTCTTTTCCCCTCTCCCCCACGGGGCAGTGAACTCGGGGGGTCTTTTACCCTCCTCGCCCCAAAACGGCTTTCAATCAGGCCATTAGCGGGGGCGGTGAGAGTCATATTCTCACCTCTCCCAGGGGTCAAGGGGAAGTGGGTGCGGGAACACCCACTCCCCATTGCACCTTGGCCCCAGGGAAGGCGGCGGGGTTGCGTGGTGGTCCCGCAACGCCGCCGTTAATGCGTCACTGAAGTTTCTCTCAGTGACGCATTAAAAGGCAGGAATCTCTTCCGACCATCTGGGGGAGAAAGGCGGGGGTGGGTCCTGGTTGAATGCTAACGCGACACCAGAGCCCACCCGCCAACCGCCGAGAGGACCACCGTCTGGTTTTAGCGGGTATACCCCGTTAAATAGGGGAAGTACCACATACCCCCGGGGAGTTCCCGCCTCTCGGGGGATGCGTAACGCATTTTCAGACGAAAAAAAAAAAAAAAAAAGGTTAGGTTAAGTTCCTCCTCGTCGTGCGCCACCTTGTCGTGGTGAGAAGGCTTAACCCTGAAACCCCATGGAACACCCACACGGCTCCGGCCAAGTTGGGATAACTTCCGAGGTGGAAGGGGAACTAAGAGCGCACCGTACCCTTAGTAAGGGTACAAGGGGAGCCCAGCGATTCCCTTAAGGACTGCGCCCACCCCCTTGGGGGTGGTTTAAAGCGCGAACCCAATCGCTGGTAGGGGTAGGCGGCCCTAAGTGCAATCGCCCGGTGGTACGGCACCGTTGGGGGAGGACTGCTCCTCGCCCGTGACACACTGCTGGGTGCTCCTGGCACATAAGGGTTTCCGCGCGTGTGGGTGTTCCCGCCGTGCGGCGTCCCTCGGGGGGATGTGGGTGCTGGTATGGGCTGGCGTCCCACAATCGTGGGGCTCCATCTCGCGTGCAGGCGGCTCAGTGGGTTCTACCCCTGAGTGCGCGCCGCGAGGAGAGCGGACGGGCCGATGGATCTCCGGAACTCCCGGACCCATCGGGCCGGGCCTCTTCCGAGCCGCTCGAACGTTTTCCGAGGACGGGGTCGGGGAGGCGGAGGAAGGCCGGCGCGGGCCGCACGGGCATAGCCCAACGGCGCCGGGTCGGCCCGGCCGTCGGAGCCGCTCGGACGTATTCCGAGGCAGGGTTCGACGGCGGGATGGAGCCCGACGGTGCATCGCGACCGTTTCCCTTCCGAAGCGGTGCATCGTCGGGGCCCTTTGGCGGGAGGTAACTTCCGTCAAGGACGCGTGCAAGCTGGTCGCCATGACGGGTAAGACTGGGCCGGGGAGCGGCGACCCAGTCCCAACCGTCCATGGGGCCCCCCGGGTGGCACCACCCGCTGCGGTATCCCGGAGGTCGGAGGCCGGGAACTCCCGAAAGCCCATGGAGGCGTCAAAACCTCCATGGGTGAGTAAGAGGCCGGGGACCAGTGCCGGGGATGTATGTCCCCCGGCCCGTGTTGTATGTCACCCCCCCGGGGGAACTTGGGGCCCTGTCGTGGAGTGTTGCCGGTCATGTTTCGGGACACTCTGCGGCAGGTGAGGGTACACCCTGGGTGACGGAGCCGCAGCGGGGAGCGGGAATTAACGAAGAAATGAAGTCATTATCAAAAACAAATATGGAGACGGGCGTAAAGAGAAACACTGCGAGTCTCGCGGGAAGAAAAGGAAGGAGAGCCTCGGTCGGGGCGACCGCTAGTGTCCTGTGGTCAGGGGAACTAGGTTACTGACCGACCTGGAAAAAGCGACTCTAGACCCGGTCTTGAGAAAGATGAGGGCGAGACCGCTTAAAAAGGAGAGAAGCGAGAGCAAGAAAGAAAGGACCGGTGAGGTTATCGAGGTGGAGGATGATTCCGACGTTGACGGTTCGGAATCGGCCGGCTCGACGAACTCACAGAGCGATACCGGGTCCTTCCTCTTTGAAAAGAGGAAACAAGGTCGTCCGATAACCACGGGCGAATATGAGGTGAAAAAGACTATGGACCGGATCAAACAGGTTCAGGAAGAACTGGCTCTGTTCCAATGGGTCTATGACAGGTCTGCTCTACCAGGGGAAAGGAATAAAGCCTGGAAAAAGCTAAAATCGCAAAAGGAAATTGAGGAGGAATTGAAAAATTCTCCGGCAGCTGATGTCTGCGCAGAGATTCTCACCGCAACACAGGCGGTGGAGAAGGTGGCGAAGGTCTCCAAGAATCTCAAAGGAGACCTCGTCTGGCTTCTTAAGGAAGCCGTGCTGGTGACCTCTGCGGGGGCGGTTACCCTAGCCAGTAGGGGAAGCATGTCCTCCGATAAAGTAAGGAGGCAATTGGAGAAGAGTAAGGCTCAGTTTGGGGCCCTCATTGAGGAAAATACCAAACTGAGAAGGGACGTCGAAGAACTGAAGGGAGCGAGCGGTTCCCTTCAGCGCCAGATGGAGGAGTTGACGCGGAGAGAGACCGCGCTTAAAGAGGAGAATGCACTCCTAAGGAAAAGAGTGGAAGAAGGAACGCCTATCAGGAGGAAAGAACCTTCCCTGGAGGTGGCTCCAAGTACCCCTACCCCTGCCCCTCGTACGAGGAGCAGAAAGGGTACGGGAGTAATTAATTATGCGGAAGAAGGCTCCAGCGAAGAGATGGAGACCGAACCGCTCCTGGGGAAAGGGGCCCCAGAAACCGATTCGGTGGTTCCTAAATCCATGGGGACAAACACATCCCCCGCGGGATCATACAAAGGAGGGAAGTTCCTAAATATAAAAGGAAAGGTGGGACCTGACAAAAGGGAAGGGAAAAATAAAAGAAAAAACAGAAAAAAGGGGGCGGCAAGGAAATTGGAGGTACCGCAACCCCAAGGTAAAGAACCGCCAATCTCCCTCTCGCTCATGGAGGAGGAAGAGATTAGAATCAGGGCCAACCCCGAGGTGGGCTGGAATGTGGAGGAGGTCGTGTCCGAGGCCCTTAAAGTTATCAAAGGGCGGAAGTATCTCAAGGAGGGAGACCCGATGGTAGAGGTTAGGTACGCCGAAAACCTCGCCTCGGGATCGACCTTTATGGGAGAAAATCAGGGCCCTTTCAGAGGGCAAAAAGAAAGAGGAGCGGGAATTAAAGCCGCCATAATTAAAGGCGGAGGAGGACCCGTCCCAAAACCGTCGCGGGCAGCCGACAAGGAGCGACTCACATATGCGGCGGCACTGGAAAAGAAAAGGAAGCTGAGGAGCGGGAAGGAGACCGCATCCCCGGCACCCCCGACAGCCAAGGTAAAGGGAAAGGAGAAGGGGGAGAAGAAGAGACCACCACCACCTGGACCCCCTGATGGGGGTAAGAAGAGAGCTGGTGCCCCCAGGCCGATAAGGGTCCCCCGCACTGCGGCGGTTGTTTTTACGTGCCCGGAGGGACAGTACAGCGAAATGGTCCGCCGTGCGAGGGGTCAGATCGACCTGACTGAGCTCAACATCACGGAGCTCAGGAACAGGAGGGACCTTACAGGGGCGATTATATATGAAGTGGGAGGTGAGGGAGCCAGCCAAAAGGCTATGGCTTTTGCCTCCAAACTTAGAAAGGCATTGGAGGGGGCGGAGGGAGTTAGGGTATCCCTCCCTATCAAGACCGCGGAGCTCCTGTTTCGGGACCTGGACGATGCAGTCCAGGCCTCGGAGGTAAGGGACGCAATCGCGGAAGTCGGTGGATGTGCCCACGGGGACATCAAAGTGGGGGCGATAAGAAGAGCCCCCAATGGGATGGGCTCGGCGTGGGCCAAATGCCCTGCAGCTGCCGCCAATCTGGTGGCGAAAGCCGGCAGAATAAGGGTTGGGTGGGCCCACGCCAGGGTTGAATTGCTGGAAGAGAGGCCCCTCCAATGCTTTAAATGCCTGGGTAGGGGACACGTACAGTCGAAATGCACGGCAACCGTGGAACGAAGATTCGGTTGCTTCCAATGCGGGGAGGAGGAACACCGAGCGGCGGACTGCAGGGCGGCGCCTAGATGTCCCATATGCGCGGATAGAGGGAAGCCGGCAAGACATAGGGCGGGGAGTGCGGCCTGCCCCATTGCGCAGGGTGGTCGCATAACTGGGCGAACTACCGGGGCCCTTAGGGGGGAAACACGCAGGCCCGTAGAGGAAAGCACTGGCCGGAAACCTTCCTCTATAAAGGGGAAAGGATCCTCTATAAGGGAAAAAGGACACGACGCGGCAAAGAGTACAGTGAATGCGGGAACTCCCACACCCCGCGGCGCGTCGACCCCTAGGTCGCAACCGAAGAGGAAGAGAGAGGGAGAATTGGAGAAAAAAGCCAAAGACCTCAACAATTCCTGCTCCTCACCCCCCAACAAGCAGCTGAAAGAGGGGGGGAGGAAATGGAGGGGAATGAGGAAACGGAGGATGTCCCCACCACCATAGAAAGGGAGAATACCCTGGAAGGAGTACCCGCCGGTCAGCGGGTGGTGGGCGGTCTGGGATGGTGGGCGAGACCGAGGCAAAGATGGGAAACAAAGGGGAGGACGAGGATACAAATCTCCTCCCCCTAGACTACCCCCCTGAAGGAGAAGGTACAGGATGGGAAAGGGGTCCCGAAAGCCCCTCTTCATTAAAGGGATCGGAGGCAGGCCCGAGTCATAATTCAAATAATAAATAAATGGCGGCTCGGGTCTTGCAAGCAAATCTCAACCACGCCCGTCAGGCGCAAAACTTGTTTGTGCACACTCTGGCGGAGCGTGGTTGTGGTTTGGGCATTGCTGCGGAGCCGTACCGGATCCCCGAGCACCCTTCGTGGGTGGGGGACGAGTTGGGCTCCGTAGCGATTACATGGAGGGCGGATGCTCCGGCCTCACTTCCTGCCAAACTGGTGGCCAAGGGCAAAGGGTAAGTGGCGGTCAGATGGGGACCCGTTTTGGTCGTCGGGGTCTACCTGCCGCCTAGTCTGGACCTCTCAGGATTTGCTGAGAGGTTGGACTCCCTTACCGCTATCATCAGCGGGATGGGAGTGGGGCGGGTGGTGGTCTCGGGGGACTTTAACGCAAAATCGATGACGTGAGGTTCCCCGAGGACGGACCGCCGAGGTGTCGCGGTCGAGGAGTGGGCCGCGACACTGGATTTAAGGCTGCTGAACGAGGGAGGAATAAGCACCTGCATACGGGAAAGGGGCGAGTCGGTGGTGGACCTTACCTGGGCCTCCCTAGCGACCCTCAACAGGGTGCTAGGGTGGAGGGTGGCCACGGAGATCGAGACTTTGTCTGATCATAGGTACATAGTCTACGGCCTCATGGTCACACCCGAGCAGGTGCTCCAGTCGACGGCTGAGAGAGACGACCTCTCCTAGGCGCTGGAGCACAAAGAAAATGATCGAGGACGCCTTTATGGCCTCGATCCTCTCGATCACGTGGTTGGGGAGAGGAGAACCGGGAGAGGCCAACAGGGACATAGAGCAGGAAGTCGAGTGGATCCGGGGCGCCATGTCTGATGCATGTGACGCGTCAATGCCCCGGATCAAGGCTGGTCCGCAAGGCCGTAGAGCGGCGTACTGGTGGACCGGGGAGATCGCGAAATTGCGGCGGTCATCGGTCCATCAAAGGAGGAAATACGCCCGGGCCAAGAAGAAGGATAGGCCGGTAGAGGAAGTTAGAGGCCTTTACCAGGCGTACAAAGTGGCCAGGGACGCCCTACGCCTGGAAATAAAAAAAGCGAAAGCTAGGGCGTGGGACGAGCTCCTCTCGCACTTGGAAGAGAACCCTTGGGGACGGCCATACCAAATGGTGCTCAGGAAGCTTTGCAATAGAGGGCCACCGGCTACGGAGACCCTTTCCCCGGAAGCCCTGGACCGGGTGGTCGGAGGGCTCTTTCCACAGTCTGAGGAGGAGGATACCCCCTCCCCCATCTTTGCGAAAGGAGGACCAGAATGGTCAGAGGAGCTGGCGTTCTCGGGAGAAGAAATGGAGAGGTGCAGGCGGAGACTCTGCGGCATCAAGGCCCCCGGACCCGATGGACTCCCTAGGAAGGCGTGGGCTGGAGCCTTTAAGGTGATGGGTGGGCATCTTGCACACCTACACACGAAGTGCCTCAGACTGGGAATCTTCCCCGAGAGGTGGAAGAGGGCCAATTTGGTCCTCTTGCAAAAGGAAGGCAAGGATATGGAGACCCTCTCGTCGTTCAGGCCCATATGTTTGCTCGACGAGGCTGGCAAAATCCTGGAGAAGATAGTCGCCAATCGCCTCGTCGAGCACCTGGAAAGCATCGGGCCGAACTTGGATGACCGGCAGTACGGCTTCCGCGGTGGAAGATCAACCGTGGACGCAGTACTGAGGGTGCGCGCCTTTGCGGAAGCCGCGGTGCGGGAGGGCAGGGTGGCGATCGGCGTGTCTCTTGACATCTCGAACGCCTTTAACACCCTGCCCTGGAGATGTATCCAAAGAGCCATGGCCCGCTTCGGCGTGCCGGGATACCTCCGCCGGATCATCCAATCGTACCTCAGCGACCGCTCCCTACATTACACCAACAGGGACGCGGTAGAGGTTACGAGACGAGTGGGATGTGGAGTCCCACAGGGGTCGGTCCTCGGGCCACTCCTGTGGAACCTGGCCTTCGACGGGGTGGTAAGGACGGCCATCCCCCCCGGCTGCACGGTCGTCTGCTACGCGGACGATACGATCGTGTTAGCCGAGGGGGAAAACAGAAGGGAGGCCTCGGCCCTGGCCACGGTAGCGACGGCGTGTATTACGCGGGCTATCAAGGAGTTGGGCCTGAGGGTGGCGCCCCAGAAGACGGAGGCAATCATTTTCCGGCCAGGTGCTAGAAGTGTGCCGCCGAGCCTTCGGGTTATGGTGGAGGGGGTGGAGACGAAAGTGGGAAATACCCTTAAATATCTGGGGTTACTGCTGGACGGTGGGTGGCGCTTCGCCGCGCACTTTGCCCAGTTAGTTCCCCGCCTGGAGAAAGCAGCTGCCGCGCTGGGCCATCTATTCCCGAACCTGGGAGGCCCTGACGGTCGAGTCAGGCGGCTGTATGGATGGACGGTTCACGCTATGATGCTGTACGGGACACCCGTATGGGCCGAGGATATCAGCGGCAACCGGAGGACCCTGGGCACGGGGTCCAAAGGAAAATGGCATTACGGGTGGTACGTGTTTACCGTACAGTGTCATTCGAAGCGGCGACTGCTTTGGCGGGGATTCCTCCCGTGGAGCTTCTCGCGAAGATGTACACCGATGTGTACCGACGCATGCGAGGGCTCCGGGAGGCGGGGCGGAACATCGTCCCCCGGGCGAAGATTGCGGAGAGGCGGCAGCACCATAGAAAGATGCTGGAACGGTGGAAGCAGCAGTTGCTCTCTCCGTCTGGCAGAGCTGCGGGGCGTAGGGTGGCTGAGGCCATAGGGCCTCACTTTGAGGCCTGAGTGGAAAAAAGGAAGGGGGGAATGACCTTCCGTATGACTCAGGTGTTCACGGGGCACGGCTGCTTCGGCGAATATCTGGACCGTATTGGGTAGGAGACTACGGGCAAGTGCCACCACTGCACCGACCCCCTGGACTCAGCGCAGCACACCCTGGAGGTGTGTCCTGCGTGGGTGGAAAGCCGGGCGGAATTGTCCACGGCCGTGGGAGAGGATCTCTCCCTCGTAGCCATAGTGAAGGCTATGGTAGAAGGGGAGGATAAATGGAGGGCGGTGGCCTCTTTCTGTGGAGTAGTCTTCAGCACAAAGAAAGAGGCGGAGCGAGAAAGAGAGAGAGAAGGACGAGAGAGACGCCGGGGGAGGGAAGATAAGACCCCTCCTCCCTCTCCCGGGAATTCGGGCGAGAACCCCCAACAGCAGACCCCCACCCTTGGAAGCCGACCCCCACTAGTAAGTGGGCGGTCGGACCAGGGGGCCGGAGCAGGCAGTGGGGTGGACAAGGAAGTAGGACGAAAATGACGATAAAGGGGGGGACACGATTATCCCCCCCCATTACGTCTCTGGTGTGGGAGAGACGCAGAGCCGGAAGTGGGGTAGGAAACGGACATTCCACCTCCGTCTACTGCAATCTGGGAAGGAGAAGACCCCGGTTGGTATCCCGGGGTCGTAATAGGGAAGGGACGCTCCTGCGAGTGCTCGTTGGACCCAGGTCCAAGCGTGTGTGTGTACGAGACGGGCAGGAGGAGGGAAAGTGCCGATGGCGAGGCCCTCCTTTCTGCATAAACCGTCTGGGAAGGATACCCAGGGGGGGTTTTAGTGGGTATTCCGGTGCTTCCTCTATAGCGCCGGCGAGTCCCACATACCCCGGCCAACCAATACCAGGCCGGGGATGCGTAAAGGCATTTCCCCCTCGTAACAAAAAAAAAAAAAAAGGTTAGGTTAGGTTAGGTTAGGTTAGGTTAGGTTACCTCCCTACTCCTTCCCGATGATGCGTCACCTTGACATGGTGGGGAGGCTCTGTCCTGAAGCCCGGGAAACCGGAGTGGAGAGATAGCTAAAAGCGCATCTTTAGCCGGATTTCCTCTTGGACCCGGGCTCGGGCAGGATGCATAGCACCGGCATGCATACCTGGGTGTCGGACGCGTACGAATCGGTTCCTGCTACAGACGCGACGGTCGCGGCGGAAATGATGGTGAACGCCACATAGTACGCCGGGGGCGAAAGCCCTTAAGCCGGAGCGTGGCTGGGCGGGGGTTGAGGAGTAACAAAGACACTACGCGAGGGCCTTAGCGTGCCCGCCTGAAGAGTGTCCTCCCTTCCGGAGGAGTCCTTTTCAGAAGAGCCGATCGGATGGAGAGGCAACCGATGCTGATCGGGCTCCCCGGGTGCCGATCCTGAAGTGAGGCTTACGCGTCGCAAATCCCAACAAGACGGGAAGCGAGCGGTCGGGGCGCGGCTTCTTGGAGGGAGGCGGATCTACGGGTGCCGACGAGCCTCCTGGGACGGTCGCGCTTCCGGGCCATCTCGGTGTCGGGGGATCCTCCGGCTCTTCGGGGACGGCGGGTTTGGCCGGCATCGCTTTGGTCGTTGTAGGGTAGTCGCCACCCTACGATGCAGGGTTCGGGTAGGACCTCGACCTGTTGGCTTGACAGCAGGGCGAGGTGTCAGGGGGTCGCTCATCTCTGATTCGGGTCTTGGTGGTGGGTGATGGAGGGATTTTCGGCTGGATCCGAGTCCCAAAGTCACCAAACACCGCAACAGGGGTCCTCTTTCCTCTGTATAGGAAACTCGAAAGACGGATCGGTTGACAGGACGCCCGATGTAGGTTGAAGGACCGCAGTCCCGATGCTATACACGGTACGCACAGGGGTCCGCCTTCCCCCTCGTATAAAAACGCGGAGGCGGGGACACGGGTCAGGAAGCCCGATGTGGGTTGAAGGACACTACCGTCCCGATGCTACACACGGTTCGAGCTGGGGTGCGCTTACCCCCTGTACAAAACACGGAGACGTTCGGGGCAGGATGTTGATCGACAATGCGATAACATCCTGTGAAATGGCTGGTGCCTGACCGGGGGAAACCGGTTCGCGTTGATTGGGGCGTCGTTGCACCGAAGACCCCTCCGAGCCAAGTGCCGTTGGGGCTAGTACGTGTCTCGACTCCTTCCCTGGGAACTCGTCCAAGGGGAAGGGCTCTGCTGGATCGGGAACTGGAAGCGGGAACCTGTTAGTAGTGGAACCCAGAAGGGGTTCTGCGAAACCAGGGCCCTGCGGAAGCTTCTCGTCAAGGTGGGGACCCATGAAGCGCGGCCGGACCGCCAATACAGGAGTCCGCCTAGTGGTGATTTGTCTTGGCCACTATAATAACCGAAAGACGCACGCGAATGGCTACCCTTCGAGGGTGGACACCGGAGGCAAGAGTGTGAGCCAGGGGTGTCACCCGGGGGATGCCAAAGAGGTGTCTGGTCCGGGCGAGTTTAGGGCTAAAAGGGATGTCGCCCCGGTCTGGTCAAACGGCACGGCCCGCACGACCGTGTACGCGGCCGGACCACTATGGTATAATTAAATTATTCTATTATTTATTTTTTTTGAATTAATATGATAAAATTTTTATTTTTTTTTTATATTTATAATTTTATTAATAAAAAATAAAAAAATTATATTTTTTTATAATTCATGTTTTATTTTTAGATTTTTATTTTTATTTAAATTTATATTTAAAGATGATATTTGAATTAGGGTGAGAATATTTATAGGGTTTGATTTTTATTCATTTTTTTTATTAGCTTTAAGGTTTTGAATTTTAGCTTTAATAAAAATAGTTATTCAGTTGGAGGAGAGGAGTGGTAGGCTAATTAAAATAAATTATGAGAAAAAATTGTTAATATTTGAAATTATATTATTAATTTTAATTATTTATTTTTCTTCTATAAATTTAATATTATTTTATTTAATGTTTGTGAGTTAAGATTAATTCCTATGTTTATTGTCATTATTTATTGAGGGTTAAATTTTGAACGAACCTCTGCATCTTATTATTTATTAATATATACAATATTTATTTCTTTGCCTTTATTAATTTATTTATTTGAAATTTATAAGCATAATATAACATTTGATTTTAATTTATTGATAAAAAATATAATAATTAATATAGGATTTTGAGATTATTTAGTTTATTTTATAGCATTTTTTATTAAGCTACCAATTTTTATTTTTCATGTTTGGTTGCCTAAGGCCCATGTTGAAGCGCCTGTTTATGGGTCAATAATTTTAGCTGCTGTTTTATTGAAATTAGGGGGGTATGGTTTATTACGTTTTATTATAATATTTATTTTTCAAAGGAATAAGTATAGGTATGTAATTTTTAGAGTTGGGATTGTAGGAAGGTTGTTTATTGGTATTTTATGTTTAGTTGAAATTGATATAAAAAGTTTGGTGGTTTATTCTTCTGTTGTACATATAAATGTAATAATATGTTCAATATTAACAATAATAAAATTAGGATTTATTAGTGCTTATATTTTAATAATTTCTCATGGCCTATGTTCATCAGGTTTATTTTTTATAGTGAATTTATATTATGAGCGATCAGGGAGTCGGTTGATTTTTTTTAATAAAGGAATATTAAATATTTTTCCGTCTTTAAGAATTTGATGATTTTTATTATGTGCTGCTAACTTTTCTTTTCCTTTTTCTTTAAATTTTTTTAGAGAGATTTTTATAATTAGAGTTTTAATTAGATGAGAGATATCTGTTATTATTTATATAATAATGATTTGTTTTTTTAGGAGTGCTTATTCATTATATTTATATTCATATATTCAGCATGGATTTAATTATTTTGAAGAAAAATTTTCAACAATTTATTTATATAAAAGATTATATGATTATTTTGATTCATTTAATTCCTTTAATTTTAATAATTTTAAATTTAAGTTTAATACATTAATTTTTTTAAATAGAATTTAGTTTTGTTATATTAGTCAATATAGATAATATTAATTATTAATAAATAAGTAATGTTTATTATTTATTTATTTTATTATAATGTCATTATTTAAGTAGTTTAAAATAAAATATTAATTTGTGAAATTAGTGATATAAAAAAAATTTATCTTAGATTATTATAAATTTATTCATTTTTTATAATAATTATTTTTATGTTATTTTTTTTTATAAGATTATATTTAAATTTAATAAATTTAAGATATATAATGGAATGATTATTTTTTAATTTTAATTCAATTAATGTAGAATTTTATATTTTATTTGATTGAGTCTCATTGTTCATTGGGGTAGTTATATTAATTTCTTCAATAATTATATTACATAGAATAATTTATATAGGCGATGACATATTTATTGATCGGTTTATTAAGTTAGTAATTATATTTGTTTTATCAATAATTTTAATGATTATTAGCCCTAATTTAATTAGAATTTTATTTGGGTGAGATGGGTTAGAATTAACTTCTTATTGTTTAGTGATTTATTATCAGAATTATTTATCATATAATTCTGGGATAGTGACAGTCTTATGCAATCGAGTGGGAGATATTGGGTTATTAATAAGAATTGGATTAATATTTACATTTTGAAGTTGGAATTTAAGTTTTATGGAAAATTATAAGTTAATTTTAAGAATAATTGTTTTAGCAGCAGCTACAAAAAGTGCTCAGATTCCTTTTTCTGTTTCATTACCAATAGCTATGGCCGCCCCGACCCCAGTATCAGCCTTGGTTCATTCATCAACTTTGGTTACTGCAGGGGTTTATCTAATAATTCGTTTTAATAAATATTTAATGAATAGGGGCATTGAGAAAATTATATTATATATTTCAATTTTTACTATATTTATAGCTGGGTTGATGGCAAATTTTGAAAATGATTTAAAAAAAATTATTGCTTTATCTACTTTAAGTCAATTAGGGTTAATGATAATAATTTTAAGTTTAAGATTTAATTTTTTAGCCTTTTTTCATCTATTGACTCATGCAATTTTTAAGTCATTATTATTTATGTGTGCAGGAGTTATAATTCATTTAATGAATAATAATCAGGATATTCGATTATGTGGTAATTTAAATGAGTTTATTCCATTTACTATAATAAGATTTTATATTTCTAGATTAGCATTAATAGGAATTCCTTTTTTAGCCGGATTTTATTCTAAAGATTTAATTATAGAAATTATCTATTTAAATAATATTAATATTTTTTTATTAATAATAATTACTTTATCAATTTCTCTTACTGTGTCATATTCTTTACGATTGATTTATTATATTTATTTTGGCTCATTTAAAAATTCAAGATTTTATTATTATAAAGAAGATAAATTAATGAATTTATCGATGTTTGTTTTATTAATCTTAAGGTTAATTAGAGGATCTATATTAATGTGAATATTTTTTTTTGATAATTACTTTTTATATATGAATGTAAATGTAAAAATAACTACAATGTTATTATTATTTGTGGGAGTATTATTAAGGTTGATTATGTCTATAAAAAATTTAATTAATATATTAATATTTAGTTATTTTTTTAGATCTATATGATTTATAAATTATATATATATATGAATTTATAGTCCTATTATAATTTGTAGATTAAACACCTATAGGATAGATAAGATATGGATTGAATTTATGGGAAAGAAAATTATTTATAGGATAATAAATAGATTAGTAATTAAGATAAAATTATTTAAAATTTATATATTTATTTTTAATTTCAGTATTAATTTTATTAATTATTTTTTTTATTAGTTAATTAATTTTTAAAGTAATTTATATTTAAATAGCTTAAATTTCGTAAAGCATAATATTGAAGATATTAAGATAATAAGATTTTATTTTTAAATAATTTATTTATAAATAAAGAAAAATTTATTATTTTTATAATGAAAATATAAGGTTTTTATTAATTAAACTATATAAATGAATAAAAAAGAAAAATTAACTAGAATTTTTTTATAGATTCAATATAATTATTAACAATAATTTACCTCTTTTTTGGTTTTAGTTAATAATTTTTAATTAGATATTTATTAAATTTATGAAATAAAATGAAACCTTTCATTGAATGTTGAGTTAGAAGCTCAAAAATATTATTATTTCAAAAAATAAATTTTATTCGATGTGGTTCTTTTAGATTAATTGAAATTAATCAAATTTTTAGGTCGAAATTAAATGTAAATATTTACTTTAAAAGAAAATTAAGATTTAAATATTAAGATATTTAATTTTTAATTGCAATTTAAATGTTATTTATGTTTAACTAAAATCCTGAATAAAATTTATCAAGAATAAAAAATAAATTTATAAATGTAAAAAAATTATAAATTTTAATTAGTTTTTCAGTCAATTGATTTTTCTAAATATTCAATGATTAGGCCAGAAATTAGAATGAAAATGAACAATAATGAGGAAAAAATAATAATTTTATTTATAAAATATATGTAAATTAATGGGATTAAGAGAGTAATTTCAATGTCAAAAATTAAAAAGATTAAACTAATTAAAAAAAATTGAATTCTAAATGGGAGACGAGAATTAGATAGAGGATCAAATCCACATTCAAATGGTGAGATTTTTTCTCGATTTGCTAATGATTTAGATGAGATAAGTAAATTAATTAATAAAATTAGAGTTGATAGAATAATAAAAAATGTAATTATATAAATAAAAGTTAAAATTATTTATATTAAAATTTTTTTAATTTTTTTAATTGGAAATTAAATGTAATATGAATATACTATATAAATTTATAAAATAATAAATTAATTTAAATTAAGTAATATTTTAGTATCTTCATCAATAAATAGAAATATATAAAAATAATCAAACAACATCTACAAAATGTCAGTATCAGGCTGCTGCCTCAAAACCAAAATGGTGAGATTTTCTGAAATGAAGAAAATTTATGCGAAGCAAACAAATTGAAAGAAATAGCGTCCCAATAATTACATGAATTCCGTGAAAGCCTGTAGCTAGAAAAAAGGTTGACCCATAAATAGAGTCAGCAATTGAAAAAGGTGACTCGAAATATTCAATTATTTGAAGGGAGGTAAAATAAATCCCAAGTATAATTGTTAATAAGAGGCTTTGATATCTTTCATTAAAGTTTTTATTTAAGATAGAATGATGCGTTCAAGTTACTGTTATCCCAGAGGATAAAAGAATAATAGTATTTATTAGAGGGATATCAAATGGATTGAATGGTTTAATGCCTAAGGGGGGTCATAATTGACCAATTTCTATGGAAGGGGCTAAAGCAGAATGAAAATAAGCTCAGAAAAAGGAAATAAAAAAGAAAATTTCTGAAATAATAAATAAAATTATCCCTAAGCGAAGGCCAATATATACATTAATTGTATGAGATCCTTGAAATGTTGATTCTCGTGTTACATCTCGTCATCATTGATATATGCATAATAATGTGCAAGGAATAGAAATTATAATTAGATAATTTAATTTATGAAATCATATAATTATTGAAATTAAGTTATTAAATAATCTGAAAGAAATAATAATAGGCCAAGGTCTAATTGATACTAAATGAAATGAATGATTTTGATGTAATTTTGTCATAATGATAATACTATAAAATTTGATTATAATTATTTATTATTTATTTATTTGAAATAGTAAAAATTAATTAAATTTCTCTTCTATATAATGTAGAAAGAATGGAAAACACATAGGCCTGAATAATTGATACAGATAATTCAAGAATAAATAATAAAAGTTGAGAGGAGATTATAATTAAAAAAATTAAGAAATTATTAATAATTTGCCCAGAAAGATCCTAATAATGATAAAAGTAAATGTCCTGCAATTATATTTGCTGTCAGACGAATTGCCAACGTGAGAGGCCGGATAATCAGACTGATTGATTCAATAATGACTATAAATGGTATTAGAATGAAGGGAGTTCCTTGAGGGGTAAGATGAGAAAAGAAATCATTAGTGTAATTTAAAATTCTAAATAACATTATAGAAATTCACAGGGATAAAGATAAAGAAAGACAAAAACTTAAGTGACTAGAAGATGTAAAGATATAGGGGAATAAGCCTATGAAATTATTTACAATAATAAATAAAAATAAACTAATAAAAATAATTAAATTAGAATAGGAATAATTAATTAAAATTTTAAATTCTTTTATTAGAAAATTTAATAAAAAATTAAAAAATATATGTAAACGAGAGGGGATAAGTCAATATTGATATGAAAAAATAAGAAAAATAATTAAAGTTCTTAATCAATTTAGAGAAAAATTAATTCTAGTTGAGGGGTCAAAAATAGAAAATAAATTTATTATCATTTTCAAATTCATTTTTTAGGATTTGTTAAAATTATATTATTATAATAATTAATTTTTAAGTTGATAGGATAAAAATAAATAATGCTTAAAATCATAAAAAGTGAAAATATAGATAAAATTAACATTATTGCTCATATTATCGGTATTATGTGTGGTATAAAAGAATATTTTTGTGGGGGTGAAAATATTTTTAAATTGACAATTTAATGTTTTTTAATATTAAACTAATTCTTTACATTAAAAATAGGGTGTTAGATCTATTATAATTTGACTTAAAAAGTCAAAACTTACTTTCAGTCATTTAATGAATGTAAAAATTATATTTTATATTTATTAATTATTCAATTAAAATAAAAAAAATTAGTTAAAAGGTAAGAAGTCAGTCTTTGAAGTTAGGAAAGTTTGTTGATTCAATAACAATGAGTATAAATGTATGATTTATACCACAAATTTCAGAACATTGGCCAAAAAAAAGACCTGGTCGGTTTATAATTAACATTGATTGATTTAGTCGTCCGGGTGTAGAATCTATTTTAATTCCTAAAGATGGGACTGTTCAAGCGTGAATTACATCTATAGATGTAGTTAAAACACGAATGGGATAATTATATGGAAGAATACAACGATTATTTACGTCTAATAGACGAAATTCATTGGGGTTTAATTCATTAGTAGGAATTATAAATAAATCAAATTCAATATTTAAAAAATCTGAAAGTTCATACCTTCAATATCATTGATGTCCCATAGATTTCAGGGTAATTTTATTATTAAATATCTCATCAGTTAAATATAAAATTTTAATTGATGGGATGGCAATAAAAATTAAAATAAATATTGGAAAAATAGTTCAAATTAATTCAATAGTGTGGCCTTGAAGTATAAATCGGTCAGTAAATTTATTATTAATTATTGAAATTATAATAAAAAGAATTAATAAAGTAATGAAAATTAAAATTATTATAGTAAAATCATGAAAAAAAATTATTATATCATATGTAGGTGAATTAGAATTTTGAAGGGAAATTATTCAAGTATTTATTTTTAATAAAAGAATTTATCTTTATATATAGAGTTTAAATCTATTGCACTAATCTGCCATATTAAAATTTTTTAAAGTTGATAATTTTTAATTAAATTGAAGGAATTTCATTATATCTGTGATTAACAGGTGGTAATTTTCTTAGTCATTCTAATGAAGGATTAAGATAGAATATATTTAAGACAAGACGTTTAGATGATAGGGATTCTCAAATTAAATATATTAAAAAAATTAATCTGATGATAGAAATTAATGAACCAATTGAAGAAATAATATTTCATGAGAGGTAGGTGTCTGGATAATCTGAGTATCGTCGAGGTATGCCTCTCAGCCCTAAAAAATGTTGTGGGAAGAATGTTAAATTTACACCAACAAATATTGAGATAAATTGAATATTTAAAAAGTAATTATTTAAAGAATATCCTGTAATAAGAGGGAATCAATGAATAAATCTTGCAATAATGGCAAATACAGCTCCTATAGAAAGAACATAATGAAAGTAGGCAACAACATAATATGTATCATGAAGAATAATATCAATTGAGGAATTGGATAGTATAATTCCAGTTAATCCCCCCATTGTGAATAAAAAAATAAATCCTATAGCCCATCAAAGAGAGGAATTATAATTAATTTTTGTACCATGAAGTGTTGTAATTCAACTGAAGATTTTAATTCCTGTTGGAATTGCAATAATTATTGTTGCTGAAGTGAAATAGGCTCGGGTATCAACATCTAGCCCAATAGTAAATATATGATGAGCCCAAACAATAAAGCCTAAAAATCCAATTGCTATAAGAGCATAGATTATTCCTAAGGCACCAAAGGTTTCTTTTTTTCCTCTCTCATTTATGATAATATGGGAAATTAGCCCAAATCCTGGGAGAATAAGAATATAAACTTCGGGGTGACCAAAGAATCAAAATAAATGTTGATAAAGAATAGGATCACCCCCTCCTGACGGATCAAAAAATGAAGTATTTAAATTTCGGTCTGTTAAAAGTATTGTGATTGCTCCGGCTAAAATTGGGAGGGATAAAAGTAAGAGAATTGCTGTAATGAGAATTGATCAAACTAGAAGGGGTATTTTATCAATTGCGAGATTTTTATGATGTATATTTAAGATTGTAGAAATAAAATTAATAGCCCCTAGAATAGAAGATATTCCGGCAATATGAAGAGAAAAAATTGTTAAATCTACTGAAGGACCATTGTGAAATGTATTAGAGGCTAAAGGGGGATAAATTGTTCATCCAGTCCCAGTTCCATCATTAATAAAATTACTTAATAAAAGTAGAGAGAGTGAGGGGGGTAGAAGTCAAAAACTTATATTATTTATTCGAGGGTAGGCTATATCAGGTGAACCAAGTATTAGAGGGACAAGAAAATTTCCAAATCCCCCAATTATAAATGGCATAACTATAAAGAAAATTATAATAAATGCGTGTCTAGTAACTATTGAATTATAAATTTGATCATTATTAATTAGTGCATTAGATGATCCTAATTTTAAACGAATAATTATTCTTATAGAAGATCCGATTATCCCAGCCCAAATTGCAAATAAAAAATATAGAATGCCAATATCTTTGTGATTAGTTGAATAAAGTCACTTATTCATAGTATATTTTTATTGATAATAAAATTATTTACTAAGTTTAAGTGAGATAATAATAGATATCATGTCTGATTTAAGTAATAAATTGTAAATTTATTTAAGAAAATTTTAATTTTCTGATATTACATTAAATGTGTTATAAAAATAAAAATTTTTTATATATTTTATAGTTTAACTAATAAGAATATTAAATTGCAAATTTAAAGAAATTTTTAATAAAAAATTAAAATATTAGAATTTTTAAAATTTAAAAATTTTTAAAAATTTTATTGTGTAAACTTTGAAGGTTTAAAGTTTATAAATTTAACTTAAAATCTTAATATTTAAAATTTATTGATTAAGTGGGGTGAAAATTATATATCTAATTTTAAAAAATTGTATACAAACTAAATTGAAATTATAATTAATGAAAAGATTAAGCTTAAAATCATGAAAAAAATAAATAATCTATATGAGTAAGAAAATTTATATATGTATATTGGTTTATTAAAAAGCTTAATTTTAATTGAATAAAAATATATTATTAGATTTATTAAATTAATATAAACATAAATTAAAATGAAAGAATTTAAAATCATTAAAATAAAAATAAAGTAAAAATTTGAATTTAATAAAAAAATATAGACTATAGTTCATTTAAAAATAAAAAACGTTAGTGGGGGAATTCTGGCTAAATTAAAAATTAATAACAAACAAATTAAATTAAAATTAATTGAAGGAAAGTTATTACTTAAAGAAAATCTAAATGAAATTTTAAAATATATAAAAATTATAATAATAATTAATGGGATAAGTGTATAGAATATTAAATATGAAAATCAGATTAGGGTTTTAAAATAAATTAAAATTAATATTCATCCGGTTAATTGAAAAAAACATTAGGTTAATTGAAGAAAATCTTAATAAAATTTTAAAATTTATTGAATTAATTATTTTAAAGGCGGAGATAAATGCAGATGTTAAAATTATAAAATATAGTAAAAAAATTGGAGAGTTAATAAGTGAAATTATGTATAAAGGAATAATTTTTTGAATTGTTAAAAAAATAAATAATGAATATCAATCTAAAAAAATAGCAACAGAAGGGATTCATGAATGAAATGGGGGGATCCCTAATTTAATTATAATAGAGATAAAAAAATTGATTATAATAAAATTTATTTGTATATATATAAAATTATTAATAATTAAAGTTAACATTATTATTAAGGAAGCTAAAGCTTGAATGAGATAATATAAAAAAATAATTTTTTTATTTTTTAATTTAATTGATAAAAAACAAATGAATAAAAAATTATTAATTTCCATAATAAATCAAATTATTAATAAATCGTATAAAAATAAAGAAATAAAAGAAAAATAAATTAAATAAGACAATAAAAAAAATTTTATGAATAAATTATGATGCATATAAATAAAATTAATTTTTTAGTTGTATTAAACTTTGAATAAATATTGAATATTAATATTATATTTTAATGTATTATGAAGCATAAAAATTTTTGAAATTTTTTGAGATAGTTTAAATCTATTAAATATAAAAAAATTAATTTAAATGAAAACATATATAAATTATGTATGATTTATTCTATCAAAATAATCCTTTTATCAGGCATATCATTAAATAAATTTTTAGTTATTAATAAAATTTAAATAGCAAAAATAATTAATTAAATAAGAGAAAGATAAAATTTCTATATTTAGGGTATGAACCTAAAAGCTTAGAGAATTAGCTTTCTTACTTTAATTAAATAAATATAAATTAGTATAATATTTTTGAAAATTGACTATTAATCATTAGTTAAAATTAAATATGATAAGTAAATTTAATTTAAAAAAAGGTTATAAGTAAATTTAAATAAATAATTTAAATTAAATTTGTATTAGTAAAAATAATAAAAGAATTTATTAAAATTAAAGTAGTTATAAAGATTAATTAATAAATTAAATAATAAAATATTATAAATAAAATTATTATAAAAATTGATTTTTTTAAAATAATTAGGTATTATAGAATTAAAAAAGAATAATTAGTTAAAATAAAATTCAGAGGGAGAGAGTAATTTTATTTAAATTTAATAATTGACTATTTTAATTATATGTATTTATAAAAAAAAATATATTATTAAAATTAAAATTAAAAAACTTATCTATAAATAAAATAATTAATAATAATTAAAAATCTTATTTATATAAATTTAAGGAGAGTATTTTATAGAAAGTAAAAAAAATTAAAAATTTAAGTTTTTATTTATATATACATTAATATTATTTAATAATTATTATTTAATGTTAATAAAATATTTTAATTATTTTTATAAATATATAATTAATTATATATATTTAAAATATTTAATTAACATTAATTATTTAATATTAATTAATTAAAACTTATTAATCATTATTTTTAATTTAAAATATTAAAAACCTAAAATATAGAAAAAAAAAATTATTTATTAATAAAATATTTTAATATATTTAAATAATTATTAATAATTAATAATAATGATAATAATATAAAAAAGGGGGGGGGGAATATTATTTAATTTTTTTTTTTATGTATATTATAAATTAAATTTTATATTCATATTAAATTTAAATTTAAATTATTTTCATAATTTGTTTTTAATAATTAATAAATATAATTACAAAATTAATTTTTTTTTTTAATTTATTTTATAATTTAAAGTATAAATAAAATTTTAAAAAATTATATAAAATTTAAATAATTTAATAATATATAAATTAGTATTTATAATAATTAATTAAATAAAAATTTATAATAGAAAATTATAATTTATTATTAATAAATAAAGTGCCAGCAATTGCGGTTTATACTTTAAATAAAAATAAATTTAAATAATTATATATAAATATAAAATATATAAATAAATAAATATATTTAACTAATTTATTTTTTTATGGTGAAATATGAATAGATATTAAAAGTTAAATAATTTTATTTAAATTAATAATAAAATTAAAAAAATTTATATAATAAATTAGGATTAGATACCCTATTATTTAAATGAAAATAAAATATAATTAAATATTAAATGTTAATCATTAAAAATAAAAAATTTGGCGGTATTTTATGATTTAGAGGAACTTGTTGATTAATTTGATAATCCACGAATAGAATTACTTAATTTAATTTTTATATATTGTTGTTGAAAAATTATATTAAAAGATTAATAATTTAAAAATTTAATTATAATTATAATTCAAATCAAAATGTAGAATAGTTAAGATTTAAATGAGTTACATTTAATTTAATAAGGGGGATGGGCTAATAAGGGGGAGGGGAGCACTTGGTGGAGACATCCAATCCCCAACCATGCCCCCCTCTAATGTCATCTTCTCCTTTGAGGAGAGGGCGACTGGATTGTCCCCCCTCAATTGCTCGTCAAGGCCTTAGCTTCATTGTCAGTGGGGGTAGCCGATGCAAGGAGGGACCCAAGCTCCCATCGGAGTCACTCTCCTTCTCCTGTTTCTCCTCGCTGCTGTCATCTACAACAGCCGCTGCAGCGGCCGCAATCGCCGCTTCTGCCGCCGCCTCTTCTTGTCGGCGTATGCGCTCGGCCGCCTCCTTCTGCGTCATAACTTGTTCGCAGAAGAAGGCAATCGCCTTCCAGGATCTCTCATCACCCAACATCTTCGTAACCATGGTTGGCAACGAGAGGTCGTTGCCAACCACTGAACAGAGATCACGGCGCAGCGTGTCCCACGCCGGACACTTCTCCAGCGTGTGCCGCGCCGTGTCTCTCACCTCCTTACAATGGTGGCAGGCCGTGGTACCTTCCTTGCCGATTCGATACAGGTACTCACCAAAGCACCCATGCCCGGTGAGCACCTGTGTCATCCTAAAGGATACCTCACCTCGGGCCCTGTCTAACCATTCTTGTAGACAGGGCCGGACGGCCTCAACGCGGGTTCTTTAACCCGCAGTCTTCGGGTCAGATAGGTGGGCACTCCATCTCTCCACCATAGACCGCTGGGCGTGGATCCGGATGGTCTTCTTGACCCTGGCTGGTAGAGGGCCATGACCCCTCCTGAGCCCCCTTTCCCAATTATACCGCTCCGCGTACATTGCGGTCAGGAACTCCAAGGGGGGCGAACCCGCCAGGACCGTGGCCGCCGCATGGGACACCGTGCGGTAGGCCCTTATCACCCTCACGGCCATGCTGCGCTGTATGCGTCGGAACTTGTCCTTTGCATAACGCATGGCCACGAGATCCGTCGCCCATATTGGGCATTCATACAGGGCCACCGCATTTACGGTGCCCATGTATATACGGCGGACTCAACCATCCAGTCCCCCAAGGTTTGGCAGGAGCCTACCCAACGCCGTGGAGAAGCGCTTCACCTTGGGGCAAGGACATTGAAGTGGTGTCCAAACTTCCACTCGCCGTCCAGTAGGAGACCGAGATATTTAAGCCGGTTCCCCACCGAGATAGAAGTATCTCCCACCCGGATATGAGTCCTTGGCGGTTTCCCAGAGGATTTACTGTGAAAGTAAAGAGCCTCGGTTTTTTGAGCCGCCACTCTAAGACCCATACCAGTGATGCTTTGTACCACAACTGCCACCGCTGTCTCGGCCTTGGCTGCTGTATCCCCCAGCTGCTCCCCGCGGCCACCACTAATGTGTCGTCTGCATAGCAGATGGCGTGGCAGCCACGAGGGAGAGGAAGGCAAAGGACTCGGTTGTATGTGAGATTCCACAGTAGGGGTCCTAAGACTGACCCCTGCGGAACCCCGCATCGAATTTCCCGTCGGCATTGGAGTCCGTCTTGTGTGACGAACTCCAGGCTCCTATCCCGGAAATATTGTCTGATGATCTCCACAAGGTAGGGAGGGACCCTGTATTGCAACAAGGCATCCATTACTCTATCCCAGGGCAGGGTGTTGAAGGCGTTTGCGATATCTAGTAATACCGCAAGTGCCACCCCGCCCCCTTCCACGGCTTCTTCCGTAAGGGACGTAACACGACTAATCGCATCCACAGTCGAACGTCCCTCGCGGAAGCCATATTGCTCCTCGTGGAGACCACCCTCTCGGGATATATGTCGAACAAGTCGTTTTGCAATGATCCTCTCAAAGATCTTGCTGACCTCGTCCAGCAGGCATATTGGTCTATATGCCGACGGGGTTCCTTCTTCCTTGCCTTCCTTGGGGAGCAGGACCAATTTAGCCTGCTTCCATTGCTGGGGGAAAGCGCCATGTCTGAGGCATTTATTAAATATGTACCTCAGATGTTCTCCCAGAAAGTCCAGTGCCCAGACTCATATCTTTCCAAGCACGCCGTCAGGGCCAGGAGCTTTTCTTGATCCTATTCTTTTGACGGCGCGCTGAAGTTCGTTGCTGGATATCTCCTCGTCCTCCTCTAGTTCATAAGGTCCCCCCAGGCCGGGACCCCAGTTGAGTGTGGACTCCTAAACCACTAGCGGGAAGAGGGTGTCCACAACATTCCTGAGGACGGGAGTATCCAGGGATTCCGTGACGGGGGGCGTGTCCAGTTCCTATACTTATTCAGAACTATTCTGTATGGACGCCCCCATGGGTCCGTGTTGAGGGATGACAGTAGCTCATCCCAACAACTGGCCCTGGACTTCCTGATAGTGGCGCTAAGGGCGCATCTTGCGGCCCTATAGGCAGCCAAGGCCTCCTCTCGGATCTCCGGGTTTCTTCTTCTGGGAATACGAAAGAGGGTGCGTCGCGCCTGGACAGAGGAGCGCCTTAATTGCGCTATTTCCTCCGTCCACCAATAGACGGCGTGACGTGGGCGGAGGACCCTGGCGCGTGGCATGGCTGCGTCGCAGACTTCGCGCATAACGCCCCGCAACCATTCCACATCCAGGTTAATGTCCCGCCTTTCCTCTCCCTCCGGGATACCCCACAAAATGGTCATTAAGGCCTCTTCTAGTTTCTTGGGGTCCAGCTTTGTGAGGGTCCACCTACCTGTGTCCCCGCCTCGAGGTGGGTGATGTACCCAGTAATGCACGGCGTCCAGGACAAATTCAATGTATTAGTGGTCCGAAAAGGTTTCCCCTCTCGAGTCACCCACCACGCGCCATCCTCGCACCATCCTCTTTGCCCCCTTGGAGCCGATCGTTATATCCACGATCGACTCCTCTTGGGGCCAGACACATGTGCTCACTCGGCCTTCGTTAATAACGTGAAGGCCGAGCGAATTCACCCACCTCACCAGGGTAGTTCCCCTGGTGTCCTGCCTCGACTCACCCAGTGCCGGAGACTTGACGTTAAAGTCTCCAGCTATTATGAGTGGATCGGCAGGGAGTATGTTTCTGACAACATCCCCCACCTGTTCAAGGAGTGAGTCAAACTGGGCAGGACTTCAACTAGGGGGGACATAGCAACTAATTATTGTTGTGGACCCCCACTTTGCTGCAACATATCCGTTCCCCTTTCCAATACATTTGAGAGGGGGGGGGGGTGTTATTTGTTGCAGCACCGACCTCGATTGCCGCCGTGCTTCTTGCATTCCCCAGCCACGTAAGCTTTGCTGAGATCTTATAGGGCTTAGCAACAATGGCCAGCCCGATGCCACGCTCAGCCAGGCTCTGATAAAAGAGATTCTGTGCCTGACTGGCGTGGTTTAGGTTAGCTTGGAGGAACCTGACCGCCATTTATTTTGGGTGATCAAGCTCCTCCGGCTTTGCCTCTATCTGCGTACCCTCCCCATCATCTTTCGGCAGAGGGGTATCCTCGGGCTTTTTTTTAGAGCCTTTCCTTGGTACCCTCTGCTCGAGGGGTTCCCCCTCTTATCACCCCCTCTTTATCCGCGAGGACCTCTCGCATTCGGCTCGCCAACGCATCCGCCTTTTTTTTGTTGTCCGGACCCCCAACCTCAAATAGTTGGACACCGGTAACTGCCTTTCTGGCCTTCAGGCCATTAATTTCGAGACTGGCGAGATCTATACTGTCCCATCGCCAGTCTCAGATTCTCCTTGTATTGGCCGGATGGGCATGTAAGCACCATCGCAGTTGTACGGGGGACTCTCCTACGTCCATTTTCCCTCCCCTCTTTTTTGGTTGGGAGGGAGGATTGGACGTCGCAGGCTTAGGTTGAGGGCCCTGTGGTTTATTGCCTGGCTCCTTTGCCTTCGCCTTAACATTCGTGGTTGCCGGAGCCCGATTGTCACCTTTTTTGGTGGTTTTTTTGCGAGCTTTACGCTCTACCACCTCCGACCATGTCTCCTTTTTCCCTGTGAGCGGGGGAGGCGAAAGTGTTGTCTTTTCGGTGGGTTTCGCCTTACCCTTGAGGGCTTGTGTCTGCCCTTCGACAGGGCCTTGTCGGCCCCTTTTGGGTTTGGAGAAGGCAGCTTTTCCTTTTTTTTTGGGAGGCGGCTGGGGTCCCGCTTTCAGTGGATCTTGCCCTCCGCGGGCCTTTTCCCCTTTCCTCCTCCTCTTTCCACCCTCTCGCGGTCCCTCCGTTTTTGCGTCAGGGGCCGTGGGAGCGGGTCCCACGTGATTCTGCTCTTGTCTTCCCCGGGGATTAGAGGCCTTAGCCTCCTCTCCAGCGGTAGACGGGACAGGAAGCGGAGCCGGAACAAGCTTTTTTGGAGCAACCACCGCTCCAGAGAGCCTTAGCGTCTCCATCTGCTTCGCGATGGGATCCAGGAGTGCTAGAACTGCATCCTTTTGGTCCATCAGCTCATTATATTTTGCCCTCAGCTCCTCGGGCAGATTCGGAGGGAAGGCCTTCGATGGCCGCGGTACCCCTTTGATCGTCGATCCCGCCTGTCTTACGGGACCTGTCCTTGCCGGGGGGACTGCTGTGTCCATCTTCATATCCTCCCTTATATCCTTTTCCCCCTGTATAGGAAGGGGAGAGGGGGCAGTCCCTCCCGCTAAACAAGGAGAGGTGGGATTCCGATAATCCTCCTCATCCGACCTCACCACCAGCCTCTTCCTTCTTGTGTTCTTGGGTAATGTCCCTAGATGAGGAAGAGTATGGGGCGGGTAAAAATACAAGGGGAGGAAGAGGAGCTTTCTAGTTCGCACCTCCCTTTTCAACTCCGCATTTTCCTCCCGGAGCTTTGTCAGTTCCTTACGGAATTCTTTAAGCTCAGGGTTCTCTCCCTCCCTGATTTGTCTGGCCATAACTGTTGTAGCTGCTCTCAGCAGGACTACAGTGTCTTTGACCTTCCTGACCAGAGACCCTTTCATTCCGTTGGAGCAGTCCGCCACCTTATATAGGATGGTGGAATGCTCCATGAGTTGCGCCGCAATTACCTCGGTGGATTCCAGCAAGAGCAACTCTTCCATCTCCTTTTCATCGTTGAGGAGACGTTTCCACCTCGCTGATTTAGAAGGATCCGGAAGCAGCGACTCTGCCGCCCTTCTATCTCTCTTCTCTTCTTTTCTGCGTCTTTGAGCTTCCTTCTTTTTTTGGCGCCTTCCGACATGTTTGCCGATGACCGGTTGATGGCCTTTGCCCCGTTTCTCCTTTTGCTCCTCGACTATATTTTCTGCCACCGAACTGGTGACAGAAATATTGTCATTCTCCTCTGCGATCTTATCGCGGATCTCCTCGCCATCTATGGAGTCTGCCTCCATATTCTCATCATGAGCGGAAGTCCTCTCCTTCTTGAGCCAGGAATGGTTGTATCCCAGCACACGTGCAGAAAAATCTTCCGCAGCTGGCCTGACCTCGTTGTCCTTCGCACTCATCAACGGGGATGGAGGGGGGTCATGCCTCATCCCACTCGTGCTTGGAAGTGGGTTCTCCATCGTCCCTTCGGTTTCCTTCCGACGGGTGAGGGGGAGTTGGAAGTTAACATCTTCAATCCTAGTGATGCGCAACTTCTCCATCCTAACCACGTGTTCTCTGTTTGTTGCAGAGGCTAACCTCGCACTGCTCCTGTAGGGAACCTGACGTGGACGCGTTGGCCTAAGCGTCATCCTAACCGAAGAGGAATCTTCGGATATATCGCCCGAACGCAACGGACAGGTGGACCGCGACCAGATTCTTTCCCCAGCGTTTTTTCCCTCCTCGTTGTTATTATTTTTTTTATTTATAATATTATTTATTGATGGGTCCATTTGAAAATAATCCCACTTTCCCCTTGCAGCTCTCCATTTATTTATTTAGGGGATCTCTCTATCGATCCTTTTCGGTCATTTCTTTGAACATCGATTTCAATGTTTAAAACATTTTTTTCGTTCCGCGGCCCTCTTATGACTGGTCGGGCAATTATTGCTTTATCTTTATAGGAGGTAAAGACGTGGAGCCGACAGTGCGTAGCGGCGTTATTTGTTTCTTTCTTAAGATTATGCAGCTGTATTTGTCGATTTATTCATTTAGAGGATCTCACTATCGGTCCTTTTCGGTCGTTTCTTTTGACATCGTTTTTAAATAATGTTTTAAAATATTTTTCGTCGCGCGATCCTTTTTATGATTAGTCGGGCGATTATTGCTTCATTTTCGGGAGGAAAAACGTGAAGCCGACAGTGCGTAGCGGCATTATTTGTTTCTTTCTTAAGATTATGCAGCTGTGTTTGTCTGTTTCGTTGTTTAGAGGATTTCGTTATTGATCTCTTCCGGTATTTGTTTAGATATCGTTTTTAATGGGTCTAAACATTATTTAATGGTAATGGTTCTCTTCTATTGCGCGACCCGTTTTTTGTGACCGATCGGACGATTATTGTTTATTTCGTGGAGGGGGGGGGGGGAAACGTGGAGCCGACAGAACGTAACATATTTATTATTTATATTTATAGTCAAATATACATGATAATACCCACCCACTGTGCGAAACGTTATTCTTCAGCGCAAACATCCGTACTGTCGGCGTATATGTTTTCATTTAGCAAAAATTTTATCTCACGCTTTGTCGTATAGATTTGTAACCGAATATTTGTATCGATTTCATCGTACGACAACCACTTACGGCGCTCGAGAAAGCACGTGGGGACGCGATTTTTAATAATTTTTAGCAGCCTTACATTGACGCTTGCAAAATTACGCCAGAAATACTCCCCTCCTCATTACGGTTTGCGATATTACAAATTGCTCGCAGTACTTTGAATAGTTTAGTATCGCATCAGTTGTCCGTACATAAGGTTGTGCTAAAAAATGTGCTCCACAAAAGAAACCAACAAGATGAATTTTTACATTCCGATTGAGAACGGTGAAATTTAATAAAAAAATGTAAGTTTTATTTATTTTCTAAATATTATTTTTTAATATATATTTTAATATTTTATATAGCGTTTCATCTCATCGTGCGGTTTGCATACTTGGTTATACCTTAACCCCGACATCTTACAAATATTTGGAGATTGGAATAAGCGTTGGAGCTATGTCTTATGTGGAATTGATACTTGGTGATAACCGAGGCAATCGAGTAGTATTGCCTATCGTACTCTGGCACTTATTGATGCAGAAACGTACAGACATTGAACGATATGTACAATTGACTGAAAGTCAGCCATTATAGATCTGCGATCTATCTATCCAAATGATTAAATTAAACGGATCGAGGATTGTTAAATTAACATTATCTAATAAGTCTTTGTATATGCAACCTTAAACATTATTACATTTATTCAATTTTGAAAATTATATCGATCATATGCATTCATGGTTGTGTCAAAATACACATCTCGTGAATAAAAAGTTTAAACAATTTTGTAACGTTTTGCAACGTAACAATATTATTAATGTAAATGATGCTGTGAAAGCGATTCGCGAGGTTAGGTTAGGTTAGGTTCCTCCCCCCGGTGCAAACAGTTGCACCCCCGCCCACACCCTTTCCCGACCAGGATGCAATTCGCATCCTTATTAGAGAGGAAGTGGCTCGGGCTCTCCATGAGAAGCCGAGTTACACTGGAGAGAAAGATCCCAATAGGGTTCCCAAGGTGGGAGAGAAAAGGGAGACAAAGGAGAAAAAGGGACAGGAGCAGGAGTGGAGAGAGGTAAAGAAAAAAAGGAAGTCGGGGAAGGGTAACGGAGAGGTCCGACCCAGTAACACTGAGGGCGGAAAAGATGGGAAGGAGAGGAGAGGGGGTGGCGATAAGATCAAAAAAGATCTACAAGACAGCCCTCTGAGATGTTTCAGGTGCCTCACAATGGAGCATCTGAGCACCTCCTGCCGCTCTGGAGTGGACCGTGGTAACAGGTGTTACACCTGTTAACCGGTGTGGTACACCTGTAACACCACTCCATGGTGGGATGCAGATCGGCCCCCAGGTGCCCCTTATGTGGGGACCTGGGGGTCGACGACGGTCATACTCTGGGTGGGGAGAACTATGTTCCGTCCCCCCTCGAGCGGAGAATAGGGGGAGGTGGAACACACCTCTCCCTCTGTCATCCCCCAATAAAGGGGGATGACGGTCAAGTGGGGGAGTAGGAAGGGGTAAGACATAGTCTTTTCCCCTCTCCCCCACGGGGCAGTGAACTCGGGGGGTCTTTTACCCTCCTCGCCCCAAAACGGCTTTCAATCAGGCCATTAGCGGGGGCGGTGAGAGTCATATTCTCACCTCTCCCAGGGGTCAAGGGGAAGTGGGTGCGGGAACACCCACTCCCCATTGCACCTTGGCCCCAGGGAAGGCGGCGGGGTTGCGTGGTGGTCCCGCAACGCCGCCGTTAATGCGTCACTGAAGTTTCTCTCAGTGACGCATTAAAAGGCAGGAATCTCTTCCGACCATCTGGGGGAGAAAGGCGGGGGTGGGTCCTGGTTGAATGCTAACGCGACACCAGAGCCCACCCGCCAACCGCCGAGAGGACCACCGTCTGGTTTTAGCGGGTATACCCCGTTAAATAGGGGAAGTACCACATACCCCCGGGGAGTTCCCGCCTCTCGGGGGATGCGTAACGCATTTTCAGACGAAAAAAAAAAAAAAAAAAAGGTTAGGTTAAGTTCCTCCTCGTCGTGCGCCACCTTGTCGTGGTGAGAAGGCTTAACCCTGAAACCCCATGGAACACCCACACGGCTCCGGCCAAGTTGGGATAACTTCCGAGGTGGAAGGGGAACTAAGAGCGCACCGTACCCTTAGTAAGGGTACAAGGGGAGCCCAGCGATTCCCTTAAGGACTGCGCCCACCCCCTTGGGGGTGGTTTAAAGCGCGAACCCAATCGCTGGTAGGGGTAGGCGGCCCTAAGTGCAATCGCCCGGTGGTACGGCACCGTTGGGGGAGGACTGCTCCTCGCCCGTGACACACTGCTGGGTGCTCCTGGCACATAAGGGTTTCCGCGCGTGTGGGTGTTCCCGCCGTGCGGCGTCCCTCGGGGGGATGTGGGTGCTGGTATGGGCTGGCGTCCCACAATCGTGGGGCTCCATCTCGCGTGCAGGCGGCTCAGTGGGTTCTACCCCTGAGTGCGCGCCGCGAGGAGAGCGGACGGGCCGATGGATCTCCGGAACTCCCGGACCCATCGGGCCGGGCCTCTTCCGAGCCGCTCGAACGTTTTCCGAGGACGGGGTCGGGGAGGCGGAGGAAGGCCGGCGCGGGCCGCACGGGCATAGCCCAACGGCGCCGGGTCGGCCCGGCCGTCGGAGCCGCTCGGACGTATTCCGAGGCAGGGTTCGACGGCGGGATGGAGCCCGACGGTGCATCGCGACCGTTTCCCTTCCGAAGCGGTGCATCGTCGGGGCCCTTTGGCGGGAGGTAACTTCCGTCAAGGACGCGTGCAAGCTGGTCGCCATGACGGGTAAGACTGGGCCGGGGAGCGGCGACCCAGTCCCAACCGTCCATGGGGCCCCCCGGGTGGCACCACCCGCTGCGGTATCCCGGAGGTCGGAGGCCGGGAACTCCCGAAAGCCCATGGAGGCGTCAAAACCTCCATGGGTGAGTAAGAGGCCGGGGACCAGTGCCGGGGATGTATGTCCCCCGGCCCGTGTTGTATGTCATCCCCCCGGGGGAACTTGGGGCCCTGTCGTGGAGTGTTGCCGGTCATGTTTCGGGACACTCTGCGGCAGGTGAGGGTACACCCTGGGTGACGGAGCCGCAGCGGGGAGCGGGAATTAACGAAGAAATGAAGTCATTATCAAAAACAAATATGGAGACGGGCGTAAAGAGAAACACTGCGAGTCTCGCGGGAAGAAAAGGAAGGAGAGCCTCGGTCGGGGCGACCGCTAGTGTCCTGTGGTCAGGGGAACTAGGTTACTGACCGACCTGGAAAAAGCGACTCTAGACCCGGTCTTGAGAAAGATGAGGGCGAGACCGCTTAAAAAGGAGAGAAGCGAGAGCAAGAAAGAAAGGACCGGTGAGGTTATCGAGGTGGAGGATGATTCCGACGTTGACGGTTCGGAATCGGCCGGCTCGACGAACTCACAGAGCGATACCGGGTCCTTCCTCTTTGAAAAGAGGAAACAAGGTCGTCCGATAACCACGGGCGAATATGAGGTGAAAAAGACTATGGACCGGATCAAACAGGTTCAGGAAGAACTGGCTCTGTTCCAATGGGTCTATGACAGGTCTGCTCTACCAGGGGAAAGGAATAAAGCCTGGAAAAAGCTAAAATCGCAAAAGGAAATTGAGGAGGAATTGAAAAATTCTCCGGCAGCTGATGTCTGCGCAGAGATTCTCACCGCAACACAGGCGGTGGAGAAGGTGGCGAAGGTCTCCAAGAATCTCAAAGGAGACCTCGTCTGGCTTCTTAAGGAAGCCGTGCTGGTGACCTCTGCGGGGGCGGTTACCCTAGCCAGTAGGGGAAGCATGTCCTCCGATAAAGTAAGGAGGCAATTGGAGAAGAGTAAGGCTCAGTTTGGGGCCCTCATTGAGGAAAATACCAAACTGAGAAGGGACGTCGAAGAACTGAAGGGAGCGAGCGGTTCCCTTCAGCGCCAGATGGAGGAGTTGACGCGGAGAGAGACCGCGCTTAAAGAGGAGAATGCACTCCTAAGGAAAAGAGTGGAAGAAGGAACGCCTATCAGGAGGAAAGAACCTTCCCTGGAGGTGGCTCCAAGTACCCCTACCCCTGCCCCTCGTACGAGGAGCAGAAAGGGTACGGGAGTAATTAATTATGCGGAAGAAGGCTCCAGCGAAGAGATGGAGACCGAACCGCTCCTGGGGAAAGGGGCCCCAGAAACCGATTCGGTGGTTCCTAAATCCATGGGGACAAACACATCCCCCGCGGGATCATACAAAGGAGGGAAGTTCCTAAATATAAAAGGAAAGGTGGGACCTGACAAAAGGGAAGGGAAAAATAAAAGAAAAAACAGAAAAAAGGGGGCGGCAAGGAAATTGGAGGTACCGCAACCCCAAGGTAAAGAACCGCCAATCTCCCTCTCGCTCATGGAGGAGGAAGAGATTAGAATCAGGGCCAACCCCGAGGTGGGCTGGAATGTGGAGGAGGTCGTGTCCGAGGCCCTTAAAGTTATCAAAGGGCGGAAGTATCTCAAGGAGGGAGACCCGATGGTAGAGGTTAGGTACGCCGAAAACCTCGCCTCGGGATCGACCTTTATGGGAGAAAATCAGGGCCCTTTCAGAGGGCAAAAAGAAAGAGGAGCGGGAATTAAAGCCGCCATAATTAAAGGCGGAGGAGGACCCGTCCCAAAACCGTCGCGGGCAGCCGACAAGGAGCGACTCACATATGCGGCGGCACTGGAAAAGAAAAGGAAGCTGAGGAGCGGGAAGGAGACCGCATCCCCGGCACCCCCGACAGCCAAGGTAAAGGGAAAGGAGAAGGGGGAGAAGAAGAGACCACCACCACCTGGACCCCCTGATGGGGGTAAGAAGAGAGCTGGTGCCCCCAGGCCGATAAGGGTCCCCCGCACTGCGGCGGTTGTTTTTACGTGCCCGGAGGGACAGTACAGCGAAATGGTCCGCCGTGCGAGGGGTCAGATCGACCTGACTGAGCTCAACATCACGGAGCTCAGGAACAGGAGGGACCTTACAGGGGCGATTATATATGAAGTGGGAGGTGAGGGAGCCAGCCAAAAGGCTATGGCTTTTGCCTCCAAACTTAGAAAGGCATTGGAGGGGGCGGAGGGAGTTAGGGTATCCCTCCCTATCAAGACCGCGGAGCTCCTGTTTCGGGACCTGGACGATGCAGTCCAGGCCTCGGAGGTAAGGGACGCAATCGCGGAAGTCGGTGGATGTGCCCACGGGGACATCAAAGTGGGGGCGATAAGAAGAGCCCCCAATGGGATGGGCTCGGCGTGGGCCAAATGCCCTGCAGCTGCCGCCAATCTGGTGGCGAAAGCCGGCAGAATAAGGGTTGGGTGGGCCCACGCCAGGGTTGAATTGCTGGAAGAGAGGCCCCTCCAATGCTTTAAATGCCTGGGTAGGGGACACGTACAGTCGAAATGCACGGCAACCGTGGAACGAAGATTCGGTTGCTTCCAATGCGGGGAGGAGGAACACCGAGCGGCGGACTGCAGGGCGGCGCCTAGATGTCCCATATGCGCGGATAGAGGGAAGCCGGCAAGACATAGGGCGGGGAGTGCGGCCTGCCCCATTGCGCAGGGTGGTCGCATAACTGGGCGAACTACCGGGGCCCTTAGGGGGGAAACACGCAGGCCCGTAGAGGAAAGCACTGGCCGGAAACCTTCCTCTATAAAGGGGAAAGGATCCTCTATAAGGGAAAAAGGACACGACGCGGCAAAGAGTACAGTGAATGCGGGAACTCCCACACCCCGCGGCGCGTCGACCCCTAGGTCGCAACCGAAGAGGAAGAGAGAGGGAGAATTGGAGAAAAAAGCCAAAGACCTCAACAATTCCTGCTCCTCACCCCCCAACAAGCAGCTGAAAGAGGGGGGGAGGAAATGGAGGGGAATGAGGAAACGGAGGATGTCCCCACCACCATAGAAAGGGAGAATACCCTGGAAGGAGTACCCGCCGGTCAGCGGGTGGTGGGCGGTCTGGGATGGTGGGCGAGACCGAGGCAAAGATGGGAAACAAAGGGGAGGACGAGGATACAAATCTCCTCCCCCTAGACTACCCCCCTGAAGGAGAAGGTACAGGATGGGAAAGGGGTCCCGAAAGCCCCTCTTCATTAAAGGGATCGGAGGCAGGCCCGAGTCATAATTCAAATAATAAATAAATGGCGGCTCGGGTCTTGCAAGCAAATCTCAACCACGCCCGTCAGGCGCAAAACTTGTTTGTGCACACTCTGGCGGAGCGTGGTTGTGGTTTGGGCATTGCTGCGGAGCCGTACCGGATCCCCGAGCACCCTTCGTGGGTGGGGGACGAGTTGGGCTCCGTAGCGATTACATGGAGGGCGGATGCTCCGGCCTCACTTCCTGCCAAACTGGTGGCCAAGGGCAAAGGGTAAGTGGCGGTCAGATGGGGACCCGTTTTGGTCGTCGGGGTCTACCTGCCGCCTAGTCTGGACCTCTCAGGATTTGCTGAGAGGTTGGACTCCCTTACCGCTATCATCAGCGGGATGGGAGTGGGGCGGGTGGTGGTCTCGGGGGACTTTAACGCAAAATCGATGACGTGAGGTTCCCCGAGGACGGACCGCCGAGGTGTCGCGGTCGAGGAGTGGGCCGCGACACTGGATTTAAGGCTGCTGAACGAGGGAGGAATAAGCACCTGCATACGGGAAAGGGGCGAGTCGGTGGTGGACCTTACCTGGGCCTCCCTAGCGACCCTCAACAGGGTGCTAGGGTGGAGGGTGGCCACGGAGATCGAGACTTTGTCTGATCATAGGTACATAGTCTACGGCCTCATGGTCACACCCGAGCAGGTGCTCCAGTCGACGGCTGAGAGAGACGACCTCTCCTAGGCGCTGGAGCACAAAGAAAATGATCGAGGACGCCTTTATGGCCTCGATCCTCTCGATCACGTGGTTGGGGAGAGGAGAACCGGGAGAGGCCAACAGGGACATAGAGCAGGAAGTCGAGTGGATCCGAGGCGCCATGTCTGATGCATGTGACGCGTCAATGCCCCGGATCAAGGCTGGTCCGCAAGGCCGTAGAGCGGCGTACTGGTGGACCGGGGAGATCGCGAAATTGCGGCGGTCATCGGTCCATCAAAGGAGGAAATACGCCCGGGCCAAGAAGAAGGATAGGCCGGTAGAGGAAGTTAGAGGCCTTTACCAGGCGTACAAAGTGGCCAGGGACGCCCTACGCCTGGAAATAAAAAAAGCGAAAGCTAGGGCGTGGGACGAGCTCCTCTCGCACTTGGAAGAGAACCCTTGGGGACGGCCATACCAAATGGTGCTCAGGAAGCTTTGCAATAGAGGGCCACCGGCTACGGAGACCCTTTCCCCGGAAGCCCTGGACCGGGTGGTCGGAGGGCTCTTTCCACAGTCTGAGGAGGAGGATACCCCCTCCCCCATCTTTGCGAAAGGAGGACCAGAATGGTCAGAGGAGCTGGCGTTCTCGGGAGAAGAAATGGAGAGGTGCAGGCGGAGACTCTGCGGCATCAAGGCCCCCGGACCCGATGGACTCCCTAGGAAGGCGTGGGCTGGAGCCTTTGAGGTGATGGGTGGGCATCTTGCACACCTACACACGAAGTGCCTCAGACTGGGAATCTTCCCCGAGAGGTGGAAGAGGGCCAATTTGGTCCTCTTGCAAAAGGAAGGCAAGGATATGGAGACCCTCTCGTCGTTCAGGCCCATATGTTTGCTCGACGAGGCTGGCAAAATCCTGGAGAAGATAGTCGCCAATCGCCTCGTCGAGCACCTGGAAAGCATCGGGCCGAACTTGGATGACCGGCAGTACGGCTTCCGCGGTGGAAGATCAACCGTGGACGCAGTACTGAGGGTGCGCGCCTTTGCGGAAGCCGCGGTGCGGGAGGGCAGGGTGGCGATCGGCGTGTCTCTTGACATCTCGAACGCCTTTAACACCCTGCCCTGGAGATGTATCCAAAGAGCCATGGCCCGCTTCGGCGTGCCGGGATACCTCCGCCGGATCATCCAATCGTACCTCAGCGACCGCTCCCTACATTACACCAACAGGGACGCGGTAGAGGTTACGAGACGAGTGGGATGTGGAGTCCCACAGGGGTCGGTCCTCGGGCCACTCCTGTGGAACCTGGCCTTCGACGGGGTGGTAAGGACGGCCATCCCCCCCGGCTGCACGGTCGTCTGCTACGCGGACGATACGATCGTGTTAGCCGAGGGGGAAAACAGAAGGGAGGCCTCGGCCCTGGCCACGGTAGCGACGGCGTGTATTACGCGGGCTATCAAGGAGTTGGGCCTGAGGGTGGCGCCCCAGAAGACGGAGGCAATCATTTTCCGGCCAGGTGCTAGAAGTGTGCCGCCGAGCCTTCGGGTTATGGTGGAGGGGGTGGAGACGAAAGTGGGAAATACCCTTAAATATCTGGGGTTACTGCTGGACGGTGGGTGGCGCTTCGCCGCGCACTTTGCCCAGTTAGTTCCCCGCCTGGAGAAAGCAGCTGCCGCGCTGGGCCATCTATTCCCGAACCTGGGAGGCCCTGACGGTCGAGTCAGGCGGCTGTATGGATGGACGGTTCACGCTATGATGCTGTACGGGACACCCGTATGGGCCGAGGATATCAGCGGCAACCGGAGGACCCTGGGCACGGGGTCCAAAGGAAAATGGCATTACGGGTGGTACGTGTTTACCGTACAGTGTCATTCGAAGCGGCGACTGCTTTGGCGGGGATTCCTCCCGTGGAGCTTCTCGCGAAGATGTACACCGATGTGTACCGACGCATGCGAGGGCTCCGGGAGGCGGGGCGGAACATCGTCCCCTGGGCGAAGATTGCGGAGAGGCGGCAGCACCATAGAAAGATGCTGGAACGGTGGAAGCAGCAGTTGCTCTCTCCGTCTGGCAGAGCTGCGGGGCGTAGGGTGGCTGAGGCCATAGGGCCTCACTTTGAGGCCTGAGTGGAAAAAAGGAAGGGGGGAATGACCTTCCGTATGACTCAGGTGTTCACGGGGCACGGCTGCTTCGGCGAATATCTGGACCGTATTGGGTAGGAGACTACGGGCAAGTGCCACCACTGCACCGACCCCCTGGACTCAGCGCAGCACACCCTGGAGGTGTGTCCTGCGTGGGTGGAAAGCCGGGCGGAATTGTCCACGGCCGTGGGAGAGGATCTCTCCCTCGTAGCCATAGTGAAGGCTATGGTAGAAGGGGAGGATAAATGGAGGGCGGTGGCCTCTTTCTGTGGAGTAGTCTTCAGCACAAAGAAAGAGGCGGAGCGAGAAAGAGAGAGAGAAGGACGAGAGAGACGCCGGGGGAGGGAAGATAAGACCCCTCCTCCCTCTCCCGGGAATTCGGGCGAGAACCCCCAACAGCAGACCCCCACCCTTGGAAGCCGACCCCCACTAGTAAGTGGGCGGTCGGACCAGGGGGCCGGAGCAGGCAGTGGGGTGGACAAGGAAGTAGGACGAAAATGACGATAAAGGGGGGGACACGATTATCCCCCCCCATTACGTCTCTGGTGTGGGAGAGACGCAGAGCCGGAAGTGGGGTAGGAAACGGACATTCCACCTCCGTCTACTGCAATCTGGGAAGGAGAAGACCCCGGTTGGTATCCCGGGGTCGTAATAGGGAAGGGACGCTCCTGCGAGTGCTCGTTGGACCCAGGTCCAAGCGTGTGTGTGTGTACGAGACGGGCAGGAGGAGGGAAAGTGCCGATGGCGAGGCCCTCCTTTCTGCATAAACCGTCTGGGAAGGATACCCAGGGGGGGTTTTAGTGGGTATTCCGGTGCTTCCTCTATAGCGCCGGCGAGTCCCACATACCCCGGCCAACCAATACCAGGCCGGGGATGCGTAAAGGCATTTCCCCCTCGTAACAAAAAAAAAAAAAAAGGTTAGGTTAGGTTAGGTTAGGTTAGGTTAGGTTACCTCCCTACTCCTTCCCGATGATGCGTCACCTTGACATGGTGGGGAGGCTCTGTCCTGAAGCCCGGGAAACCGGAGTGGAGAGATAGCTAAAAGCGCATCTTTAGCCGGATTTCCTCTTGGACCCGGGCTCGGGCAGGATGCATAGCACCGGCATGCATACCTGGGTGTCGGACGCGTACGAATCGGTTCCTGCTACAGACGCGACGGTCGCGGCGGAAATGATGGTGAACGCCACATAGTACGCCGGGGGCGAAAGCCCTTAAGCCGGAGCGTGGCTGGGCGGGGGTTGAGGAGTAACAAAGACACTACGCGAGGGCCTTAGCGTGCCCGCCTGAAGAGTGTCCTCCCTTCCGGAGGAGTCCTTTTCAGAAGAGCCGATCGGATGGAGAGGCAACCGATGCTGATCGGGCTCCCCGGGTGCCGATCCTGAAGTGAGGCTTACGCGTCGCAAATCCCAACAAGACGGGAAGCGAGCGGTCGGGGCGCGGCTTCTTGGAGGGAGGCGGATCTACGGGTGCCGACGAGCCTCCTGGGACGGTCGCGCTTCCGGGCCATCTCGGTGTCGGGGGATCCTCCGGCTCTTCGGGGACGGCGGGTTTGGCCGGCATCGCTTTGGTCGTTGTAGGGTAGTCGCCACCCTACGATGCAGGGTTCGGGTAGGACCTCGACCTGTTGGCTTGACAGCAGGGCGAGGTGTCAGGGGGTCGCTCATCTCTGATTCGGGTCTTGGTGGTGGGTGATGGAGGGATTTTCGGCTGGATCCGAGTCCCAAAGTCACCAAACACCGCAACAGGGGTCCTCTTTCCTCTGTATAGGAAACTCGAAAGACGGATCGGTTGACAGGACGCCCGATGTAGGTTGAAGGACCGCAGTCCCGATGCTATACACGGTACGCACAGGGGTCCGCCTTCCCCCTCGTATAAAAACGCGGAGGCGGGGACACGGGTCAGGAAGCCCGATGTGGGTTGAAGGACACTACCGTCCCGATGCTACACACGGTTCGAGCTGGGGTGCGCTTACCCCCTGTACAAAACACGGAGACGTTCGGGGCAGGATGTTGATCGACAATGCGATAACATCCTGTGAAATGGCTGGTGCCTGACCGGGGGAAACCGGTTCGCGTTGATTGGGGCGTCGTTGCACCGAAGACCCCTCCGAGCCAAGTGCCGTTGGGGCTAGTACGTGTCTCGACTCCTTCCCTGGGAACTCGTCCAAGGGGAAGGGCTCTGCTGGATCGGGAACTGGAAGCGGGAACCTGTTAGTAGTGGAACCCAGAAGGGGTTCTGCGAAACCAGGGCCCTGCGGAAGCTTCTCGTCAAGGTGGGGACCCATGAAGCGCGGCCGGACCGCCAATACAGGAGTCCGCCTAGTGGTGATTTGTCTTGGCCACTATAATAACCGAAAGACGCACGCGAATGGCTACCCTTCGAGGGTGGACACCGGAGGCAAGAGTGTGAGCCAGGGGTGTCACCCGGGGGATGCCAAAGAGGTGTCTGGTCCGGGCGAGTTTAGGGCTAAAAGGGATGTCGCCCCGGTCTGGTCAAACGGCACGGCCCGCACGACCGTGTACGCGGCCGGACCACTATGGTATAATTAAATTATTCTATTATTTATTTTTTTTGAATTAATATGATAAAATTTTTATTTTTTTTTTATATTTATAATTTTATTAATAAAAAATAAAAAAATTATATTTTTTTATAATTCATGTTTTATTTTTAGATTTTTATTTTTATTTAAATTTATATTTAAAGATGATATTTGAATTAGGGTGAGAATATTTATAGGGTTTGATTTTTATTCATTTTTTTTATTAGCTTTAAGGTTTTGAATTTTAGCTTTAATAAAAATAGTTATTCAGTTGGAGGAGAGGAGTGGTAGGCTAATTAAAATAAATTATGAGAAAAAATTGTTAATATTTGAAATTATATTATTAATTTTAATTATTTATTTTTCTTCTATAAATTTAATATTATTTTATTTAATGTTTGTGAGTTAAGATTAATTCCTATGTTTATTGTCATTATTTATTGAGGGTTAAATTTTGAACGAACCTCTGCATCTTATTATTTATTAATATATACAATATTTATTTCTTTGCCTTTATTAATTTATTTATTTGAAATTTATAAGCATAATATAACATTTGATTTTAATTTATTGATAAAAAATATAATAATTAATATAGGATTTTGAGATTATTTAGTTTATTTTATAGCATTTTTTATTAAGCTACCAATTTTTATTTTTCATGTTTGGTTGCCTAAGGCCCATGTTGAAGCGCCTGTTTATGGGTCAATAATTTTAGCTGCTGTTTTATTGAAATTAGGGGGGTATGGTTTATTACGTTTTATTATAATATTTATTTTTCAAAGGAATAAGTATAGGTATGTAATTTTTAGAGTTGGGATTGTAGGAAGGTTGTTTATTGGTATTTTATGTTTAGTTGAAATTGATATAAAAAGTTTGGTGGTTTATTCTTCTGTTGTACATATAAATGTAATAATATGTTCAATATTAACAATAATAAAATTAGGATTTATTAGTGCTTATATTTTAATAATTTCTCATGGCCTATGTTCATCAGGTTTATTTTTTATAGTGAATTTATATTATGAGCGATCAGGGAGTCGGTTGATTTTTTTTAATAAAGGAATATTAAATATTTTTCCGTCTTTAAGAATTTGATGATTTTTATTATGTGCTGCTAACTTTTCTTTTCCTTTTTCTTTAAATTTTTTTAGAGAGATTTTTATAATTAGAGTTTTAATTAGATGAGAGATATCTGTTATTATTTATATAATAATGATTTGTTTTTTTAGGAGTGCTTATTCATTATATTTATATTCATATATTCAGCATGGATTTAATTATTTTGAAGAAAAATTTTCAACAATTTATTTATATAAAAGATTATATGATTATTTTGATTCATTTAATTCCTTTAATTTTAATAATTTTAAATTTAAGTTTAATACATTAATTTTTTTAAATAGAATTTAGTTTTGTTATATTAGTCAATATAGATAATATTAATTATTAATAAATAAGTAATGTTTATTATTTATTTATTTTATTATAATGTCATTATTTAAGTAGTTTAAAATAAAATATTAATTTGTGAAATTAGTGATATAAAAAAAATTTATCTTAGATTATTATAAATTTATTCATTTTTTATAATAATTATTTTTATGTTATTTTTTTTTATAAGATTATATTTAAATTTAATAAATTTAAGATATATAATGGAATGATTATTTTTTAATTTTAATTCAATTAATGTAGAATTTTATATTTTATTTGATTGAGTCTCATTGTTCATTGGGGTAGTTATATTAATTTCTTCAATAATTATATTACATAGAATAATTTATATAGGCGATGACATATTTATTGATCGGTTTATTAAGTTAGTAATTATATTTGTTTTATCAATAATTTTAATGATTATTAGCCCTAATTTAATTAGAATTTTATTTGGGTGAGATGGGTTAGAATTAACTTCTTATTGTTTAGTGATTTATTATCAGAATTATTTATCATATAATTCTGGGATAGTGACAGTCTTATGCAATCGAGTGGGAGATATTGGGTTATTAATAAGAATTGGATTAATATTTACATTTTGAAGTTGGAATTTAAGTTTTATGGAAAATTATAAGTTAATTTTAAGAATAATTGTTTTAGCAGCAGCTACAAAAAGTGCTCAGATTCCTTTTTCTGTTTCATTACCAATAGCTATGGCCGCCCCGACCCCAGTATCAGCCTTGGTTCATTCATCAACTTTGGTTACTGCAGGGGTTTATCTAATAATTCGTTTTAATAAATATTTAATGAATAGGGGCATTGAGAAAATTATATTATATATTTCAATTTTTACTATATTTATAGCTGGGTTGATGGCAAATTTTGAAAATGATTTAAAAAAAATTATTGCTTTATCTACTTTAAGTCAATTAGGGTTAATGATAATAATTTTAAGTTTAAGATTTAATTTTTTAGCCTTTTTTCATCTATTGACTCATGCAATTTTTAAGTCATTATTATTTATGTGTGCAGGAGTTATAATTCATTTAATGAATAATAATCAGGATATTCGATTATGTGGTAATTTAAATGAGTTTATTCCATTTACTATAATAAGATTTTATATTTCTAGATTAGCATTAATAGGAATTCCTTTTTTAGCCGGATTTTATTCTAAAGATTTAATTATAGAAATTATCTATTTAAATAATATTAATATTTTTTTATTAATAATAATTACTTTATCAATTTCTCTTACTGTGTCATATTCTTTACGATTGATTTATTATATTTATTTTGGCTCATTTAAAAATTCAAGATTTTATTATTATAAAGAAGATAAATTAATGAATTTATCGATGTTTGTTTTATTAATCTTAAGGTTAATTAGAGGATCTATATTAATGTGAATATTTTTTTTTGATAATTACTTTTTATATATGAATGTAAATGTAAAAATAACTACAATGTTATTATTATTTGTGGGAGTATTATTAAGGTTGATTATGTCTATAAAAAATTTAATTAATATATTAATATTTAGTTATTTTTTTAGATCTATATGATTTATAAATTATATATATATATGAATTTATAGTCCTATTATAATTTGTAGATTAAACACCTATAGGATAGATAAGATATGGATTGAATTTATGGGAAAGAAAATTATTTATAGGATAATAAATAGATTAGTAATTAAGATAAAATTATTTAAAATTTATATATTTATTTTTATTTCAGTATTAATTTTATTAATTATTTTTTTTATTAGTTAATTAATTTTTAAAGTAATTTATATTTAAATAGCTTAAATTTCGTAAAGCATAATATTGAAGATATTAAGATAATAAGATTTTATTTTTAAATAATTTATTTATAAATAAAGAAAAATTTATTATTTTTATAATGAAAATATAAGGTTTTTATTAATTAAACTATATAAATGAATAAAAAAGAAAAATTAACTAGAATTTTTTTATAGATTCAATATAATTATTAACAATAATTTACCTCTTTTTTGGTTTTAGTTAATAATTTTTAATTAGATATTTATTAAATTTATGAAATAAAATGAAACCTTTCATTGAATGTTGAGTTAGAAGCTCAAAAATATTATTATTTCAAAAAATAAATTTTATTCGATGTGGTTCTTTTAGATTAATTGAAATTAATCAAATTTTTAGGTCGAAATTAAATGTAAATATTTACTTTAAAAGAAAATTAAGATTTAAATATTAAGATATTTAATTTTTAATTGCAATTTAAATGTTATTTATGTTTAACTAAAATCCTGAATAAAATTTATCAAGAATAAAAAATAAATTTATAAATGTAAAAAAATTATAAATTTTAATTAGTTTTTCAGTCAATTGATTTTTCTAAATATTCAATGATTAGGCCAGAAATTAGAATGAAAATGAACAATAATGAGGAAAAAATAATAATTTTATTTATAAAATATATGTAAATTAATGGGATTAAGAGAGTAATTTCAATGTCAAAAATTAAAAAGATTAAACTAATTAAAAAAAATTGAATTCTAAATGGGAGACGAGAATTAGATAGAGGATCAAATCCACATTCAAATGGTGAGATTTTTTCTCGATTTGCTAATGATTTAGATGAGATAAGTAAATTAATTAATAAAATTAGAGTTGATAGAATAATAAAAAATGTAATTATATAAATAAAAGTTAAAATTATTTATATTAAAATTTTTTTAATTTTTTTAATTGGAAATTAAATGTAATATGAATATACTATATAAATTTATAAAATAATAAATTAATTTAAATTAAGTAATATTTTAGTATCTTCATCAATAAATAGAAATATATAAAAATAATCAAACAACATCTACAAAATGTCAGTATCAGGCTGCTGCCTCAAAACCAAAATGGTGAGATTTTCTGAAATGAAGAAAATTTATGCGAAGCAAACAAATTGAAAGAAATAGCGTCCCAATAATTACATGAATTCCGTGAAAGCCTGTAGCTAGAAAAAAGGTTGACCCATAAATAGAGTCAGCAATTGAAAAAGGTGACTCGAAATATTCAATTATTTGAAGGGAGGTAAAATAAATCCCAAGTATAATTGTTAATAAGAGGCTTTGATATCTTTCATTAAAGTTTTTATTTAAGATAGAATGATGCGTTCAAGTTACTGTTATCCCAGAGGATAAAAGAATAATAGTATTTATTAGAGGGATATCAAATGGATTGAATGGTTTAATGCCTAAGGGGGGTCATAATTGACCAATTTCTATGGAAGGGGCTAAAGCAGAATGAAAATAAGCTCAGAAAAAGGAAATAAAAAAGAAAATTTCTGAAATAATAAATAAAATTATCCCTAAGCGAAGGCCAATATATACATTAATTGTATGAGATCCTTGAAATGTTGATTCTCGTGTTACATCTCGTCATCATTGATATATGCATAATAATGTGCAAGGAATAGAAATTATAATTAGATAATTTAATTTATGAAATCATATAATTATTGAAATTAAGTTATTAAATAATCTGAAAGAAATAATAATAGGCCAAGGTCTAATTGATACTAAATGAAATGAATGATTTTGATGTAATTTTGTCATAATGATAATACTATAAAATTTGATTATAATTATTTATTATTTATTTATTTGAAATAGTAAAAATTAATTAAATTTCTCTTCTATATAATGTAGAAAGAATGGAAAACACATAGGCCTGAATAATTGATACAGATAATTCAAGAATAAATAATAAAAGTTGAGAGGAGATTATAATTAAAAAAATTAAGAAATTATTAATAATTTGCCCAGAAAGATCCTAATAATGATAAAAGTAAATGTCCTGCAATTATATTTGCTGTCAGACGAATTGCCAACGTGAGAGGCCGGATAATCAGACTGATTGATTCAATAATGACTATAAATGGTATTAGAATGAAGGGAGTTCCTTGAGGGGTAAGATGAGAAAAGAAATCATTAGTGTAATTTAAAATTCTAAATAACATTATAGAAATTCACAGGGATAAAGATAAAGAAAGACAAAAACTTAAGTGACTAGAAGATGTAAAGATATAGGGGAATAAGCCTATGAAATTATTTACAATAATAAATAAAAATAAACTAATAAAAATAATTAAATTAGAATAGGAATAATTAATTAAAATTTTAAATTCTTTTATTAGAAAATTTAATAAAAAATTAAAAAATATATGTAAACGAGAGGGGATAAGTCAATATTGATATGAAAAAATAAGAAAAATAATTAAAGTTCTTAATCAATTTAGAGAAAAATTAATTCTAGTTGAGGGGTCAAAAATAGAAAATAAATTTATTATCATTTTCAAATTCATTTTTTAGGATTTGTTAAAATTATATTATTATAATAATTAATTTTTAAGTTGATAGGATAAAAATAAATAATGCTTAAAATCATAAAAAGTGAAAATATAGATAAAATTAACATTATTGCTCATATTATCGGTATTATGTGTGGTATAAAAGAATATTTTTGTGGGGGTGAAAATATTTTTAAATTGACAATTTAATGTTTTTTAATATTAAACTAATTCTTTACATTAAAAATAGGGTGTTAGATCTATTATAATTTGACTTAAAAAGTCAAAACTTACTTTCAGTCATTTAATGAATGTAAAAATTATATTTTATATTTATTAATTATTCAATTAAAATAAAAAAAATTAGTTAAAAGGTAAGAAGTCAGTCTTTGAAGTTAGGAAAGTTTGTTGATTCAATAACAATGAGTATAAATGTATGATTTATACCACAAATTTCAGAACATTGGCCAAAAAAAAGACCTGGTCGGTTTATAATTAACATTGATTGATTTAGTCGTCCGGGTGTAGAATCTATTTTAATTCCTAAAGATGGGACTGTTCAAGCGTGAATTACATCTATAGATGTAGTTAAAACACGAATGGGATAATTATATGGAAGAATACAACGATTATTTACGTCTAATAGACGAAATTCATTGGGGTTTAATTCATTAGTAGGAATTATAAATAAATCAAATTCAATATTTAAAAAATCTGAAAGTTCATACCTTCAATATCATTGATGTCCCATAGATTTCAGGGTAATTTTATTATTAAATATCTCATCAGTTAAATATAAAATTTTAATTGATGGGATGGCAATAAAAATTAAAATAAATATTGGAAAAATAGTTCAAATTAATTCAATAGTGTGGCCTTGAAGTATAAATCGGTCAGTAAATTTATTATTAATTATTGAAATTATAATAAAAAGAATTAATAAAGTAATGAAAATTAAAATTATTATAGTAAAATCATGAAAAATAATTATTATATCATATGTAGGTGAATTAGAATTTTGAAGGGAAATTATTCAAGTATTTATTTTTAATAAAAGAATTTATCTTTATATATAGAGTTTAAATCTATTGCACTAATCTGCCATATTAAAATTTTTTAAAGTTGATAATTTTTAATTAAATTGAAGGAATTTCATTATATCTGTGATTAACAGGTGGTAATTTTCTTAGTCATTCTAATGAAGGATTAAGATAGAATATATTTAAGACAAGACGTTTAGATGATAGGGATTCTCAAATTAAATATATTAAAAAAATTAATCTGATGATAGAAATTAATGAACCAATTGAAGAAATAATATTTCATGAGAGGTAGGTGTCTGGATAATCTGAGTATCGTCGAGGTATGCCTCTCAGCCCTAAAAAATGTTGTGGGAAGAATGTTAAATTTACACCAACAAATATTGAGATAAATTGAATATTTAAAAAGTAATTATTTAAAGAATATCCTGTAATAAGAGGGAATCAATGAATAAATCTTGCAATAATGGCAAATACAGCTCCTATAGAAAGAACATAATGAAAGTAGGCAACAACATAATATGTATCATGAAGAATAATATCAATTGAGGAATTGGATAGTATAATTCCAGTTAATCCCCCCATTGTGAATAAAAAAATAAATCCTATAGCCCATCAAAGAGAGGAATTATAATTAATTTTTGTACCATGAAGTGTTGTAATTCAACTGAAGATTTTAATTCCTGTTGGAATTGCAATAATTATTGTTGCTGAAGTGAAATAGGCTCGGGTATCAACATCTAGCCCAATAGTAAATATATGATGAGCCCAAACAATAAAGCCTAAAAATCCAATTGCTATAAGAGCATAGATTATTCCTAAGGCACCAAAGGTTTCTTTTTTTCCTCTCTCATTTATGATAATATGGGAAATTAGCCCAAATCCTGGGAGAATAAGAATATAAACTTCGGGGTGACCAAAGAATCAAAATAAATGTTGATAAAGAATAGGATCACCCCCTCCTGACGGATCAAAAAATGAAGTATTTAAATTTCGGTCTGTTAAAAGTATTGTGATTGCTCCGGCTAAAATTGGGAGGGATAAAAGTAAGAGAATTGCTGTAATGAGAATTGATCAAACTAGAAGGGGTATTTTATCAATTGCGAGATTTTTATGATGTATATTTAAGATTGTAGAAATAAAATTAATAGCCCCTAGAATAGAAGATATTCCGGCAATATGAAGAGAAAAAATTGTTAAATCTACTGAAGGACCATTGTGAAATGTATTAGAGGCTAAAGGGGGATAAATTGTTCATCCAGTCCCAGTTCCATCATTAATAAAATTACTTAATAAAAGTAGAGAGAGTGAGGGGGGTAGAAGTCAAAAACTTATATTATTTATTCGAGGGTAGGCTATATCAGGTGAACCAAGTATTAGAGGGACAAGAAAATTTCCAAATCCCCCAATTATAAATGGCATAACTATAAAGAAAATTATAATAAATGCGTGTCTAGTAACTATTGAATTATAAATTTGATCATTATTAATTAGTGCATTAGATGATCCTAATTTTAAACGAATAATTATTCTTATAGAAGATCCGATTATCCCAGCCCAAATTGCAAATAAAAAATATAGAATGCCAATATCTTTGTGATTAGTTGAATAAAGTCACTTATTCATAGTATATTTTTATTGATAATAAAATTATTTACTAAGTTTAAGTGAGATAATAATAGATATCATGTCTGATTTAAGTAATAAATTGTAAATTTATTTAAGAAAATTTTAATTTTCTGATATTACATTAAATGTGTTATAAAAATAAAAATTTTTTATATATTTTATAGTTTAACTAATAAGAATATTAAATTGCAAATTTAAAGAAATTTTTAATAAAAAATTAAAATATTAGAATTTTTAAAATTTAAAAATTTTTAAAAATTTTATTGTGTAAACTTTGAAGGTTTAAAGTTTATAAATTTAACTTAAAATCTTAATATTTAAAATTTATTGATTAAGTGGGGTGAAAATTATATATCTAATTTTAAAAAATTGTATACAAACTAAATTGAAATTATAATTAATGAAAAGATTAAGCTTAAAATCATGAAAAAAATAAATAATCTATATGAGTAAGAAAATTTATATATGTATATTGGTTTATTAAAAAGCTTAATTTTAATTGAATAAAAATATATTATTAGATTTATTAAATTAATATAAACATAAATTAAAATGAAAGAATTTAAAATCATTAAAATAAAAATAAAGTAAAAATTTGAATTTAATAAAAAAATATAGACTATAGTTCATTTAAAAATAAAAAACGTTAGTGGGGGAATTCTGGCTAAATTAAAAATTAATAACAAACAAATTAAATTAAAATTAATTGAAGGAAAGTTATTACTTAAAGAAAATCTAAATGAAATTTTAAAATATATAAAAATTATAATAATAATTAATGGGATAAGTGTATAGAATATTAAATATGAAAATCAGATTAGGGTTTTAAAATAAATTAAAATTAATATTCATCCGGTTAATTGAAAAAAACATTAGGTTAATTGAAGAAAATCTTAATAAAATTTTAAAATTTATTGAATTAATTATTTTAAAGGCGGAGATAAATGCAGATGTTAAAATTATAAAATATAGTAAAAAAATTGGAGAGTTAATAAGTGAAATTATGTATAAAGGAATAATTTTTTGAATTGTTAAAAAAATAAATAATGAATATCAATCTAAAAAAATAGCAACAGAAGGGATTCATGAATGAAATGGGGGGATCCCTAATTTAATTATAATAGAGATAAAAAAATTGATTATAATAAAATTTATTTGTATATATATAAAATTATTAATAATTAAAGTTAACATTATTATTAAGGAAGCTAAAGCTTGAATGAGATAATATAAAAAAATAATTTTTTTATTTTTTAATTTAATTGATAAAAAACAAATGAATAAAAAATTATTAATTTCCATAATAAATCAAATTATTAATAAATCGTATAAAAATAAAGAAATAAAAGAAAAATAAATTAAATAAGACAATAAAAAAAATTTTATGAATAAATTATGATGCATATAAATAAAATTAATTTTTTAGTTGTATTAAACTTTGAATAAATATTGAATATTAATATTATATTTTAATGTATTATGAAGCATAAAAATTTTTGAAATTTTTTGAGATAGTTTAAATCTATTAAATATAAAAAAATTAATTTAAATGAAAACATATATAAATTATGTATGATTTATTCTATCAAAATAATCCTTTTATCAGGCATATCATTAAATAAATTTTTAGTTATTAATAAAATTTAAATAGCAAAAATAATTAATTAAATAAGAGAAAGATAAAATTTCTATATTTAGGGTATGAACCTAAAAGCTTAGAGAATTAGCTTTCTTACTTTAATTAAATAAATATAAATTAGTATAATATTTTTGAAAATTGACTATTAATCATTAGTTAAAATTAAATATGATAAGTAAATTTAATTTAAAAAAAGGTTATAAGTAAATTTAAATAAATAATTTAAATTAAATTTGTATTAGTAAAAATAATAAAAGAATTTATTAAAATTAAAGTAGTTATAAAGATTAATTAATAAATTAAATAATAAAATATTATAAATAAAATTATTATAAAAATTGATTTTTTTAAAATAATTAGGTATTATAGAATTAAAAAAGAATAATTAGTTAAAATAAAATTCAGAGGGAGAGAGTAATTTTATTTAAATTTAATAATTGACTATTTTAATTATATGTATTTATAAAAAAAAATATATTATTAAAATTAAAATTAAAAAACTTATCTATAAATAAAATAATTAATAATAATTAAAAATCTTATTTATATAAATTTAAGGAGAGTATTTTATAGAAAGTAAAAAAAATTAAAAATTTAAGTTTTTATTTATATATACATTAATATTATTTAATAATTATTATTTAATGTTAATAAAATATTTTAATTATTTTTATAAATATATAATTAATTATATATATTTAAAATATTTAATTAACATTAATTATTTAATATTAATTAATTAAAACTTATTAATCATTATTTTAATTTAAGATATTAAAAACCTAAAATATAGAAAAAAAAAATTATTTATTAATAAAATATTTTAATATATTTAAATAATTATTAATAATTAATAATAATGATAATAATATAAAAAAGGGGGGAATATTATTTAATTTTTTTTTTTATGTATATTATAAATTAAATTTTATATTCATATTAAATTTAAATTTAAATTAATTTTATAATTTGTTTTTAATAATTAATAAATATAATTAAAAATTAATTTTTTTTTTAAATTTATTTTATAATTTAAAGTATAAATAAAATTTTAAAAAATTATATAAAATTTAAATAATTTAATAATATATAAATTAGTATTTATAATAATTAATTAAATAAAAATTTATAATAGAAAATTATAATTTATTATTAATAAATAAAGTGCCAGCAATTGCGGTTTATACTTTAAATAAAAATAAATTTAAATAATTATATATAAATATAAAATATATAAATAAATAAATATATTTAACTAATTTATTTTTTTATGGTGAAATATGAATAGATATTAAAAGTTAAATAATTTTATTTAAATTAATAATAAAATTAAAAAAATTTATATAATAAATTAGAATTAGATACCCTATTATTTAAATGAAAATAAAATATAATTAAATATTAAATGTTAATCATTAAAAATAAAAAATTTGGCGGTATTTTATGATTTAGAGGAACTTGTTGATTAATTTGATAATCCACGAATAGAATTACTTAATTTAATTTTTATATATTGTTGTTGAAAAATTATATTAAAAGATTAATAATTTAAAAATTAATTATAATTATAATTCAAATCAAAATGTAGAATAGTTAAGATTTAAATAAGTTACATTTAATTTAATTAATTGAAATAAATTTTTAAAGTTTTATAAATATTGAATTTAATTGTAAAGTTAAAAAAATATTTAAATTGAATTTTAATTAAAATATGTACAAATTGCCCGTCATTTTCATTAATAAAAATTTATGGAAAAAGTCGTAACAAAGTAAATATATTGGAAAATGTATTTAGAATAAAAAGAAATTTTAGTTTAAATAAAAATTTTTCATTTACATTGAAAAGATTAATTAAAAATTATTAAAATTTTATTATAATTAATAAATAAATTATTAATAATAAATAAATATAAGAAAAAATATTATAAATTATTAAATAAAATTATATTAAAAAAAAAAAAAAAGTTTTAGTAAAAAATTTTAAAATAATTATTTTAATTTTAATGATAATGTAATGTAAATGAAAATAAAAAAATTTTTTAAAGTAATTTTAGTTGAATGTACTTTTTGTATCAGGGTTTATTAAAAAAAATTATTGATAAATAAATTTCTCGAAAGAAAAAGAGTTAAATAAATAAATAAAATTTAATATGAAAAAATTATTTTTAATATTTATTTAGAGAAGATATTTTAATCAATTTTTTTGATATTTAATTTTTTTTTATATAAATTTAATTTAGATATAAATTTAAATATGTAAATTTTTATTAAAGTTTAAAATAATTTTTATTTACAATAAATATATTGATTTATATTAAAAATTTATGGGATAATCTATAAATTAATTTTAAAATTTTAAAAATTTATTAATATTATTTATAAAAATTTTATAAAAATGGTTTTAAAATTTAAAATTTTTTGAAAAAATTTAATAATTTATTTATTTTAGCATAGTTTAATTATAATTTTAAAATTAAAATAAATTTAATAAATTAAAAAAATATTTTTATTAATTTAAATTAAAAATTAATAATGATAAAATTAGTATTATTTATAAAATTTATTTTTAAAAATTTGATAATAATTAATAATTTATATTTAATTAAAGAATTAGGCAAAATAAATTTATTTAATATATTTAAATAAAATTAAGTCCACCTGTTTAATAAAAACATGGTTTTTAGAAAATAATTAAAGATTTGTTCTGCTCAATGATGTGTATTAAATAGCCGCAGTAATTTGACTGTGCTAACGTAGCATAATCATTTGTCTTTTAATTGGAGGCTGGAATGAAGGAATGGATGAGATTTAAGCTTTTTAAATTAAATAATAAAAATTTAAATTTTGAATAAAAATGTTCAAATAATATTATGGGACGATAAGACCCTATAGAATTTAATATAATTTTTATTAAAATACATTAGTTTTTAAATTTAGTATAAAATTATATTTAGTTGGGAGGATTAAAAAATTTTATAAACTTTTTTAATTTTATTTAATAGATAATCATATATTTATGAAAATATGAATAAGTTTTAAAAAAAATTATTGAAAAATTAATTACCTTAGGGATAACAGCGTAATATTTTTTTTAAGATCATATTATAAAAAATGATTGCGACCTCGATGTTGAATTAAAATAAAAATTAGATGGAAAAATTTAATTATTTAGTCTGTTCGACTATTAAAATTTTACATGATTTGAGTTTAGATCGGCGTAAGTCAGATCGGATTTTATCTATAATTAAAGTGTAAATAAATTTGTACGAAAGGACTTTTTATTTGAAATTTTTTTTAAATTAAAGAATAATATTAATTTTATAAAAATTGTAGATTACTTTGGCAGAATAGTGTAATAAATTTAGAATTTATAAATATATAAAAATAATTTATATAAGTAATAATTAAAAATATTTATTATTATTTAGTTTTAAATTTATTAAATTTATTAATTTTATTATTAATTTTATTGTTAGGGATTGCTTTTTTAACTTTATTAGAGCGGAAATTTTTAGGATATGTACAAATACGTAAAGGTCCTAATAAGGTCGGGTTAGTTGGTATTTTGCAACCTTTCAGCGATGCTATTAAATTATTAAATAAAGAATTATTTTATGTTTATAAATCTAATTATCGATTATTTTATTTGACTCCTTTAATGAGATTTGTAACTATATTATCTATATGATTATTATATCCGTTTGCTACTAATTTTTATTATTTAAATTATTCTATTTTATTAATAATTATTTTTTTATCTATTGGCGGGTATTCCCCGAAATACCCGTGGGCTCAGAGAGGAAGGTTATGCCTTCGAACCCAGGGCCATCGACATCCGGTGGCAAACCTACCATCACAACCATTCAGGATGGTACGGCAGCGAGGGAGGCGTTGGAAAGGAAATACCTCCAATTTCCAATGGCCAAAAAAACGAGCAAATGCCTTCACAACGCGAGGCATATATGCCACAGCTGCCGAGCGAGCGGGAAAAGGAGGAAACATACCGATACAGGTATAACTCCTGCTCCTAGTGACGAGGACTTGGCGTTCCCAGCGGGATCACGCGCCAGTAGCGTGGCGGGTGATCCTGACGAGTACGAAGCAGCATCGCACGCTGGGTCGTACTATGCTGGCTCGGAGGACGAGCAGTCGGACGTCAGCTCCGTCAAGAGAGGCAGAGAAAGGCCCATCATCACGGGTGAAGGGACAAGGGAGAAAAAAGAGGCAAGGGCCAGAGCGAGGAAAGAGGCCAGAGAGAGAGTGGATACGGATTGGGCCCTGGGTGCCTCAATGCCCGATGGACAGGCCTGGGAGAGATGCCGGGACAACCAGAGGGTGGCGAGGGAGATGTTCCTCCACTCTCCGACACCGGCTGTGGTGTCGGATACCATAGCAAACTGCGTGACCATTTTCAAGAGTCTGCAGGTCTCCAAGAACATCAAGGGCCCACTAGAAGGGGAGATGAAGAAGGCTGTGGCCTCCATCATGGCTGCCACAGCAGTCCTTTACGACAGAACTGTATCGTCCTCGCCGAGCAACGCTTAAGCGGAGGAACTTCGGCACCAATTGGAGCTCCTCAAAGCCGAGAAAGAAAAGGAGACGAGCGAGCTCAAAAAGCAGATGGCGGAACTCGCCGATCAGGTAAAAGTGCTGACGAACCAGCTCAGTACTCGCCTGATCGAAGAGGGAAGCATCACAAAAAATGAAAAGGAGAAGGGGGGCAGGAACCTGAGAGGACGGAACCGCATTGAATCTGACAGGGATTCAGATTCCGACAGCGGGGAGTGGCATTCTCTCAGGCTGAGGACGCCCCAAAATGTCTCCCCAAAGAAGACCGCCTTGAGGAGGGGCGGACTATCTCCGGCATGCGTGTCCCCGGGCCTGGCTGGTGACCCCTGCATGAAGGTAGAACCGCAGGCCGCGAGCGTAACGGAGGCACAGGGGCCTCTCTTGAGTGGATCCCCTTGACCCCTCCCACCGGTAACTCGCCCTACAGTCCAGGGCGACTTTGCAATCCTGTACGAAGCCCTCAATCAGCACCTACAAATAGGCGTTGACTTGAGGGAGAGGATGCTGCGATTCTTCGAAGCAACGAACGGACAGGGGGAGGCGGTCCAATCTGCTCCCCTGAACGCACATACTTAGCCGCCAATGGGGAAGGAGGCCGAGGCTGAGATCCCCTCGCCAACTCAGCCCAAGACGCAGGGAATGGTTCCTAAAAGCAGCCAAAAGGAAAAAGCGGCCAAGAAGGGAAAGAAAAAAGGAGAAAGCCAGGTTTGTGCTCACACCAAGATCTCTCCCCCCCTTCCCTGCCGGTACCCGCTGCCGATGAGAGAATACCTGGAAAGAAATCTCGCCAGGATGCGGAACCCTCTGGGGCTCCACCCTCTGGCGGAGGACCATTAGGTCCGGGGCCCTTCGACTAGAAGTTGACAGACCCCGGGACATATGACCCCTCTCCGACCACGGAAATTCCGTGGAGCGTGGTGGTCGGACGTAAGGGAAAGAAGAAAGTAGGACAGACTCCCCTCCCCTCCAGAACTGTACCCGTTGCTGCGGCCCAGTCACCGCCCAGTGAACAGGGTAAGCAGAAGCGGGGGCAGGTAACGGGGGGAGAGAAACCCGGTAAAAGAAAAGTTCCCAAAACCTCGGCGGTCATGATAAATTGCCCAGAAGGGAAATATGACGAGAACATGGCCGCCATCAAAAAGGAGGTAAAACTTGACCAACTGGGAATCAAGGAAGGAAGCCTCGATAAGATAAGGAAAGATCTCACCGGTGCCTTAATCCTTGAGATTTCCGGTGAGGACAAGGCACGCAAGGCGAGACAACTCGCCGAACGTGTTAGAGAGGTGACTGGGGACAACGAAGGGGTGCGAGTCACGTGCCCCCAAAAAATGGCCGACCTCCGCATTTGGGGGCTGGAAGACTCCATTACCCGGGCGGAGATTGTTGCCGCAATCTCCGGGGAGGGTAAGTGCGGGTTCTCGGACGTCAAAGTGGGAGCGTTCGTGAAGGCCCCCCGCACCGGCCTCAATACGGTGTTGGTGCAGTGTCCAATAGACGCGGCCAACAAATTGACACAGATGGGAAAGGTACCGATATCGTGGTACAAATTACCCATCAAGCTGTTGCCGCGGCTCCCCCTTCGATGCTTTAAGTGCATGGAGGAGGGGCATGTGCAGCAACAGTGCGGCAGCGACCAATCCTGTGCCAACATGTGTTTCCGCTGCGGCAAGGAGGGCCACAAGGCCAATTCCTGCTCCGAGCAGAAAGTGCACTGCGCACTCTGTGCTGACTTCGGGGCACCTGCGGGGCACAGGATGGGGGGCATGAATTGTCGCCCCCCGAAAAAACTCAACAGGAAGAAGGCCAAATCGATTCCTCCCTCCAAAAAACCCACCCCGTCGGTAGGAGGGGAGAAAGGGGGAATCGAAAACAAGAGCCCAATTCCGTCCCTGATGGAGGTCGTTGTGGGAGAAATTTCACAAGCGAACCAAACGGCTTCAGACGAGTCTGCGCCCGCGCCGATGGACACATCGGAGTATCGCAAGCGGCGCGCGGACTCGGTCAAAGAAAGAAACGAGGAGGGTGCGGGGGGTAAAGAGCTCTGCTCCGACTCCCCCAAGCCTCAAAGGAAGCCACGCTTAGACCCTAAGCGTGGTAACGTGCAAGGAGACAACCTTACCCCGGGCGAAATTGAGCCCGTGGGTAATGCGCCATCGAACGCGAATGGAGCCCCCCTTCCACGGCCACGTGGTGCGGGGTCTGAATCGACGGAGGCCCTCTCTACCGACATCAATGAGGGCCTGTAAATTCATACAGGCAAACATTAACCACGCTCGGCGGGCGCAGGACTTACTCCTGCAGACTATCGCCGAGCGTGGTATAGGACTGGCGATTGTGTCGGAGCCGTACCGACCCCCATCAAACCATCCTAATTGGAGGGTGGACGGCTCTGGCACGGTCCCAATCATACGAGGATCGAACAGCCACAACCCCCCCTGTTCCTTACTCAAGTCAGGAAGGGGGTATGTGGCGGTGAAATGGGGATCCATCGCGGTGGTGGCGTGTTACGCACCGCCTAGTTGGGGCCTTTCCCAATTTGAGCTGTATCTGGGGGAGTTGGAGCACTGCATACGCAGCATACTCCCCCAGGAGGTGGTGGTGGCCGGTGACTTTAACGCCAGAGCGCAAGCCTGGGGAAACCGGCTCACCACCCCCAAGGGAGAGGTCCTACTGGACTGGATGGGGGCTCTCGGGCTATGCCTACTAAACACCGGCAACGAGCCCACGTGCGACCGGCTGCTGCGGGGGGCGTCCATAGTGGATCTCACTAAGATAACCCCCTCCGCGGCACGCCTAAATTGGTCATGGGGGGTGATCGACCAAGAGACTTTATCGGACCACCGATATATAGAGTTCGGTTGCACCACCCTCCAGCCCAGGAGCCCGACCGGCGGTGCGCAACCGCCGCGATGAAACCTGAAAAAATTAGACCCGGATAGGTTGACGGCGGCCGTCCAGGCCATCCTCTGGCAATACCATCCGTCAGAGGAGGGAGTGGGGAGCCTGGTGGAGGATGTCGTGCGCCTGGTAGACTCGATCACCCAGGCGTGCGATTTCTCCATGCCCAAGAGCAGGCCCCATTCGCGCCGGGCTGCGTACTGGTGGACGGAGGAGATCGCGTCTCTTCGCCGCTCCTCCGTCGCGGCCAGGAGACTCCTCAAACGCGCCCAGCGCCGTGGTGACGAGGCCTGGAAAGTCGAGGCACTCAGCAACTACCGGTCCGCTCGAGTGGCGCTGAGTGTCGCCATTCGCTCCTCCAGGACGAGATCGTGGGACGAACTGATCGCGTCCCTTGACGCCGACCCGTGGGGGCGCCCATACAAAATAGTGACGAATAAACTACGTCACTGGGCGCCCCCCGTGACGGAAACCTTCCCCTCGGGATCCCTGGACCGAATAGTCGGGACTCTGTTCCCGACCAAACCCGATCCTCGAGGTCTCGATTGGGGCAGCGCAAACACCGGCGCTGCCGAGGCCTGGTCCAGGGATCTCGAAATTACCGAGGAGGAATTGAGGGATGCCGTCCGGGGGGTCAAGAACAACAAGGCCCCTGGCCCGGACAGCATCCCAGAGCGCGTTTAAAAGCTCGTCCTGGAGGAGCCAAACCTATCCGGGTGGCTGCGAGGCATCTTTAATAGATGCCTCGCGGAGGAGGAATTCCCCTTAACGTGGGGAAGGGCCAAGCTGGTTCTTCTCCACAAGGACGGTAAGAAGGAGGGTGACCCGTCATCGTACCGGCCGATTTGCCTGCTGGACGAGGTCGGCAAAATATACGAGAGGATTCTCGTTCGCCGACTCGTCCAGCATCTGGCGCGCGATGAGGTCCCTTCCCTTCACGAGAAACAATACGGCTTCCGTGAGGGCAGGTCCACGGTGGACGCCGTACTGCGCGTCAGGGCCCTCACGGAGTCAGCGGTGGAACGCGGGAGGGTGGCGTTGGCCGTCGCTTTGGACGTGTCCAACGCCTTCAACACCCTCCCGTGGAAGACAATCGGGGACGCGCTTAACACCCACCGCGTCCCCGACTACCTCGTGAAAGGAATTCGAGCCTACTTCGGTCACCGTAGGCTCGAATACAGGGACCAAGAAAGCCAGGGTCACACCCGTCGCGTGTACTGCGAGGTCCCACAGGGCTCGGTGTTGGGCCCGCTGCTGTGGAACCTCAAATACCTCGGGGTCCTCCATACCGCCCTCCCCCTCGACTGCCGGGTCATCGGGTATGCCGACGATACCCTGCTGGTAGCCGAGGGGGACAACTGGGGGGAAGCCCTAAACAGGGCTAACGAAGGGGTGGCAGGCCTCGTGAGGGCCATAAGCCGGACTGGCCTGAGGGTGGCTTCCAGCAAGACCGAGGCGGTCTACTTCTACAACCGCCGGGCCGCTGGGGAGCATCCCCCCACCTCCCGACTAGATGTGGACGGTACTATTGTCCCAGTGGGGTCCCAGATTAAATACCTGGGGCTCCACATCAACGGCCGATGGAGCTTCGCGGGACACTTTGACCGCCTGGTCCCAAGAGCGGAGAAGGCGGCGGCAGCGATTAGCCGTTTGCTGCCGAATCTTGGTGGGCCGGACGGTCGGGTGCGCCGCGTCTACGCGCACACCGTCTTTAGCATACTAATGTATGCAGCACCGGTGTGGGCGGGCGAGGCGATGGCCACCAGACGCATACAGGACACGATGCGTCGCGTCCAGCGCAGGTTGGCCATTCGTCTCGTCCGAGGCTATAGGACGGTGTCGCACGCGGCGGCCACCATCCTGGCCGGACTACCTCCCCTGCATATGGTCGCGGATTCATACAGACGTTTGTATGACCGGAAATCCGCGGCACGCAGGGGAGGAGTAGCCAAGATCCCGGCCAGGATACTGGGCACCTGGAAGCTCCAGGAGAAAAAGTCCCTCGAGCAGCGATGGATCGCGTCGCTGCACGAGCGTCCCCCAACATCCGGAGAGAAAACTATGTCGGCCGTCCTGCCCTGTCTGGCGGAATGGCTGGACAGGGCGTGGGGCAACAGCACCTTTAGGATGACACAGATGCTCTCCGCACATGGGTGTTTCGGAGAGTACCTGTACCGCATCGGACGGGAGGCAAGCGAGGCCTGCCACCATTGCGGCCACGAGAAGGACACCGCGCAACACACCCTCCAAGCATGCCCAGCCTGGAGGGACGAGCGCGACGTTCTAACCCGGACTATCGGGGACGACTTGGCGCTGCCGAGCGTCGTTGTCAAGATGCTCGGCAGCGAAGACAACTGGAGAGCCGTGGCCGCCTTTTGCGAGGCGGTCATGGCTCAGAAGGAAAGCGCCGAAAGGGAGGGCAGACCAGGACGGGCGAGGGGAAGGGCTCCTGGCAGGAGACCCCAACCTCCCCCACCACCTGGGCCCCTCTTGCGTCCGGTGACGGTCCGGCTGGTGCGACTTCCGCCGCACCCGCCGCCGTCATCGTCGCCATTGGCGACGGCGCACCCATCGACACTTACGGGAGCGCCGCCGAGATGACAGTGAGTGGGGGGAGGGAGCAGACTGGTTCTGCTCGCCCTTCCCCTTTTTACCTCCCCCTTTTTTTGCCCTCTCTTTTAACTCCCAAATGAAATGAGGGTCGAGATCCCCAAAGTCTCGACTCCTTCCCCCAACCATCGGGGGGATGAGAAGACACGACGGGAGGAGGTAGTGGCCCTCCCGTCGCAGCGTCAAAGTTTGATTTGGAGAGGAGGGGAGTATAAGATATATTCTTTTCTCCCCTCCCTCCCGGGAAGAACTCCAATTAAGGAGTGCGGCGAGGGGAGGCTCCTGAAGTATTGCATCGCTAGTTCCAGGAGTCTCCCCTATAATCGCCAAAGAAGTCACTCGTGAGGTTTTTAGTGGGTATGCCCTTAAATAGGGAGAGTCCCACATACCCCCCGGATACCCACATTCGGGGGGGATGCGTAATGCATTTTCCTCACGTAAAAAAAAAAAAAAAAAAAAAAGGTTCCTCCCCGATCTTCCCCGATGATGCGCCACTGTGACGTGGTGGGGAGGCTTTGTCCTGAAGCCCCGGGAAACCGGAGTGGAGGGATAGCTAAGAGCGCATCTTTAGCCGGATTTCCTCTTGGACTTCGGCTCGGGTAGGATGCATAGCACCGGCATGCATACCTGGGTGTTGGACGTTTACAAATCGGTCCCTGCTACAGACGCGACGGTCGCGGCGGAAATGATGGTGAACGCCACATAGTACGCCGGGGGCGAAAGCCCTTAAGCCGGAGCGTGGCTGGGCGGGGGTTGAGGAGTAACGAAGGCACTACGCGAGGACCTTAGCGCGCCCGCCTGAAGAGCGTCCTCCCTTCCGGAGGAGTCATCTTCAGAAGAGCCGATCGGATGGAGAGGCAACCGATGCTGATCGGGCTCCCCGGGTGCCGATCCTGAAGTGAGGCTTACGCGTCGCAAATCCCAACAAGACGGGAAGCGAGCGGTCGGGGCGCGGCTTCTTGGGGGGAGGCGGACCTACGGGTGCCGACGAGCCTCCCGGGACGGTCGCGCTTCCGGGCCATCTCGGTGTCGGGGGATCCGCTTGCTCCTCGGGGACTGCGGGTTTGGCCGGCATCGCTTTGGTCGTTGTAGGGTAGTCGCAACCCTACGATGCAGGGTTCGGGTTGGACCCGACCTGTTGGCTTGACAGCAGGGCGAGGCAATCAGGGGGCCGCTCATTCCTGATTCGGGTTTTGATGGTGAGTGTTGGAGGAATTTTCGGCTGGATTCGAGTCCCAAAGTCACCAAACACCGCAACAGGGGTCCTCTTTCCTCTGTATAGGAATCTCGAAAGACGGATCGGTTAACAGGACGCCCGATGTAAGTTGAAGGACCGCAGTCCCGATGCTATACACGGTACGCACAAGGGTCCGCCTTCCCCCTCGTATAAAAACGCGGAGGCGAGGACACGGTTTAGGAAGCCCGATGTGGGTTGAAGGACATTACCGTCCCGATGCTACACACGGCTCGAACAGGGGTGCGCCTACCCCCTGTACAAAACACGGAGGCGCCCGGTGCAGGGTGTCTATCAGCATGCGATGGCACTCTGCCTCTAGATATAAGGTAGTTCTTCACCTTACAATGTGGGTGCGGGCAGAACCTTAGCAGTTTGTTTCACGTGGAAACAATCCTTGAATTAGCGATGCAATACTTCAGGAGCTTCCCCTCGCCACACTCCTTAACAGGAGTTCTTCCTGGGAGGGAGGGGAGAAAGGAACATATCTTATACTCCCCTCCTCTCCAAATCGAACTTTTACTCTGCGGCGGGAGGGCCACTACCTCTTCCCGTCGTGTCTTTTCTTCCTCCCGATGGGGGGTGGTGGGGGAGAGTCAAGATTTAGAATCTCGACCCTCCTCTCATCTGGGGGAGGGTTAAATAGAGAGGGCAAAAAAGAGGGAAAAGTAAGGGGGGGAAGGTCGAGCAGAACCAGTCTGCTCCCTCTCCCCACTTACTGTCATCTTGGCGGCGCTCCCATGGGTGTCGATGGGTGCGCCGTCGCCGGTGGCGACGATGACGGCGGCGGGTGCGGCGGAAGTCGCACCAGCCGGACCGTCACCGGACGCAAGAGGGGCCCGGGTGGTGGGAGAGGTTGGGGTCTCCTGTCAGGAGCCCTTCTCTTCACCCGTCCCGGTCTACGCTCCCTCTCGGCGCTTTCTTTCTGGGCCATGACCGCCTCGCAAAAGGCGGCCACGCCTCTCCAGTTGTCCTCGCTGCCGAGCATCTTGACGACGACGCTCGGCAGCGCCAAGTCGTCCCCGATAGTCCGGGTTAGGACATCGCACTCGTCCCTCCAGGCTGGGCACGCCTGAAGGGTGTGTTGCGCGGTGTCCTTCTCGTGACCGCAGTGGTGGCAGGCCTCGCTTGCCTCCCGTCCGATGCGGTACAGGTACTCTCTGAAACACCCATGTCCGGAGAGCAACTGTGTCATCCTAAACGTACTGTTGCCCCACGCCCTGTCCAGCCACTCCTCCAGACAGGGCAGGACGGCCGATATCCGTTTTCCCCCTCGGCTAACACGATCGTTTCGTCCGCGTAGCAGACGACCGTGCAACCGGGGGGGATGGCCGTCCTTACCACCCCGTCGAAGGCCAGGTTCCACAGGAGTGGCCCGAGGACCGACCTCTGTGGGACTCCACATCTCACTCGTCTCGTAACCTCTCCCGCGTCCCTGTTGGTGTAATGCAGGGAGCGGTCGCTGAGGTACGATTGGATGATCCGGCGGAGGTATCCCGGCACGCCGAAGCGGGACATGGCTCTTTGGATACATCTCCAGGGCAGGGTGTTAAAGGCGTTCGAGATGTCAAGAGACACGCTGATCGCCACTCTGCCCTCCCGCACCGCGGCCTCCGCAAAGGCGCGCATCCTCAGTACTGCGTCCACGGTTGATCTTCCACCGCGGAAGCCGTACTGCCGGTCATCCAAGTTCGGCCCGATGCTTTCCAGGTGCTCGACGAGGCGATTGGCGACTATTCTCTCCAGAATTTTGCCAGCCTCGTCGAGCAAACATATGGGCCTGAACGACGAAGGGGTCTCCATATCCTTGCCTTCCTTGTGCAAGAGGACCAAATTGGCCCTCTTCCACCTCTCGGGGAAGACTCCCAGTCTGAGGCACTTCGTGTATAAATGTGCAAGATGCCCACCCATCACCTCAAAGGCTCCAGCCCACGTCTTCCTAGGGAGTCCATCGGGTCCGGGGGCCTTGGTGCCGCGGAGTCTCCGCCTGCACCTCTCCATTTCTTCCCCCGAGACCGCCAGCTCCTCTGACCATTCGGGTCCTCCCCCCGCAAAGATGGGGGAGGGGGTATCCGCCTCCTCAGACTGGGGAAAGAGCCCTCCGACCACCCGGTCCAGGGCTTCCGGGGAAAGGGTCTCCGTAGCCGGTGGCCCTCTATTGCGAAGCTTCCCGAGCACCATTTGGTATGGCCGTCCCCAAGGGTTCTCTTCCAAGTGCGAGAGAAGCTCGTCCCACGCCCTAGCTTTCGCTTTTTTTATTTCCAGGCGTAGGGCGTCCCTGGTCACTCTGTACGCCTGGTAGAGGCCTCTAACTTCCTCTACCGGCCTATCCTTCTTCTTGGCCCGGGCGTATTTCCTCCTTTGATGGACCGATGACCGCCGCAATTCCGCGATCTCCCCGGTCCACCAGTACGCCGCTCTACGGCCTTGCGGACCAGCCTTGATCCGGGGCATTGACGCGTCACATGCATCAGACATGGCGCCCCGGATCCACTCGACTTCCTGCTCTATGTCCCTGTCGGCCTCTCCCGATTCTCCTCTCCCCAGCCACGTGGCCGAAAGGATCGAGGCCATAAAGGCGTCTTCGTTCATTTTCTTTTTGCTCCAGCGCCTAGGAGAGGTCGTCTCTCTCAGCCGTCGACGCTGGAGCACCTGCTCGGGTGTGACCACGAGGCCGTAGACTATGTACCTATGATCTGACAAGGTCTCGACCTCCGTGGCCACCCTCCACCCTAGCACCTTGTTGAGGTTCGCTGGGGAGGCCCAGGTAAGGTCCACCACCGACTCTCCCCTTTCCCGTACGCAGGTGCTTATCCCTCCCTCGTTCATCAGCCTTAAATCCAGTGTCGCGGCCCACTCCTCGACCGCGACACCTCGGCGGTCCGTCCTCGGGGAACCCCACGTCATCGATTTTGCGTTAAAGTCCCCCGAGACTACCACCCGCCCCACTCCAATCCCGCTGATGATAGCGAAAAGGGAGTCCAACCTCTCAGCAAATCCTGAGAGGTCCAGACTAGGCGGCAGGTAGACCCCGATGACCAAAACGGGTCCCCACCTGATCGCCACCCACCCTTTGCCCTTGCCCACCAGTGTGGCGGGAAGTGAGGCCGGAGCATCCGCCCTCCATGTAATCGCTACGGAGCCCAACTCGTCCCCCACCCACGAAGGGTGCTCAAGGATCCGGTACGGCTCCGCAGCAATGCCCAAACCACAACCACGCTCCGCCAGAGTGTGCACAAACAAGTCTTGCGCCTGACGGGCGTGGTTGAGATTTGCCTGCAGGACCCGAGCCGCCATTTATTTATTATTTAAATTTTGACTCGGGCCTGCCTCCGATCCCTTTAAAGAAGAGGGGCTTTCAGGACCCCTTTCTCATCCTGTACCCTCTCCTTCAGGGGGGTAATCTGGGGTGAGGAGATTTGTATCCTCGTCCTCCACTGTGTTTCCCTTCTTCACCTCGGTCTCGCCCACCATACCAGCTGTCGCTGTTCCGGCGGGTACTCCTTCCAGAGTATTCTCCCCTTCTATGATGGTGGGGACATCCTCCGTTTCCTCATTTCCCTCCATTTCCTCTCTCCCCTCCTTCAGCTGCTTGTTGGGGGGGTGAGGAGCAGGAATTGTTGAGGTCTTTAGCTTTTTTCTCCACTTCCCCATCTCTCTTTCTCTTCGGTTGCGACCTAGGTGTGACGCGCCGCGGGGTGTGGGAGTTCCCCCATCCACAGCCCTCTTCGCCGCGTCGGGTCCTTTTTCCCTGTAGAGGATCCTTTTCCCCCTATAGAGGAGGGTTTCCGGCCAGTGCTCTCCTCTACAGGCCTGCGTGTTTCCCCACTAAGGGCCCCGGTAGTTCGCACAGTCATTCGACCACCCTGCGCAATGGGGCAAGCCGCACTCCCCGCCCTATGTTTTGCCGGCTTCCCTTTATCCGCGCATATGGGACATCTGGGCGCCGCCCTACAGTCCGCCGCTCGGTGTCCCTCCTCCCCGCACTGGAAGCAACCGAATCTTCGTTCCACGGTTGCCGTGCATTTCGACTTTACGTGTCCCATACCCAGGCATTTAAAGCACTGGAGGGGCCTCTCCTCCAGCAATTCAACCCTGGCGTGGGCCCACCCAACCCTTATTCTGCCGGCTTTCGCCACCAGATTGGCGGCAGCTGCAGGGCATTTGGCCCACGCCGAGCCCATCCCGTTGGGGGCTCTTCGTATCGTCCCCACTTTGATGTTCCCGTGGGCACATCCACCGACTTCCGCGATTGCGTCCCTTACCTCCGAGGCCTGGACCGCATCGTCCAGGTCCCGAAACAGGAGCTCCGCAGTTTTGGTAGGGAGGGATACCCTAACTTCCTCCGCCCCCTTCAACGCCTTCCTAAGTTTGGAGGCAAAAGCCATAGCCTTTTGGCTGGCTCCCTCACCTCCCACTTCATATATAATCGCCCCTGTCAGGGCCCTCCTGTTCCTGAGCTCCGTGATGTTGAGCTCAGTCAGGTCGATCTGTCCCCTCGCACGGCGGACCATTTCGCTGTATTGCCCCTCCGGGCATGTAAGGACAACCGCCGCGGTGCGGCCTTTATCGGCCTGGGGGCACCAGCTCTCTTCTTACCCCCATCAGGGGGTCCAGGTGGTGGTGGTCTCTTCTTCTCCCCCTTCTCCTTTCCCTTTATCTTGGTTGTCGGGGGTGCCGGGGATGCGGTCTCCTTCTCGCTCCTCAGCTTCCCTTTCTTTTCCAGTGCCGCCGCATATGTGAGCCGCTCCTTGTCGGCTGCCCGCGACGGTCCTGGGACTGGTCCTTTTCCGCCTTTAATTATGGCGGCTTTAGTTCCCGCTCCTCTTTCTTTTTGTCCTCTGAAAGGGCCCTGATCTTTTCCCACAAAGGTCGATCCCGAGGCGAGGTGTTCAGCGTACCTAACCTCTACCATCGGGTCTCCCTCCTTGAGATACTTCCGCCCTTTGATAACTTAAGGGCCTCGGACACGACCTTTTCCACATTCCATCCCACCTCGGGGTTGGCCCTAATTCTTATCTCCCCCTCCTCCATGAGCGAGAGGGAGATTGGCGGTTTTTTACCTTGGGGTTGCGGTACCTCCAATTTCCTCGCCGCCCCCTTTTTCCTGTTCTTTCTTTGGTTTTTCCCTTCCCTTTTGTCAGGTCCCACCTCTCCTTTTATATTTGGAAACTTCCCCCCTTTGTATGATCCCGCGGAAGATGTGTTTGATCCCATGAGTTTGGGAACCACCGAATCGATTTCTGGGGTTCCTTTCTCCAGGAGCGGTTCGGTCTCCATCTCTTCGCTGGAGCCTTCTTCCGCGTAATTAACTACCCTCGTACCCTCTCTGCTCCTCGTACGAGGGGCAGGGATAGGGGTACCTGAAGCCACCTCCAGGGGAGGTTCTTTCCTCCTGATGGGCGTACCTTCTTCTACTCTTTTCCTTAGGAGTGCATTCTCCTCTTTAAGCGCGGTCTCTCTCCGCGTCAGCTCCTCCATCTGGCGCTGAAGAGAACCGCTCGTTCCCTTCAGTTTTTCGACGTCCCGTCTCAGCTTTGTGTTTTCCTCAATGAGGGCCTTAAACTGAGCCTTGGTCTCCTCCAATTGCCTCCTTACTTCGTCAGAGGACATGCTTCCCTTACTGGCTAGGGTAACTGCCCCGGCAGAGGTCACTAGCACGGCTTCCTTAAGAAGCCTGACAAAGTCTCCTTTGAGGTTTTTGGAGACCTTTACTACCTTCTCCACAGCCTGTGTTGCAGTGAGTATCTCTGCGCAGACATCAGCTGCGGGAGAATTTTTAAGTTCCTCCTCGATCTCCTTTTGAGATTTCAGTTTTCCCCAGGTTTTGTTTCTTTCCCCTGGCAGAGCAGACCTGTCATAGACCCATTGGAATAGAGCCAGTTCCTCCTGAGCTTGTTTGATCCGGTCCATAGTCTTCTTGACCTCGTACTCGCCCGTAGTTATCGGGCGACCTTGTTTCCTCTTTTCAAAGAGGAAGGACCCGGTATCACTCTGTGAGTTCGTCGAGCCGGCCGATCCCGAACCGTCAACGTCGGAATCATCCTCCACCTCGATAACTTCATCAGTTCCTTTTTTCTTGCTCTCCTTTTTGAGCGGTCTCGCCCTCATCTTTTTCAAGACCGGGTCTAAGTTCGCTTTTTCCAAATCAGTCAGCGACCTAGTTTCCCTGACCACAGGGACACCAACGGCCGCCCCGACCGAGGCTCTCCTTCCTCTTTCTCCCGTGAGACTCGTAGTGTCTCTCGTTACGCCCACCTCCGTGTTTGTTTTTATTGGCTCTATTTCTTGTTAGTTCCCGCTCCCCGCTGCGGCTCCGTCACCCAGGGTATACCCTCACCTGCCGCAGAGTGTCCCGAAACGTGACCGGCAACACTCCACGACAGGGCCCCAAGTTTCCCCGGGGGGGGGTGACATACGACACGAGCCGGGGGATATACATCCCCGGCACTGGTCCTCGGCCCCTTACTCACCCATGGAGGTTTTGACGCCTCCATGGGCTTTCGGGGGTTCCCGGTTTCCGACCTCCGGGATACCGCAGCGAGTGGTGCCACCCGGGAGGCCCCATGGACGGTTGGGACTGGGTCGCCGCTCCCCGGCCCAGTCTTACCCGCCATGGCGACCAGCTTGCACGCGCCCTTGACGGAAGTTATCTCCCGTCAGAAAGCCCCGACGGTGCACCGCTTCGGAAGGGAAATGGTCGAGATGCACCGTCAGGCTCCGTCCCGCCGTCGAACCCTGCCTCGGAATACGTCCGAACGGTTCCGACGGCCGGGCCGACCCGGCGCCGTTGGGCTATGCCCGTGCGGCCCGCGCCGGCCCTCCTCCGCCTCCCCGACCCCGTCCTCGGAAAACGTCCGAGCGGCTCGGAAGAGGCTCGGCCCGATGGGTCCGGGAGTTCCGGAGATCCATCGGCCCGTCCGCTCCCCTCGCGGCGCGCACTCAGGGGCAGAACCCACTGAGCCGTCTGCACGCGAGATGGAGCCCCACGACTGTGGGACGCCAGCCCATGCCAGCACCCACATCCCCCCGAGGGACGCCGCACGGCGGGAACACCCACACGCGCGGAAACCCTCATGTGCCAGGAGCACCCAGCGGTGTGTCACGGGCGGGGAGCAGTCCTCCCCCAACGGTGCCGTACCACCGGGCGATTGCACTCAGGGCCGCCTACCCCTACCAGCGATTGGGTCCGCGCTTTAGACCACCCTCAAAGGGGTAGGCGCAGTCCCTAAGGGCGTCGCTGGGCTCCCCTTGTACCCTTACTAAGAATACGGTGCGCTCTTAGTTCCCCTTCCACCCCGAAGGTTCACCCAACTTGGCCGGAGCCGTGTGGGTGTTCCATGGAGTTTCAGGGTTAAGCCTCCTCACCACGACAAGGTGGCGCACGACGAGGAGGAACCTAACCTTTGTTTTTTTTTTTTTTTTACGTGAGGAAAATGCATTACGCATCCCCCCGGAATGTGGATATCCGGGGGGTATGTGGGACTCTCCCTATTTAAGGGCATACCCACTAAAAACCTCACGAGTGGCATTTTCGACGATTGTAGGGGAGACTCCTGGAACTAGCGATGCAATACTTCAGGAGCCTCTCCTCGCCACACTCCTTAACTGGAGTTCTTCCTGAGAAGGAGGGAAGAAAGGAACATATCCTATACTCCCCTTCTCTCCAAATCGAACTTTTACTCTGCGGCGGGAGGGCCACTACCTCCTCCCGTCATGTCTTCTCTTCTTTCCGATGGGGGGTGGAGGGGGAGAGTCGAGATTTAGAATCTCGACCCTCCTCTCATCTGGGGAGGGGGTTAAATAGGGATGGCAAAAAAGAGGGGGAAGTAAGGGGGGGAAGGTCGAGCAGAACCAATCTGCTCCCTCCCCCCACTTACTGTCATCTTGGCGGCGCTCCCATGGGTGTCGATGGGTGCGCCGTCGCCGGTGGTGACGATGACGGCGGCGGGTGCGGCGGAAGTCGCACCAGCCGGACCGTCACCGGACGCAAGAGGGGCCCGGGTGATGGGGGAGGTTGGGGTCTCCTGCCAGGAGCCCTTCCCCTCGCCCGTCCCGGTCTACGCTCCCTCTCGGCGCTTACTTTCTGGGCCATGACCGCCTCGCAAAAGGCGGCCACGGCTCTCCAGTTGTCCTCGCTGCCGAGCATCTTGACGACGACGCTCGGCAGCGCCAAGTCGTCCCCGATAGTCTGGGTTAGAACATCACGCTTGTCTCTCCAGGCTGGGCATGCCTGAAGGGTGTGTTGCGCGGTGTCCTTCTCGTGACCGCAGTGGTGGCAGGCCTCGCTTGCCTCCCGTCCGATGCGGTACAGGTACTCTCCGAAACACCCATGTCCGGAGAGCACCTGTGTTATCCTAAACGTACTGTTGCCCCACGCTTTGTCCAGCCACTCCTCCAGACAGGGCAGGACGGCCGATATAGTCCTCTCCCCGGATGTTGGGGGGCGCTCGTGCAGCGACGCGATCCATCGCTGCTCGAGGGACTTTTCTCCTGGAGCTTCCACGTGCCCAGTATCCTGGCCTGGATCTTGGCGACTCCTCCCCTGCGTGCCGCGGATTTCCGGTCATACAGACGTCTGTATGAATCCGCGACCATATGCAGGGGGGGGAGTCCGGCCAGGATGGTGGCCGCCGCGTGCGACACCGTCCTGTAGCCTCGAACGAGACGAATGGCCAACCTGCGCTGGACGCGACGCATCACGTCCTGTATGCGTCTGGTGGCCATCGCCTCGCCCGCCCACACCGGTGCTGCATACATTAGTATGCTAAGGACGGTGTGCGCGTAGACGCGGCGCACCCGACCGTCCGGCCCACCAAGATTCGGCAGCAAGCGGCTAATCGCTGCCACCGCCTTCTCCGCTCTTGGGACCAGGCGGTCAAAGTGACCCGCGAAGCTCCATCGGCCGTCGATGTGGAGCCCCAGGTATTTAATCTGGGACCCCACTGAAACAACAGTACCGTCCACATTTAATCGGGAGGTGGGGGGAGGCTCCCCAGCGGCCCGGCGGTCGTAGAAATAAACCGCCTCGGTCTTGCTGGGGGCCACCCTCAGGCCAGTCCGGCTAATGGCCCTCACAAGGCCTGCCACCCCTTCGTTAGCCCTTTTTAGGACTTCCCTCCAGTTGTCCCCCTCGGCTATTAGCAGGGTATCGTCGGCATACCCGATGACCCGGCAGTTGAGGGGGAGGGCGATATGGAGGACCCCGTCGTACCCGAGGTTCCACAACAACGGGCCCAACACGGAGCCCTGTGGGACCCCGCAGTACACACGACGGGTGTGACCCCGGCCTTCTTGGTTTCTGTATTCGAGCCTACGGTGACCGAAGTAGGCTCGAATTCCCTTCACGAGGTAGTCGGGGACGCGGTGGGTGTTGAGCGCGTCCCCGATTGCCTTCCACGGGAGGGTGTTAAAGGCGTTGGACACGTCCAAAGCGACGGCCAACGTCACCCTCCCGCGTTCCACAGCTGACTCCGTGAGGGCCCTGACGCGCAGTACGGCGTCCACCGTGGACCTGCCCTCACGGAAGCCGTATTGTTCCTCGTGAAGAGAAGGGACCTCATCGCGCGCCAGATGCTGGACGAGTCGGCGAACGAGAATCCTCTCGTATATTTTACCGACCTCGTCCAGCAGGCAAATCGGCCGGTACGATGACGGATCACCCTCCTTCTTACCGCCCTTGTAGAGAAGAACCAACTTGGCTCTTCCCCACATTGGGGGGAATTCCTTCTCCGCGAGGCATCTATTAAAGATGCCTCTAAGCCACCCGGATAGGTTTGGTTCCTCCAGGACGAGCTTCCAAACGCGCCCTGGGATGCCGTCCGGGCCAGGGGCCTTGTTGTTCTTGACCCCCCGGACGGCATCCCTCAACTCCTCCTTGGTGATTTCGAGATCCCTGGACCAGGCCTCGGCAGCGCCGGTGTTCGCGCTGCCTCAGTTGAGACCTCGAGGATCGGTTTTCGGCGAAAACAAAGTCCCGACTATTCGGTCCAGGGATCCCGAGGGGAGGGTTTCCGTCACGGGGGGCGCCCAATGACGAAGTTTATTCGTCACTATCTTATACGGGCGCCCCCACGGGTCGGCGTCCAGGGACGCGATCAATTTGTCCCACGATCTCGCCCTGGAGGAGCGAATGGCGACACTCAGCGCCACTCGAGCGGACCGGTAATCGCTGAGTGCCTCGGCTTTCCAGGCCTCGTCGCCACGGCGCTGGGCGCGTTTGAGGAGTCTCCTGGCCGCGACGGAGGAGCGGCGAAGAGACGCGATTTCCTCCGTCCACCAGTACGCAGCCCGGCGCGAGTGGGGCCTGCTCTTAAGCATGGAGAAGTCGCACGCCTGTGTGATTGAGTCTACCAGGCGCGCGACATTTTCCACCAGGCTCCCCACTGCCTTCTCTGACGGATGGTGTTGCCAAAGGATGGCCTGGACGGCCGCCGTCAACCTATCCGGGTCTAACTTTTTCAGATTCCATCGCGGCGGTGGCGCACCGCCGGTCGGGCTCCCGGGCTGGAGGGTGGTGCAACCGAACTCGATATATCGGTGGTCCGATAGAGTCTCTTGGTCGACCAATTTATGCGTGCCGCGGAGGGGGTTATCATAGTAAGATCCACTATGGACGCCCCTTGCAGCAGCCGGTCGCACGTAGGCTCGTTGCCGGTGTTTAGTAGGCATAGCCCGAGAGCCCCCATCCAATCCAGTAGGATCTCTCCCTTGGGTGTGTCACGTCCAGCGCCTCCGCTTGACACCAGTCGCCGTCCGTTGACTCCATACGTCACCTGTTAAGTAGACATAGTAAGCGTTAAGCACCTATAAAATTCTTTTATTTTTTTTATATATATATATATATATATAGTTATTATCAAAAATAGATTAAGCCGATAAATAACTTTTATTATGTATCCGGCTAGAACATCCTTTTTTTTTTCTTTTTCTTTTTCTTCTCTTTTCTTGTTTTATCCCCATCACTGGTTCTCCCCTATCACCTACCTAAAAACGAAGGAAAATAATTAATTAGTTGTCCAATGAAAATTCTTACCTATTTTCCGGCCACCCGGTATATCACCTTCTGGTCCGCCTCCTCAGCACCTGAAAAAGGGAAGAGAAACGACCCACCAAGTCGGTCAAACATCTTAATTTTATTATAATTACCCATTTAGTTTTGTCACTCTAGTTGCAGTACCTGAAAAATAAAAAGGAAACATAATATTAAGTACGCGTCAATAGAATAACGTAAATTAAGTAATAGCGATAATATAAACCAATGTTCACTCCACCTCGTCGTCATCACTCTTACTAAACACAAACATACACGTACACATCACCATAGACACACGCATCGAGAATTAACCACCACCCGGTATAACAAAAATATAAAGTAAATCTATATAACAAGCTAAAATCACGCAAGGAAAGAGATCATAACTGCGAATAAGCGGAAATACAACTCCCGATACATGTTCACCTTAATAAATTGACACCCGGTATATAAACTAACATTGTCATATTATCCAAACATTAGTATAAAATAGTGTTTAACAACCGACCGATTCATTTGGTTAAATTCCATAAGCTTCATATAATAAACTCCGATCGGTACTTTCGGGACACCCTGTATATGAACTTTCATTAATTATTAAAACTGAGCAAGCCAAGTAACTCGTATGTGCAATTGCAACTTCCTATGCACAGTTTAAATCACTTTTCTCAATATATCAAAAGTTGTCGCAACATCAAAAAGCACCCAATTTTTAACGGTTTAAACATCACATAAAAAACCCGCTCAGTGACCTTAATTAATTTTTTCCTGGCGCCTTGACTCATAAGGAACCAAAAAAGGTAGCAACTTATAGAGCTACAGCCCCGCCATAAAAAGTTAAGCGCACATTGTTATAGACCCATTTTACTTCAGGAACACCTCATATTTTCAACTTTAATAAGTCATTTATTTTAATCCGCACCTCCAATATATAATTATGCCTTCATTATTAAATGCAGTTTTATATCCCAAAGCCGAATTAATACCACAATAACGTACATGTCTAATGATTCTGTCACCCAAATATAATAACTTGTCAATTTTACTCATATTCCACCGCAGCGCAGTGATTTCAGTAAATTCAAATTTTAACAATAATAAAAGATTCGATCAAACCCATCATCTGCATAATAATTCCTTACCATGAATCCAATTTGGTTTGCCAATAAAAATCCGGTCAGCTATCATTTATAATTATTTCATATATCAACCATGGAGATAACTTGGTGCATGCACATATACATATATATATATATATATATATATATATATATATATATATGCGACTCGCTGCAGAAATCATAATCCACAGATGTTTTAAAGGCAAATTATAATGACCTGACAAGAACTCCTCGAGGCTCAGACAATATTTAAGTGATCAATTAAAACCAATAATAATTAAAATGAACTACTCATGATAAATATATATATATACATATTATAGTGAAAACAATATAAATATCCCATAAAGAGTTTAAAACGAATAAAAGCTCTGGAAGATAACTAAAGTTAAATAGTCACACTCAAATATATACAATTACTTAATTAACTCTTACTTATACAAGGTGTCTGAAATAACTTGAACGTGATAATATTCTCAAAAACTTCTTTATCATTTTATTGAGGACGAATGATAATTACAATATACATATGCATAATAAACAAAATGACCATACCTATATATACGGTGGTACGATAATACACACATCATACACTACATAAACCAAGTATAAACGCATAATGAACACCCAGAAATAATTACATAGATACACGCTCCTTAACAAACACACCATAAAATTATATAACAATAGTCACCTAATATACCCGGTGATACAAAAGTACGCGCGTTATAAACTTATCATCTACACAATGTTTAATCAGTATCTGACTATTATAGACATATTATCCACCCAGTAACACGCAAATACACACACTCTATAAATAATTTATATACATAGTGACACATTAGTACGCACAAACGAAGCACTCTCAATAAACCTATTATAAACTTATTACAGGCATATTCATATATTAACATACACATAATCAATGTATCATATACATGGTAACGCAATAGTTTCGGATCTTATAGCTAATTCATACATATTCCATGCGTATCATTTAAATTACACACTCAACCTCTCACAATATAAACTTGTTTTAAATTTATGCATTTATACACACTTACACACTTCTCATCCATTCATTGTAAATATAACACGGCATATTACATGTGCATTTATACCATTATTACTTATATATATATATATATATATATATAAACTTTTACTACTAGTTATAATAATATACATACATATAGTTATATAATAGCGAGTTTAACGTCTGTAGACTAATTTAGACCTTGTAATCCACGAATAACCTTATGCGACATCATAGATAATTGTTAATTAATAAGTTAATTAGCAAAATGCTCTCATATCTCTACAATTATCTAAGTACAACGGTATAATACAATGCGACGATAAGTAATTAATCAGATAAGTTATCGTAACGCTAGTAATAATTGCGATATATCTAGAAATAACAATATAGATATTATATTATAATGCTAGTCCCGAAGCTTCTAGAACATTCAGGAACCGCCGGATCACGTGAAAATTTCGGACAAACACCGTGACCGCTTACTATTGCCCGGCGCGTGATACCCGTGACAAACAAGCATGACCAGGATCGGACCACGTTGCGCGCGCTACAATTCAGAAGGTGGGAGCCCTCAGCGACCACGGGTATATAAACGGGAGCACCGTGTGCTCAAGATACAGAGTATTCAGTTCTCGCCCAGACAGTTCAGATCATTAGAGTATTCAGTTCTTGCCCAGACAGTTCAGATCATATTGAGTATTCGGCTTTCGCCCCGACAGTAAAATCTGTTGTACGGTTCGTTCCGACCATTCAGTTTTCGCATAATCACTATTCGATCAGCAGTCAATACTCGATTCATACAGTACCCAGTAAATTCATTGTACGTACAGACAGTCATTCATACGATTTAATAATCGGTTATCCTTATAACATTCGATCATACATACGCTCTCGCAAATTTTCGCACAGTGTAATTAATATTATATCTTCGAATCAGTGTTTTCTAGTTCATTACTCGGTATTATTCACACAAAATCATTAACTCAAAGAGACTTCGAGACTAGCATATCGCGAATACTATTAATTAGCCTTCAGTTTCTTACGTTTACTGTCGTATAAATTTATTCTTGATTAATTGTATCCACTGTCACTATTATACTTCCTTTCTCTTTTTCGATTTCCACGGCGCTCACAATACATATCGAATTCTATCTATCACTTTTAAAAACATTTTATCTTAATTTTCATTCGCAGTGAATTACTTCTATCAACAATATAAGCGTATTATCTTTTCCTCTCCAGGCAATTATTAATGCCGCCTATCTATAATATCGTTTACGCGTCCGAAACCAGTCTGCGCGTGAAATCATAGTCAAAGGAAAGTTCTATTAACTAATGTTGTAATACTAATATTGTAGATCCACATTCTCGTGTACACCCGCGTGACAGTGTGTTCCCCAGTGGTTCCTGTAACACATAACAATTTAGTGAAGTGAGTACGTAGTCGTAATTATTAAGATATATTCGTGTAATCATTAATCATATTGTCTACGTGTAATTACTCGAAATATACATACTTGTGTCAGTTCGCGGCCCCTGTCCATTCCGGGCGTCGGTCATCTTTTCGGTGTCAATTCTTCTCGCCGTTAACCTCTCGCGTCTATACCTGTAAATATAAAGACAAGCTTTCTATTCTAATTTTAATATTGAAATTATCGGGCAAATTAGTGCTACTTATCTGACGAGGTCATCCTTCCTTCGAGCCTACGTCGGGCTCTCTCTTTCATCCTGCGGCGAAGCGCGCCTCCTCCAGGGCGTTCTTGTATTCCTTACAGCTTCTTCCTTTATTTTTTTTTTCTTTTCTTTTTCCTTATCCGCTCACCAGTGGCAAGGTCCGCGACGTCCGCCTTGACATACCCAGAGCCTCAGATATCTGTAACTTATAATCGAAGAGATTAATATTTTATTCAGACGTCTTCATAGGGAGTGTCATTAGACAGAGAGCGATAACCATCCTTACCTACACCGTAGGGCGCCTCCTCCAGGGCGACCTACATCCTTCCTACGTAGCGCGCCTCTTTCAGGGGGATTCTACGTCCCTTCTAGCAGTGCGCCTCTTTCAGGGCGGCTCTGCCTTCATCCTTCGTAGTGCGCCTCCTTCAGAGCCGGACTACCCCTATCTAGGTCGCACGCCTCTCTCAGGGCGAACGACTCTCACCTCCGAGGAGCGCCTCTTTCAGGGCATTCCGCCTCCTAGCGTGCAGCGCGCCTCGCTCAGGGCGATCTGCCTCCTGTCAGTCCACAAACCGCGCCTCTCTCAGGGCGTCTCTCACAATTCCTCCGATCGCTCTTCTTGGTCTGAAATATAAAATAAATATTAAAGTAAACTCATTAAGGCTCACCCTGTCCCCGCAACTCGTCAGATAAGGTCAAGTCAACTCGTTTACCAATTTACTTTAACGCGTATGTTTTTTTCTTTTTCCCTTTTCATCACTCGCGTTACTATTGCTAACCCCAGTCTATACCCCTCCGCGTATTCAACTATGGCGTTGATTATGATTTCGCTTACCTTCTTAGCTGCGTCATGGGTCGGTCACGTCGAGCAGGGCGTGCTCATCAATTGAAGCGCCTCATCCGGTCACTATACCAAGGCGGCTCCTATCTGACGGTCCGAACAGCTGCGTCTCTACCAGATAGTCAGAGCCCAGCATCCGTCGGGTACTTCACTTACCCTCCACCGGGAAACCATACATCGGAGTCGTCAACCCCTGACCCGTTACACGACGCTGTCACTCCACCGGCATCCAGTAGCGGGGTCGTCGCTTCCTTACATAGGCCCTTACCGCCTATCGAATACCGTCCGTGACCCGTGCCCCCGCAGTTGATAGACTTCGGGATTACGCAACCGAGGATCATTTCCTCCCAGGCTTTCTTCGGGCGAGTATGCATCCTGCCGGCCGCTGAAGCACCTATCAATTCGCCTCCCGATACCCGTCCGTAATTTAGTTGTCTAATCGTCTTGAAAATATAATATAACTGTATATATATGTTTAGTATAAAATAATGATAAATACATAAAAATTAGTATACGTAAACAATCTGTACTCATTGTCTACTCACTTCACATCCTCCCTATTATCCATTACGTCCCGACCTCTAGTTTCCGGTGCACCGCTACGCTGATCGTGACAGGTTTACCGCTCGGCCACCGCGATCCGCGTACACCAACCACCGCAACCGCACCTCGCTCGCGAACGCAGAGGACGTAACAACTGGTGACAGCGGTGGGACGTAACAGGGGTGGTGAGCCGGTCTCCCCAGGCTTGCGCTCTGGCGTTGAAGTCACCGGCCACCACCACCTCCTGGGGGAGAATGCTGCGTATGCAGTGCTCCAACTCCCCCAGATACCGTTCAAATTGGGAGAGGCCCCAACTAGGCGGTGCGTAACATGCCACCACCGCGATGGAACCCCATTTCACCGCCACATACCCCCTTCCTGACTTGAGTAAGGAGCAGGGAGGGTTGTGGTTGTCCGTACCGCGTACCACCGCTACCGTGCCAGAGCCGTCCACCCTCCAGTTAGGGTGTTTTAACGGGGGACGGTACGGCTCCGACACGATCGCCAGTCCTATACCACGCTCGGCGATAGTCTGCAGGAGTAAATCCTGCGCCCGCCGAGCGTGGTTGATATTTGCTTGCAGAAATTTACAAGCCCTCATTCACGTCGGTAAAGTTGGCCACCGTCGTTTCAGTCCCCCCTCCACAGGGCCGTGGAAGGGGAGCTCCATCTGTGTCCGGTGCCACATTACCCACGGGCTCAGTTGCGCCCGGGGTAAGGGTGTCTTCTTTCTCGTTGCCTCGCTTAGTTTTACCTAAGCGAGGCTTCCTTTGGGGCTTGGGGGAGTCGGAGCAAAGCTCTTTGCCTCCCGCACCCTCCTCGTTTCCTTCTCTGACCGAGTCCGCGCGCCGCTTGCGACACTTCGATGTGTCCATCGGCGCGGGCGCAGACTCGGCTGGGACCGTTTGATTCGCTTGTGGGATTTCTCCCACAACGACCTCCATCAGGGACGGGCTTGAATTCTCCTTATCGATTCCCCCCTTTACCTCTCCCGCCGACGGGGTGGGTTTTTTGGAGGGAAGAATCGATTTGGCCTTTCTTCTTGTTGAGTTTTTTCGGGGAGTGGCAATTCATGCCCCCCATCCTGTGCCCCGCGGGTGCCTCAAGATCAGCACATAGTGCGCAGTGCACTTTCGGCTCGGAGCAGGAGTTGGCCTTGTGGCCCTCTTTGCCGCAGCGGAAGCACAGGTTGGCACAAGATCGGTCGTTGCCGCATTGCTGCTGCACATGCACTTAAAGCATCGGAAGGGGAGCCGCGGCAACAGCTCGATAAGCAACTTGTACCACGATATCGGTACCTTTCCCATCTGTACCAGTTTGTTGGCCGCGTCTATCGGACACTGCACCAACACCGTATTGAGGCCGGTGCGGGGGGCCTTCACGAACGCTCCCACTTTGACGTCCGAGAACCCGCATTTACCCTCCCCGGAGATTGCGGCAACAATCTTCGCCCGGGTAATGGAGTCCTCCAGCCCCCGAATGCGGAGGTCGGCCATTTTCTGGAGGCACGTGATTCGCACCCCTTTGTTGTCCCCGGTCACCTCTCTTACACGTTCGGCGAGTTGCCCCGCCTTGCGTGCCTTGTCCTCGCCGGAAATCTCTAGGATTAAGGCTCCGGTGAGACCTTTCCTTATCTTGAGGCTTCCTTCCTTGATTCCCAATTGGTCAAATTTAACCTTCTTCCTGATGGCGGCCATGTTCTCGCCATATTTTCCTTCTGGGCAGGTTATCATGACCGCCGAGGTTTTGGGAACCTTCCTTTTACCAGGTTTCTCCCCCCCCGCTACCTGCCCCCGCTTTCGCTTACCCTGTTCACTGGTCAGTGACCGGGCCGCAACAACGGGTACAGTTTTGGAAGGGAGGGGAGTCTGTCCTACCTTTCTCTTTCCCTTACGTCCGACCACCACGCTCCACGGAGTTTCGAAGGTCGGAGAGGGGCCATATGTCCCGGGGTCTGTCGACTTCTTGTCGAAGGGCCCCGGGCCTAATGGTCCTCCGTCAGAGGGTGGAGCCCCAAAGGGTTCCGCATCCTGGCGAGATTTCTTTCCAGGTATTCTCTCATCGGCTGCGGGTGTCGGCAGGAAAGGGGGGAGAGATCTTGGTGTTAGCACGAACCTGGCTCTCTTCTTCTTTCCCTTCTTAGCCGTTTTGTTCCTCTGGCTGTTTTTGGGAACAGTATCCTGCGTCTTGGGCTGAGTTAGCGAGGGGATCTCAGCCTCGGCCTTTTTCCCCATTGGCGGCTGGGTGTGTGCGTTCAGGGGAGCAGCTTGGACCGCCCCCCCTGCCCGTTCGTTGTTTCAAAGAATCGCAGCATCCTTTCCCTCAAGTCAACACCGATTTGTAGGTGTTGATTGAGGGCTTCGTACAGGATTGCGAATTCGCCCTGGACTGGAAGGCGAGTGATTGGAGGAAGGGGTCGAGGGGATCCACTCAAAAGGGGTCCCTGTGCCTCCGTCACGCTCGCGGCCTGCGGTTCTACCTCCATGCATGGGTCCCCAATTAGGCTTGAGGACACGCATGCTGGAGATAGTCTGCCCCTTCTCGAGGCGGTCTTCCTTGGGGAGACTTTTTGGGGTGTTTTCAGCCTAACAAACTGCCACTCTTCGCTGTCGGAATCTGACCCTTGGTCAGATTCTATGCGATTCCGTCCTCTTGTGTTCCTGCACCCCTTCTTCTCACTCTTTGTGGCACTTCCCTCGTTGGTCAGGCGAGTACTGAGCTGGTTCGTCAGCACTTTTATCTGATCGGCGAGTTCCGCCATCTGCTTTTTGAGCTCGCTCGTCTCCTTTTTCTTTTCGGCTTTGAGGAGCTCCAATTGGTGCCGAAGTTCCTCCGCTTCAGCGTTGCTCGGTGAGGACGATGCAGTCCTGTCGTGAAGGACTGCTGTGGCAGCCATGATGGACGCCACAGCCTTCTTTATTTCTTCTTCTAGCGGACCTTTGATGTTCTTGGAGACCTGCAAGCTCTTAAAAATGGTCACGCAGTTGGCTATCGTGTCGGACACCACAGCCGGTGTCGGAGAGTGGCGGACCATCTCTCTCGCTACCCTCTGGTTGTTCCGGCATCTCTCCCAGGCCTGTCCTTCGGGCATTGAGGCACCTAGAGCCCAATCCGTGTCCCCTCTCTCTCTGGCCTCTTCCCTCGCTCTGGCCCTTGCCTCCCTTTTCTCCCTTGTCCCTTCACCCGTGGTGATGGGCCTTCCTCTGCCTCTCTTGACGGAGCTGACGTCCGACTGCTCGTCCTCGGAGCCAGCATAATACGACCCAGCGTGCGATTCTGCTTCGTACTCGTCAGGATCACCCGCCACGCTACTGGCGCGTGATCCCACTGGGAACGCCAAGTCCTCGTCACTGGGAGCAGGAGTAATACATGTATCGGTATGTTTCCTCCTTTTCCCGCTCGCTTGGTAGCTATGGCATATATGCCTCGCGTTGTGAGGGCATTTGCTCGTTTTTTTGGCCATTGGAAATTGGAGGTATCTCCTTTCTAGTGTCTCCCTCGCTGCCTTACCATCCTGAATGGCCGTGATGGTAGGTTTGCTGCTAGATGTCGATGGCCCTGTGTACGAAGGCATATCCTTCTCAGAGCCCTCGGGTATTTTGGGGACCTTAAAGGTCTCCTCAGTCGCTCCATCCGCAGACAATTCTGCGGTGGGTTCCGCCTTAGTCTTCTTATTTATTTTTTGGAAATTCATTATTCTGAATAATCCCGCTTCCCGCTGCGGCTCCGTCACCCAGGGTGTACCCTCACCTGCCGCAGAGTGTCCTGGAACATGACCGGCAATACTCCACGACAGGGCCCCAAGTTCCCCCGGGGGGGTGACATACGACACGGGCCGGGGGATATACATCCCCGGCACTGGTCCCCGGCCCCTTACTCACCCATGGAGGTTTTGACGCCTCCATGAGCTTTCGGGGGTTCCCGGCCTCCGACCTTCGGGATACCGCAGCGGGTGGTGCCACCCGGGGGGCCCCATGGACAGTTAATGTGTGAGCCGTTCCCACGAGTGGGAAAGGCCCGTGCTACCTCTCCCTTTCAGGCATACGCCACATTTTTACATCCACTGTCTATCGGAACCGCCCCGAGACGGGCGATGGAAAAATCCAGTAGCGCCTGCTGGTTCGTGTCTGCAGGATGGACAGTTTGGCCACGACGAATAAGCCCATCCTTCCTTCCTTAGGGTGACATAGACTCCGCCGGCTGGCATTCGCCACTATCCGACTCCTTCACCCCGCTATCTTATCCGTCGTGCCCACGGGGACCACGGGGAGGCCTGTCCATTTGCATCCCGACCTGGATGAACGCTTCTGACTCTGTCGGGCGAAGGGAATGGTGGGATAGATGGGCGTATTGAATTATATGGAGTCCTACCTAATTTCCTCTAACGCGACGCAAACGCTGCTCGAGAGCGTGGTTGTCCCGAGAAGATTACGGGGTCACACCCCCATACCCGAAGGCTCCGACCTCTTCGGTTGAACAACGGACCTACCTAATATATAATCTACGTTTCGTATCCCTTCAGCCAGAGGGATTCTCGGCAAAAATCGGTGAACACGCAAAGGGCCTCTGGGCTTGACACGAAGAAGCGTGCCACATCCGGCCATTGCCATTCACCTTCCGGTACGACGCTTCGCAGTATCTCTCTCTGCGCGTCAGAGGGAACATTCCAGCAAGAAGTGCTGAACTGAATCAACTCCACCTCCGCAAATGCACACTTCACTTTCCACGAGACCTAGCGACGCGAGTCTTTCCCTAAAATCCCCGTATCCAGTGAGGACCTGTGCGCTCAATGATTTATTTCTAACGAACGCGCGGCTAGTCTATCTCGCACGTCCCTAAAGAAGGCGAACGTGATACGACCCTTACTTGAAGAGTTCCATCGGGTCTGCCACATATTTATCGCTTCGTTTTTAATTCCTACGATCGCGGTTTTTCTTTCGGTTCCGGCGGGGATCTCAATATTACCGATCTTGGCGTCTTTTCCCGACCTAACGTTATAACGCGCGGCACCTTCGCGAAGAACTATATCTACAGGAGTCGCTCCTCCGACGACGCAAAGCGACTCCCACGAGGCCGTGCGGTATGCGCCAGTCATTGAAATTAGGACTCGACGCTGCAAGGCTCTCAGAATTCTAATATCTCTCTCCGTACACAGGTCGGCCCACCCCGCAGCGGCATAAGCCACTGTCGGTGCGAACACGCCCCGGTAGATTGTGGAGAGTGTTCTAAAACGCAGGCCCCAATGGGCTCTCGCTACTCTACCTAACTTCTCGAACAGCGGACCGACTTTGCTGTTTAAATATTCGCAGTGCGATCTGACCTTTAAATTTCTATCCAAATAGACGCCAAGATACCTAACCGTTCGCTTAAATCCTATTTTCGATTCACCGATTTTAATAATTGGCGGTCTGTTATCGAAGTCGACGGTTTTCTTGCTTGTTTTTTGCTTCCTATCCGGCCGTGCTCCTCCCCGTCTACCTATCGGGTTTCTCGCGATCGCGTCGGATTTCAGAATGATGGCTTCAGTTTTACGCTCGGAAATCTGAAGTTTCGCGGACCTACACCATTCTGTTATTATGTTAACTACATGTTGGCCTTCTGTTTCAAGTTCTCTTCGCGAGTTTCCGTTTATGACGACCACGAGGTCGTCCGCGTACGCGGCGAATCTATCTGGAATCACGTCTTCCAGTAATCTCAATAGGCCATCAAACATGAGGTTCCAGCAGGCCGGGCCCAGAACGGAACCCTGAGGGCACCCCCTCTCGGCCCGCTTGGACACTTACGCGGAGCTAAGAGAGATTTTTACACTTCGATCGCTGAAGTAACTCCGGAGTACTTCGAAAATATTACGCGGACAATCTCGTTTTATAAGACTATCTAACACAAGGGGCCACCAGACATTGTCAAAAGCCCTGGAAATGTCAAAGAGAAGCGCAATGGCGTACCTCCTTTCGGAGGCAGAGACCATCCGTCGCAACTCCACGACAGCTTCCTCCGTCGACCTTCCGGGCATGAACCCGAATTGTCGATCGGAGATTTTCCCCGGTGCCAGTGACGTGTCTAGCAGACGAGCTTTTATAAGCTTCTCGAAAAGTTTTCCTACTACGGAGAAGAGACAAATGGGTCTGTAGGATTTCGGGTCTCTCTCGTCCTTGTCTTCGCCTTTCAGGAGGATTCGGAGTGAACCCTCCTTCCAGACAGAAGGAAAGACGCCCCACTGGAGACACTCGTTAAAAAGCCTAACTAACTGACCGGGGATTATTTTACAGGCCGCCTTGAGTACGGCGACCTCGACTAGATCTAAACCCGGAGCTTTATTGTTTTTAAAAGTCTTTACCGCGCCAGCCATTTCCGCCTCCGTGAAGAAAGAGGCGTCGGCTGTATCTGGAGCGACCCTGCATTCGTTTCTAATTTCACGCAGCGTGTCTTCTATCTCCCGGTCATCTGGGATGTGCACATCCAGGAGGTAACTAGCGGTCTCCCCTAGTGACTTTGTGGAATATTCACCACACCGGAATGTGCTTAGCACCCTCTCAACCTGGAGTTTGCTCGCCTGTTGCTTGTAAACGGAGCCTCAGGGCTCCCGGTTGCCGTGCGATGTGACGAACTTCCGCCAGCTAGCGAGTTTCGCCCGCTTCACCTCCCTACAGTACTGCCTTCGTGAAGAACGATACTCCAGCAGTACCCGGAGATAAGTAGGGTCCTCTCGCCCTCCCTGAAGGGCACGACGCAACCTATATACCTGTTTCTTTACTATCGTTAGTTTTTTAGTCCACCACGGGTTGGACTTCCTAAATTTGCGCTTTCTGGGCATTGACGCAGCACAGGTCTCTGTGAGTACCACTGTAAGCGTTTCTGCCATTTTCTCTACTTCTATTGTGGAGCACAGATCGATAGCCTCCAGTTGCGATCTTGAAAGATCAGGGTGACAGAGAACCGTTCCCAGTCGGCCCGACTTGTGTCGAACCTCGTGTTCCCAGCGCCCCGATCGGCACCTGACTCTTTCGGCAATCTCAATCTTATGTCCACGGCCCTGTGGTCACTGGTGGTCCAGTCACACCTTACCTTCCAGTCACAGATGAACTTGTTCATGGAGGACGACGTCAGGGTTACGTCGTAGAATGACGAACCCCTTGTCGTCCAAAAGGTGGGCGGCTGTCCAGCATCGTTGACCACTGACAAGCCAAATGCTCTGATGAGGTCCTCGAATCGGGCACCTCTATCGTCTGTCTCTTGGGGACCCCAGAGTGACGATCGAGCATTGGCGTCTACACCTATAATAAGTCTCTCCCCCCTCAGTGAACGAAGCACCGTTTCGAGGTGGCTGAGGTGCTTCTCAATCTCGTCGCTGTACTGGAAGTAGCACGAGACAACGTAAAAGGAGAAGCTGGGGGCCCGCACTTCCACGCAGACACAATGCGTAGTGCTAAGCTGCGAGACGAAAACCGTATCTAAATTGGGATTGCAGATTACCACTGCTGCCCACGGACGTTGTGAGCGCACTGCGGCAACCCTCATCCCTATGCCTAGTCCTACGACTTTGTAAACCGAACCTTGTTTCCCGACGTGTGGTTCCTGCAATACTAAAACGTCAAGTCGCTTTTCGACTACGAGTTGACGTACCTCACCCGTTACTACAGCCGAACGACGCATGTTCAGCTGCATCCTAACACCCGTGGACGCACTACCTAAGCTAGAGCTTATCCTACCTAATTCCTGTGGCACCGGGCCACTCGCAGTGTGGGGTGGGGTTGGGTCCGCGAATCTAACCGTCTTACGCACCGTCGTCGCAATGTTCGCGGATCTAAGCGCGGATCTAATCGCGGGCTTCTCTATTTCGCGCGCTATTTGTTTGGCGCCTGTTCCCGATTCTCGCGCTAAATTATATGACGCCGACCTAATCGAAGTAATCAAGCAACGTTCTAGAACGACGCACGCGGTTCTAGCAACGGTTGTATCGCGATCTACTAACGCGGTTCTAGCGGCAGGAAGGCCGCAATCTCGGGGCTGTGCGCCATCGCGTATTGTGTCACGGGCCCGCCCGCGCACAGCTCGGTGAGGCGCTCTCGAGGAGGCGGAGGACGCCACCGAGCACGCGGTCGAGCAGACCCGCGACTCAACGACGGAGACACCCCGCGCTTCCTTACTCGCGGCCGCGCCAGACCGGAAGCGGTCGGCCAGGCGGGCACTCCTCCTCACCACGTCGAAAATTTTATTTGTGTACGCCATAACTGTTCCCACGAGTACGGTGGAAGGGGTGGTCGAGCGACGTAGAGCCACCTTTACGCCGCCAAGCCTAGATACTCCGGGAGGACGGCAGGTATCCCGGAGCGGACCGTTCGCGACCGCGACATTTTTCGTCTACGCGATCATGCAGACCCTAAGCACGGTACCTAACACCTTAGTCTTTAGACGTTAACCCGATACCTGAAAATAAGATTCCTGAAAATAAAGAAGGAATTATTAAACACACTCACGCACACACACACACTCACACGTGGGAGTCACTGAGATCGGGGTGGTCCCTGCCTCTGGCCCGGCAGGTGACTGAGTCACCCATCCAGTCCTTCGGGCGAGGGTCCCGACCGGCTCCCACTTTGCCCCACTGAGGGACGCTTCACGGCAGGAGCACCCACCGCTCCGCACCCTCATCCCGCGGGAGCACCCTCATGAAATTGGGAGGAGGAAAAAAAAAAAAAAAAAAAAGGGGGGGACGGCCGTAGACCGTCTGAACAACGCACGCAGTGCGCTTGCGCACGCAGTGCGCTGGCCCCATGGACAGTTAATGTGTGAGCCGTTCCCACGAGTGGGAAAGGCCCGTGCTACCTCGCCCTTTCAGGCATACGCCACATTTTTACATCCACTCTCTATCGGAACCGCCCCGAGACGGGCGATGGAAAAATCCAGTAGCGCCTGCTGGTTCGTGTGTGCAGGATGGACAGTTTGGCCACGACGAATAAGCCCATCCTTCCTTCCTTAGGGTGACATAGACTCCGCCGGCTGGCATTCGCCACTATCCGACTCCTTCACCCCGCTATCTTATCCGTCGTGCCCACGGGGACCACGGGGAGGCCTGTCCATTTGCATCCCGACCTGGATGAACGCTTCTGACCCTGTCGGGCGAAGGAAATGGTGGGATAGGTGGGCGTAATAGGGTAAATGGAGTCCTACCTAGTTTTTTCTAACGCGACGCGAACGCTGCTCGAGAGCGTGGTTGTCCCGAGAAGATTACGGGGTCACACCCCTATATCCGAAGGCTCCGACCTCTTCGGTTGAACAACGCGCCTACCTAATATTTCATCTACGTTTCGTATCCCTTCAACCAGAGGGATTCTCGGCAAAAATCGGTGAATACGGACAGGGCCTCTGGGTTTGACACGAAGAAGCGTGCCACATCCGGCCACTGCCATTCACCTTCCGGTACGACGCTTCGCAGTATCTCTCTCTGCGCGTCAAAGAGGGGACATTCCAGCAAGAAGTGCTGAACTGAGTCAACTCCACCTCCGCAAATGCACACTTCACTTTCCACGAGACCTAGCGACGCGAGTCTTTCTCTAAAATCCCCGTGTCCGGTGAGGACCTGTGTGCTCCAATGATTTATCTCTAACGAACGCGCGGCTAGTCTATCTCGCACGTCCCTAAAAAAGGCGAACGTGGTACGACCCTTACTTGAAGAGTTCCATCGGGTCTGCCACATATTTATCGCCTCATTTTTAATTTCTACAATCGCGGTTTTTCTTTCGGTTCCGGCGGAGATCTCAATATTACCGATCCTGGCGTCTTTTCCCGACCTAACGTTATATCGCGCGGCACCTTCGCGAAGAACTATATCTACAGGAGTCGCTCCTCCGACGACGCAAAGCGACTCCCACGAGGCCGTGCGGTATGCGCCAGTCATTGAAATTAGGACTCGACGCTGCAAGGCTCTCAGAATTCTAATGTCTCTCTCCGTACACAGGTCGGCCCACCCCGCAGCGGCATAAGCCACTGTCGGTGCGAACACGCCCCGGTAGATTGTGGAGAGTGTCCTAAAACGCAGGCCCCACTGGGCTCTCGCTACTCTACCTAACTTCTCGAACAGCGGCCCGACTTTGCTGTTTAAATATTCGCAGTGCGATCTGACCTTTGAATTTCTATCTAAGTAGACGCCAAGATACCTAACCGTTCGCTTAAATCCTATTTTCGTTTCACCGATTTTAATGATTGGCGGTCTATTCTCGAAGTCGACGGTTTTCTTATTTGTTTTTCGCTTCCTATCCGGTCGTGCTCCTCCCCGTCTACCTATCGGGTTTCTCGCGATCGCGTCGAATTTCAGAATGATGGCTTCAGTTTTACGCTCGGAAATCTGAAGTTTCGCGGACCTACACCATTCTGTTATTATGTTAACTACACGTTGGCCTTCTGTTTCTAGTTCTCTTCGCGAGTTTCCGTTTATGACGACCACGAGGTCGTCCGCGTACGCGGCGAATCTATCTGGAATCACGTCTTCCAGTAATCTCAATAGGCCATCAAACATGAGGTTCCAGCAGGCCGGGCCCAGAACGGAACCCTGAGGGCACCCCCTCTCGGCCCGCTTGGACACCTCCGCGGAGCTAAGAGAAATTTTTACACTTCGATCGCTGAAGTAACTCCGGAGTACTTCGAAAATATTACGCGGACAATCTCGTTTCTTAAGGCTATCTAGCACAAGGGCTGGCCCCATGGACAGTTAATGTGTGAGCCGTTCCCACGAGTGGGAAAGGCCCGTGCTACCTCGCCCTTTCAGGCATACGCCACATTTTTACATCCACTGTCTATCGGAACCGCCCCGAGACGAGCGATGGAAAAATCCAGTAGCGCCTGCTGGTTCGTGTGAGCAGGATGGACAGTTTGGCCACGACAAATAAGCCCATCCTTCCTTCCTTAGGGTGACATAAACTCCGCCGGCTGGCATTCGCCACTATCCGACTCCTTCACCCCGCTATCTTATCCGTCGTGCCCACGGGGACCACGGGGAGGCCTGTCCATTTGCATCCCGACCTGGATGAACGCTTCTGACCCTGTCGGGCGAAGGGAATGGTGGGATAGGTGGGCGTAATAAGGTAAGTGGAGTCCTACCTAATTTTATCTAACGCGACGCGAACGCTGCTCGAGAGCGTGGTTGTCCCGAGAAGATTACGGTGTCACACCCCCATATCCGAAGGCTCCGACCTCTTCGGTTGAACAACGCGTCTACCTAATATTTCATCTACGTTTCGTATCCCTTCAACCAGAGGGATTCGCGGCAAAAATCGGTGAATACGGACAGGGCCTCTGGGTTTGACACGAAGAAGCGTGCCACATCCGGCCACTGCCATTCACCTTCCGGTACGACGCTTCGCAGTATCTCTCTCTGCGCGTCAAAGAGGGGACATTCCAGCAAGAAGTGCTGGACTGAATCGATTTCACCTCCGCAAATGCACACGTCACTTTCCACGAGACCTAACGACGCGAGTCTTTCTCTGAAATCCCCGTGTCCAGTGAGGACCTGTGTGCTCCAATGATTTATATCTAACGAACGCGCAGCTAGCCTATCTCGCACGTCCCTAAAGAAGGCGAACGTGGTACGACCCTTACTTGAAGAGTTCCATCGGGTCTGCCACATATTTATCGCTTCGTTTTTTATTCCTACGATCGCGGTTTTTCTTTCGGTTCCGGCGGAGATCTCAATATTACCGATCTTGGCGTCTTTTCCCGATCTAACGTTATAACGCGCGGCACCTTCGCGAAGAACTATGTCTACAGGAGTCGCTCCTCCGACGACGCAAAGCGACTCCCACGAGGCCGTGCGGTATGTGCCAGTCATTGAAATTAGGACTCGACGCTGCAAGGCTCTCAGAATTCTAATATCTCTCTCCGTACACAGGTCGGCCCACCCCGCAGCGGCATAAGCCACTGTCGGTGCGAACACGCCCCGGTAGATTGTGGAGAGTGTCCTAAAACGCAGGCCCCAATGGGCTCTCGCTACTCTACCTAACTTCTCGAACAGCGGACCGACTTTGCTGTTTAAATATTCGCAGTGCGATCTGACCTTTAAATTTCTATCCAAATAGACGCCAAGATACCTAACCGTTCGCTTAAATCCTATTTTCGATTCACCGATTTTAATAATTGGCGGTCTGTTATCGAAGTCGACGGTTTTCTTGCTTGTTTTTCGCTTCCTATCCGGTCGTGCTCCTCCCCGTCTACCTATCGGGTTTCTCGCGATCGCGTCGGATTTCAGAATGATGGCTTCAGTTTTACGCTCGGAAATCTGAAGTTTCGCGGACCTACACCATTCTGTTATTATGTTGACTACACGTTGGCCTTCTGTTTCCAGTTCTCTTCGCGAGTTTCCGTTTATGACGACCACGAGGTCGTCCGCGTACGCGGCGAATCTTTCTGGAATCACGTCTTCCAGTAATCTCAATAGGCCATCAAACATGAGGTTCCAGCAGGCCGGGCCCAGAACGGAACCCTGAGGGCACCCCCTCTCGGCCCGCTTGGACACCTCCGCGGAGCTAAGAGAGATTTTTACATTTCGATCGCTGAAGTAACTCCGGAGTACTTCGAAAATATTACGCGGACAATCTCGTTTCTTAAGGCTATCTAACACAAGGGGCCACCAGACATTGTCAAAAGCCCCGGAAATGTCGAAGAGAAGCGCAATGGCGTACCTCCTTTCGGAGGCAGAGACCATCCGTCGCAACTCCACGACAGCCTCCTCCGTCGACCTTCCGGGCATGAACCCGAATTGTCGATCGGAGACCTTCCCCGGTGCCAGTGACGTGTCTAGCAGACGAGCTTTTATAAGCTTCTCGAAAAGTTTTCCTACTACGGAGAGGAGACAAATGGGTCTGTAGGATTTCGGGTCTCTCTCGTCCTTGTCTTCGCCTTTCAGCAGGATTCGGAGTGAACCCTCCTTCCAGACAGAAGGAAAGACGCCCCACTGGAGACACCCGTTGAAAAGCCTAACTAACTGACCGGGGATTATTTTACAGGCCGCCTTGAGTACGGCGACCTCGACTAGATCTAAACCCGGAGCTTTATTGTTTTTAAAAGTCTTCACCGCGCGAGCCATTTCCGCCTCCGTGAAGAAAGAGGCGTCGGCTGTATCGGGAGCGACCCTGCATTCGTTTCTAATTTCACGCTGTTCGAGCGTGTCTTCTATCTCCCGGTCATCTGGGATGTGCACATCCAGGAGGTAACTAGCGGTCTCCCCTAGTGACTTTGTGGAATATTCGCCACACCGGAGTGTGCTTAGCACCCCCTCAACCTGGAGTTTGCTCGCCTGTTGCTTGTAAACGAAGCCCCAGGGCTCCCGGTTGCCGTGCGATGTGACGAACTTCCGCCAGCTTGCGAGTTTCGCCCGCCTCACCCCCCTACAGTACTGCCTTTGTGAAGAACGATACTCCAGCAGCACCCGGAGGTAAGTAGGGTCCTCTCGCCCTCCCTGAAGGGCACGACGCAACCTATATACCTGTTTTTTAACTATCGTTAGTTTTTTAGTCCACCACGGGTTGGACTTCCTAAATTTGCGTTTTCTGGGCATTGACGCATCACAGGTCTCCGTGAGCACCACTGTGAGCGTTTCTGCCATTTTCTCTACTTCTATTGCGGAGCACAGATCGATAGCCTCCAGTTGCGATCTTGAAAGATCAGGGTGACAGAGAACCGTTCCCAGTCGGCCCGACTTGTGTCGAACCTCGTGTTCCCAGCGCCCTGATCGGCACCTGACTCTTTCGGCAATCTCAATCTTATGTCCACAGCCCTGTGGTCACTGGTGGTCCAGTCACACCTTACCTTCCAGTCACAGATGAACTTGTTCATGGAGGGCGACGTCAGGGTTACGTCGATGAATGACGAACCTCTTGTCGTCCAAAAGGTGGGTGGCTGTCCAGCATCGTTGACCACTGACAAGCCAAATGCTCTGATGAGGTCCTCGAATCGGGCACCTCTATCGTCTGTCTCTTGGGGACCCCAGAGTGACGATCGAGCATTGGCGTCTACACCTATAATAAGTCTCTCCCCCCTCAGTGAACGAAGCACCGTTTCGAGGTGGCTGAGGTGCTTCTCAATCTCGTCGCTGTACTGGAAGTAGCACGAGACAACGTAGAAGGAGAAGCTGGGGGCCCGCACTTCCACGCAGACACAATGCGTAGTGCTAAGCTGCGAGACGAAAACCGTATCTAAATTGGGATTGCAGATTACCACTGCTGCCCACGGACGTTGTGAGCGCACTGCGGCAACCCTCATCCCTATGCCTAATCCTACTACTTTGTAACTCGAACCTTGTTTCCCGACGTGTGGTTCCTGCAATACTAAGACGTCAAGTCGCTTTTCGACCACGAGTTGACGTACCTCACCCGTTACTACAGCCGAACGTCGCATGTTCAGCTGCAGCACCCTAACACCCGTGGACGCACTACCTAAGCTAGAGCTTATCCTATCTAATTCCTGTGGCGCCGGGCCACTCGCTGTGTGGGGTGGGCTTGGGTCCGCGAATCTAACCGTCTTTCGCACCGTTGTCGCAATGTTCGCGGATCTAAGCGCGGGTCTAATCGCGGACTTTTCTATTTCGCGCGCTATTTGTTTTACGCCGGTCTCCGATTCTCGCGCTGAATTGACCGACGCCGACCTGATCGTAGTAATAGAACAGCGCTCTAACACAACGTACGCGGATCTAATCCCGGTTGCTTCGCGATTCACGAACGCGGTTCTAGCGGCAGGAAGGCCGCAATCTCGGGGCTGTGCGCCATCGCGTATTGTGTCACGGGCCCGCCCGCGCACAGCTCGGTGAGGCGCTCTCGAGGAGGCGGAGGCCGCCACCGAGCACGCGGTCGAGCAGACCCGCGACTCAACGACGGAGACACCCCGCGCTTCCCTACTCGCGGCCGCGCCAGACCGGAAGCGGTCGGCCAGGCGGGCACTCTTCCTCACCACGTCAAAGATATTATTAAATTTCATACTGATTCCCACGAGTACGGTGGAAGGGGTGGTCGAGCGACGTAGAGCCACCTTTACGCCGCCAAGCCTAGATACTCCGGGAGGACGGCAGGTATCCCGGAGCGGACCGTTCGCGACCGCGACATTTCACGTCTACGCGATCATGCAGACCCTAAGCACGGTTCCTAACACCTTAGTCTTCAGACGTTTCGCGGGCCCGACCTCGACGAAAGCGACCGCGACGACAACGACGACCTAACGACCGCCCTAGCCGACGAAGCCACAGACGGCAACATCCGAAACCCGATTGTACCTGAAAATAAAATTCCTGAAAATAAAGAGAGACTTAGTACACGCTCACAGACACACACACACACACGTGGGAGTCACTGGGATCGGGGTGGTCCCCGCCTCTGGCCCGGCGGGTGACTGAGTCACCCATCCAGTCCTTCGGGCGAGGGTCCCGACCGGCTCCCACTTTTCCCCACTGAGGGACGCTTCACGGCAGGAGCACCCACCGCTCCGCACCCTCATCCCGCGGGAGCACCCGCAAAAAAAATTGGGAGGGGAAAAAAAAAAAAAAAAAAAAAAAAAAAAGAAAAAAAACGGGGGACGGCCGTAGACCGTCTGAACAACGCACGCAGTGCGCTTGCCACATAAGAGCCATTCGTTCAGCAAGCTGACACCGACTCGTGGCAATGCTGTTTGGGCACGTTGGCTTCACCTTTCGGTTACTAGGCCCCCTCACCACGACAAGGTGTGCCCACGAGGGGGGCTGGCCCCATGGACAGTTACAGTTAATGTGTGAGCCGTTCCCACGAGTGGGAAAGGCCCGTGCTACCTCGCCCTTTCAGGCATACGCCACATTTTTACATCCACTGTCTATCGGAACCGCCCCGAGACGGGCGATGGAAAAATCCAGTAGCGCCTGCTGGTTCGTGTGTGCAGGATGGACAGTTTGGCCACGACGAATAAGCCCATCCTTCCTTCCTTAGGGTGACATAAACTCCGCCGGCTGGCATTCGCCACTATCCGACTCCTTCACCTCTTTATCTTATCCGTCGTGCCCACGGGGACCACGGGGAGGCCTGTCCATTTGCATCCCGACCTGGATGAACGCTTCTGACCCTGTCGGGCGAAGGGAATGGTGGGATAGGTGGGCGTATCAAGGTAATTGGAGTCCTACCTAATTTTATCTAACGCGACGCGAACGCTGCTCGAGAGCGTGGTTGTCCCGAGAAGATTACGGGATCACACCCCCATACCCGAAGGCTCCGACCTCTTCGGTTGAACAACGCGCCTACCTAATATATGATCTACGCTTCGTATCCCTTTAGCCAGAGGGATTCTCGACAAAAATCGGTGAACACGGAAATGGCCTCTGGGTTTGACACGAAGAAGCGTGCCACATCCGGCCACTGCCATTCACCTTCCGGTACGACGCTTCGCATTATCTCTCTCTGCGCGTCAAAGAGGGGACATTCCAGCAAGAAGTGCTGGACTGAATCGATTCCACCTCCGCAAATGCACACGTCACTTTTCGCGAGACCTAACGACGCGAGTCTCTCCCTAAAGTCTCCGTGTCCAGTGAGAACCTGTGTGCTCCAATGATTTATCTCTAACGAACGCGCGGCTAGTCTATCTCGCACGTCCCTAAAGAAGGCGAACGTGGTACGACCCTTACTTGAAGAGTTCCATCGGGTCTGCCACATATTTATCGCCTCATTTTTAATTCCTACGATCGCGGTTTTTCTTTCGGTTCCGGCGGGGATCTCGATATTACCGATCTTGGCGTCTTTTTTCGACCTAACGTTATAACGCGCGGCACTTTCGCGAAGAGCTATATCTACAGGAGTCGCTCCTCCGACGACGCAAAGCGACTCCCACGAGGCCGTGCGGTATGCGCCAGTCATTGAAATTAGGACTCGACGCTGCAAGGCTCTCAGAATTCTGATATTTCTCTCCGTACACAGGTCGGCCCACCCCGCAGCAGCATAAGCCACTGTCGGTGCGAACACGCCCCGGTAGATTGTGGAGAGTGTCCTAAAACGCAGGCCCCAATGGGCTCTCGCTACTCTACCTAACTTCTCGAACAGCGGACCGACTTTGCTGTTTAAATATTCGCAGTGCGATCTGACCTTTAAATTTCTATCTAAATAGACGCCAAGATACCTAACCGTTCGCTTAAATCCTATTTTCGTTTCACCGATTTTAATGGTTGGCGGTCTATTCTCGAAGTCGACGGTTTTCTTATTTGTTTTTCGCTTCCTATCCGGTCGTGCTCCTCCCCGTCTACCTATCGGGTTTCTCGCGATCGCGTCGGATTTCAGAATGATGGCTTCAGTTTTACGCTCGGAAATCTGAAGTTTCGCGGACCTACACCATTCTGTTATTATGTTAACTACACGTTGGCCTTCTGTCTCGAGTTCCCTTCGCGAGTTTCCGTTTATGACGACCACGAGGTCGTCCGCGTACGCGGCGAATCTATCTGGAATCACGTCTTCCAGTAATCTCAACAGGCCATCAAACATGAGGTTCCAGCAGGCCGGGCCCAGAACGGAACCCTGAGGGCATCCCCTCTCAGCCCGCTTGGACACCTCCGCGGAGCTAAGAGAAATTTTTACATTTCGATCGCTGAAGTAACTCCGGAGTACTTCGAAAATATTACGCGGACAATCTCGTTTCTTAAGGCTATCTAGCACAAGGGGCCACCAGACATTGTCAAAAGCCCCGGAAATGTCGAAGAGAAGCGCAATGGCGTACCTCTTTTCGGAGGCAGAGACCATCCGTCGCAACTCCACGACAGCTTCCTCCGTCGACCTTCCGGGCATGAACCCGAACTGTCGATCGGAGACCTTCCCCGGTGCCAGTGACGTGTCTAGCAGACGAGCTTTTATAAGCTTCTCGAAAAGTTTTCCTACTACGGAGAGGAGACAGATGGGTCTGTAGGATTTCGGGTCTCTCTCATCCTTGTTTTCGCCTTTCAGGAGGATTCGGAGTGAACCCTCCTTCCAGACAGAAGGAAAGACGCCCCACTGGAGACACCCGTTAAAAAGCCTAACTAGTTGACCGGGGATTATTTTACAGGCCGCCTTGAGTACGGCGACCTCGACTAGATCTAAACCCGGAGCTTTATTGTTTTTAAAAGTCTTTACCGCGCGAGCCATTTCCGCCTCCGTGAAGAAAGAGGCGTCGGCTGTATCTGGAGCGACCCTGCATTCGTTTCTAATTTCACGCTGTTCGAGCGTGTCTTCTATCTCCCGGTCATCTGGGATATGCACATCCAGGAGGTAACTAGCGGTCTCCCCTAGTGACTTTGTGGAATATTCACCACACCGGAGTGTGCTTAGCACCCTCTCAACCTGGAGTTTGCTCGCCTGTTGCTTGTAAACGAAGCCCCAGGGCTCCCGGTTGCCGTGCGATGTGACGAACTTCCGCCAGCTAGCGAGTTTCGCCCGCTTCACCTCCCTACAGTACTGCCTTCGTGAAGAACGATACTCCAGCAGTACCCGGAGGTAAGTAGGGTCCTCTCGCCCTCCCTGAAAGGCACGACGCAACCTATATACCTGTTTCTTAACTATCGTTAGTTTTTTAGTCCACCACGGGTTGGACTTCCTAAATTTGCGCTTTCTGGGCATTGACGCAGCACAGGTCTCTGTGAGCACCACTGTGAGCGTTTCTGCCATTTTCTCTACTTCTATTGTGGAGCACAGATCGATAGCCTCCAGTTGCGATCTTGAAAGATCTGTCAGGGTGACGGAGAACCGTTCCCAGTCGGCCCGACTTGTGTCGAACCTCGTGTTCCCAGCGCCCCGATCGGCACCTGACTCTTTCGGCAATCTCAATCTTATGTCCACGGCCCTGTGGTCACTGGTGGTCCAGTCACACCTTACCTTCCAGTCACAGATGAACTTGTTCATGGAGGGCGACGTCAGGGTTACGTCGATGAATGACGAACCCCTTGTCGTCCAAAAGGTGGGCGGCTGTCCAGCATCGTTGACCACTGACAAGCCAAATGCTCTGATGAGGTCCTCGAATCGGGCACCTCTATCGTCTGTCTCTTGGGGACCCCAGAGTGACGATCGAGCATTGGCGTCTACACCTATAATAAGTCTCTCCCCCCTCAGTGAACGAAGCACCGTTTCGAGGTGGCTGAGGTGCTTCTCAATCTCGTCGCTGTACTGGAAGTAGCACGAGACAACGTAGAAGGAGAAGCTGGGGGCCCGCACTTCCACGCAGACACAATGCGTAGTGCTAAGCTGCGAGACGAAAACCGTATCTAAATTGGGATTGCAGATTACCACTGCTGCCCACGGACGTTGTGAGCGCACTGCGGCAACCCTCATCCCTATGCCTAATCCTACGACTTTGTAACCCGAACCTTGTTTCCCGACGTGTGGTTCCTGCAATGCTAAGACGTCAAGTCGCTTTTCGACTACGAGTTGACGTACCTCGCCCGTTACTACAGCCGAACGTCGCATGTTCAGCTGCAGCATCCTAACACCCGTGGACGCACTACCTAAGCTAGAGCTTATCCTATCTAATTCCTGTGGCGCCGGGCCACTCGCTGTGTGGGGTACGGTTGGGTCCGCGAATCTAACCGTCTTTCGCACCGTTGTCGCAATGTTCGCGGATCTGAGCGCGGATCTAAGCGCGGATCTAATCGCGGGCTTCTCTATTTCGCGCGCTATTTGTTCGGCGCCTGTTCCCGATTCTCGCGCTAAGTTATATGACGCCGACCTAATCGAAGTAATAGAACAACGCTCTAACACGACGTACGCGGATCTAATCCCGGTTATTTCGCGATTCACGAACGCGGTTCTAGCGGCAGGAAGGCCGCAATCTCGGGGCTGTGCGCCATCGCGTATTGTGTCACGGGCCCGCCCGCGCACAGCTCGGTGAGGCGCTCTCGAGGAGGCGGAGGCCGCCACCGAGCACGCGGTCGAGCAGACCCGCGACTCAACGACGGAGACACCCCGCGCTTCCCTACTCGCGGCCGCGCCAGACCGGAAGCGGTCGGCCAGGCGGGCACTCCTCCTCACCACGTTAAAGATTTTATTGAGTTTCATTTTGATTCCCACGAGTACGGTGGAAGGGGTGGTCGAGCGACGTAGAGCCACCTTTACGCCGCCAAGCCTAGATACTCCGGGAGGACGGCAGGTATCCCGGAGCGGACCGTTCGCGACCGCGACATTTAACGTCTACGCGATCATGCAGACCCTAAGCACGGTTCCTAACACCTTAGTCTTTAGACTTTATACGGGCCCGACCTCGACGAAAGCGACCGCGACGACAACGACGACCTAACGACCGCCTAAGCCGACGAAGCCACAGACGGCAACATCTAAACCCGATTGTACCTGAAAATAAAGTTCCTGAAAATAAAGATAGGATTAGTAAACACACACACACACACACACTTACACGTGGGAGTCACTGGGATCGGGGTGGTCCCCGCCTCTGGCCCGGCGGGTGACTGAGTCACCCATCCAGTCCTTCGGGCGAGGGTCCCGACCGGCTCCCACTTTTCCCCACTGAGGGACGCTTCACGGCAGGAGCACCCACCGCTCCGCACCCTCATCCCGCGGGAGCACCCGCATATAATTGGGAGGAAAAAAAAAAAAAAAAAAAAAAAAAAAAAAAAAAAAAAGGGGGGGGGGACGGCCGTAGACCGTCTGAACAACGCACGAGGTGCGCTTGCCACATAAGAGCCATTCGTTCAGCAAGCTGACACCGACTCGTGGCAATGCTGTTTGGGCACGTTGGCTTCACCTTTCGGTTACTAGGCCCCCTCACCACGACAAGGTGTGCCCACGAGGGGGTGGCCCCATGGACAGTTGGGACTGGGTCGCCGCTCCCCGGCCCAATCTTACCCGCCATGGCGGCCAGCTTGCACGCCTCCTTGACGGAAGTTACTTTCCGCCAAAGGGCCCCGACGATGCACCGCTTCGGAAGGGAAACTGTTGCGATGCACCGTCGGGCTCCATCCCGCCGTCGAACCCTGCCTCGGAATACGTCCGAGCGGCTGGGCCGACCCGGCGCCGTTGGGCTGTGCCCGTGCGGCCCGCGCCGGCCCTCCTCCGCCTCCCCGACCCCGTCCTCGGAAAACGTCCAAGCGGCTCGGGAGAGGCCCGGCCCGATGGGTCCGGGAGTTCCGGAGTTTCATCGGCCCGTCCGCTCCCCTCGCGGCGCGCACTCAGGGGGCAGAACCCACTGAGCCGCCTGCACGCGAGATGGAGCCCCACGACTGTTGGACGCCAGCCCATGCCAGCACCCACATCCCTCCGAGGGACGCCGCACGGCGGGAACACCCACACGCGCGGAAACCCTCATGTGCCAGGAGCACCCAGCGGTGTGTCACGGGCGGGGAGCAGTCCTCCCCCAACAGTGCCGTACCACCGGGCGATTGCACTTAGGGCCGCCTACCCCTACCAGCGATTGGGTCCGCGCTTTAGACCACCCCCAAGGGGGTGGGCGCAGTCCCTAAGGGAGTCGCTGGGCTCCCCTTGTACTCTTACTAAGGATACGGTGCGCTCTTAGTTCCCCTTCCACCCCGGAGGTTCACCCAACTTGGCCGGAGCCGTGTGGGTGTTCCATGGGGTTTCAGGGTTAAGTTTCCTCACCACGACAAGGTGGCGCACGACGAGGAGGGATCGGGGAGGAACTTAACCTAACCTAACCTAACCTAATTTTTTTTTTTTTTTTTTTTTTTTTTTTACCAAGCAAAGGGAGGAGAAAATGCAGTTAGGCACACCCCCCGGTCCTCCCGGGGGTAGTGTTGGACTCACCCGGCCCGTCGGCGCAAGCGCCCGGCCAGTCCTACCAACTAAACTCTCCCCCCCGTGGGCGGGTGTTGAGACCCGCCCACTGCAGGTAAGTCCTGCTGTCTTCTCCATGTGTCCGGGCCACGGGTACGCGTGAGCACTCTTCCGCGACCCGGACGGAAGCGAGGCTTGTTTAGCCACCTAAGTTGTAGATCCTCTGTTTTCTTCTTCGGTTGCTTGACTAGAGAGGCCCTCCTTCGGGACCGGGGGTGGCAAATTGGGGACCTGGGATGGCGTAAGGTTCTCTTCTGTCTGGTCCTCCGATTGTACACCTAAAGCCTTATCGATAGGATCGTCTTCAGGTTCCTCTGTGTTACGTCTCGTTACCGCCCGCGCTCATTCCTGAGCAGGAGATAGGTTCCGTCTTCGATTACTTAATATGTTGGTTCAACCTAGGGTTAAACTTGAACTATGAGTTAAGAGTATCATAAACTACATGCTATCTTTATACTACATATCACTTTAACTATAACTAGTTTTACGACTAGATTAAATATTTCTTGATTATAACAGCTATATATACGCGGTCTCGCACTATTGCACGGCCGGCTTAGACCTACATACAACCGAGCCCATACGGTGCGAAAATTCCAGGCCCGTCTCTTTACACAGTACACACTGTGTCACTACTTTGCAGCCATTGGCCATCAGGCCAGCTTGGTCGCAATTATAGCAGCAGCTTCCTCTATCTACTGTAGCTGTGCACTTCACACTGATATGGCCAAATGACCAGCACCTGTAACACTGCACAGGACGCTCCACAATTTTCACTTTCCCTCTGCACCATCCTATAACTAATGCACCTTTTTTGGATATCTTGGAAGCCACCAGCACCGGACAGTTCGCCTATGCTGTACGTGGCATCGCCTTTGAGGTCTTCCTAAAATTGCTCACTTTAATCTCATCCCGATGGCAGTCACCCTCACGGGCTAAAGCCATCGCGACATCCTCTTCAGTGATGGAAACGTCCAAACCCGAGATTCTCATCTCGGCTCTCAGCTGGGGCCTAGTCACCCTGGCAGAGTCACCCAGAACCCGGGTGATTTTCTCTTTCAGAGCGTCGGCCTTGCTTCCGTTCCCACAGCCAGTGAGTTCCACGATTAGTCCTCCGTTGACAGCTCCTCTGACTTAGGTTCCCTCTATTCCTAAATTCTTCAGATTAATCTGTTCGCGGACCCTACACAGAGCCTGAGCGTACGACGTCTTGGAAGTATCCACTCTAATGAGAACCGCAGCTGTCCTGGCGAGACGAGACTTATTCCTCAGTCTAGCCAGTTCAGGTGACAGGTCTATCCGTCCAGGTTTAATTAATTCCTGCTGATAATTTTCAATCCCTGGAGAGTCCTCTGTAGAATTGTCTCTGGAAGTGCTGGGAGCCTCCAGAGTCTTCTTCTTTTTCCGCGTCTTAGGAGTAATCCACTGTTTTCTTTCCCTCTTTTTTTTAGGCATCATCGACAGTTTGCTCTTCGTCGAGGTCGAGTTCGGACTATCGGCATCCTTTTCGACTATACAGATCGTAGGGACCGGTGTACTCGCGTGGGCAATCTCCCCTTTGAGCACAATCTTCCTCAGCTCGCTGACTTCCCTTCTAAGTTCCTGGATGTCGTCCTCATACTTTTGCCTTGCTTCTTTTTTTTGTTCCTTCATGGTAACCTTGACGATATTGGTAAATTCTGTCACTCCATCTTTGATTCCTTGTATGACGTCGTCATTGTCACGTCCTATTACTGGAACATTCTTTTCACCTTGTAGGTCACGCACCTTGGCGTGCAACACTCTATTTTCTTCCCTGAGCGTTTCAACCTCAAGAGATATGGCATCATATTTGTCCAAGGTCGGCAATGCTTCTCTCAGCTTCTTACTTATAGCGTCTAGAGCCTCCTTGTAGTCTTCGTAACAATCTCTTTCGTCGATATTGCCAAGCGCGCTCAGCACGTCGTACGTAGCATAGCACCTGTCAAACATCCTCCGCTGGTCATTTTCGCCTATATCTTGGCGACTCTCCACGAATTGGTAAACCTCTTCTATCCAGGTTTTGCCGGCATCCGTAAGAACATCGTGATCGTAACCGACAAGTTTCTCAAACGCTACAGATTTCCTACCTCTAAGATATCTATCAAGTTTAAGACTAATTACTTCACCATTTTTGTCCTTGACCTCACTAATCACCTCCGCTTCTTTATCGGTAGGCGAGAGGTCTTCTTCATAATAGTAAAACATTTTCCTCATCTTTTGCGTGCTCTTCGCCATTATGACCTCTAATGCCTACTTATTGTCGTTTATTGTTTTGTCTAATTCTATAATTAGCCTATCATAAACTATATCTATTTTAATCAAGTCTCTTAGTGCGCATGCACACAAGAAGACTTTAACACGTAGTCGCGTTTCAAATACGCAGCAGGAAAGAGAGCGTCCAACGAGGACCCCCAGGCACAGCGCGTACTCCCCAACAAACGCGTGATCGTACTGCCGTACTGCGCACTGCAAAAGTCCAATTTTGGGTTAGAATCGGAAACCAGATGTGTTGTGGCCCTCAATGAGAGCCCATGAATAAAACCATATTGATGCGCATGCTAATCTATAACCTCAATTTTAATGCGCACCAATAATTGGGTTTTGGGTTCAGGGATAGTTAGGGGATCTCCATGTGTCTCCAAAAATCCAATTGCACATCCACAAAAAGTTTCACAGCGTTACTGCGCAACCTCTAAAGTTTGCACCAATGGTATGTGCTATCGTAGTTGCGACACGTTGGTGAACACTACCTTATGTCTCATTTCAAGATTCGAGCTCGGAGTCTCGAAATATTCGCTAAAATACTATTTCCCTATCTGGTTACTTTGGAACGCATGTGAGACTCATGCGAACTCACCATAGTCATCGGCGAGACGCGAACTTACTATCGCGACTGTCGGCACGAATTAATTCTTGGTCGTGATTGTATCACTACCCAAAATGGCCGCCAACATCGCGATCGCGCTGCTCCCGCGTGTCGCTCAATTTGTTCCTTTGTTAATAACAAGGTTTGTGTTATTTCCGCGTGTCGCGCCCGTCAAGGTGGCTACTGGGGGTCACCCGCCTCCCCGCGTGCCCCAACAGTGCTTGACGTAGCTCAACTAAGTGCCAATTATCTTGCGCGACCCCGATGCGCGGTGACAATTATCGCGCTGCTAATGATATGTGCCGTCACTTCATTTAATACACAGCACTGCCACTGACAAGGATCTCAGCCTCGCAGGGCAGATATCGCTTGTGATTTATCATCCACTACACGTGATCGTTTAGTAATTGTACTCCTATTGTCTTCAGGCACCGAGATCATTTAGGCAGGCCGAACATAACCGCACCTGTCATGCCAAGTATCGTAAGCCGAAGGAAGTATCGATAAATATATCTATACAAAGCGTAATACTTATTCACGTCTATATTATTATCCACGATATTAATTAGTTTTTATTTCAGGTATACAAGTATTCGCAATCGTTTGCTGTTGTGACGCCGGGAACATGCATCAGATGCGCCAGAAAGGCGCATCGACAATACAAAGTATCATCAACAACAGTACGTTCCGGTTTTATTATATTTTACAATCTATTACAGCGGTCAACGCAGTGCAACTACAGATAACCAACAACTTTATCTTTTTACAGGTTACTAATCTTCAGCACTACACCGGAGAGGATGACAACACATCATCGACTCGTCGACGGTGTTAGCTTTGCAACGATTAGCGTTACGGTAAGTATTCGTCTGTTATTTAATAATATATGTAATATTATTTAATATTAAGTATAATGCTTCTTGTTTCAGGTTCCTCATCAGAATTATTTCTGTCGCAAGATGTTTTGCAGTGTCGAAAGCGCTCTAGGCTCATCAACGACGCTGGCAGACTCACCCACAATATTTATAGTTAATAAAGATATTACGGTAAGTATTCGTCTATTATTATTTATTGCAATAATCCTAATGCTCCTAATGAACAAATTGTTTTTTTGTTTCAGCACCTGTCATCGACCAAGATCATCTAACCTGCATGTGTCACTGAACATGTGTGCGACTGCCAAGCTCACCGGAGGATCCAAACACTCAACAGTATCACTTAGTAAGACGGCTACGCACACCGGACACCGCTAATTATGCTCTTCACGTTCCAGTGGAGATTGCTTCAATACTTTCAATATTTCTTCTAAATTAAACGTCTGTTAATCGTACAACATTATTAAGGTAATTATACACTATTATTGTTTCGTTCTTTTCAATATATTATTCCTCTATGTGCATAATTCGCAGATAACCTGTTACCCCATAGCCGTCATTGATATGTGCACGGTCGCCAGACGCACCGGAGAAAATGGTTCCTCAACAGTGTATGCGGCGTACACAATTCATAATTTTGGTAATATAATGCGTATTCGTCTGTTGTATAGTATAAACAACATTCATGTATACAACCATGTATATATATGATAACCCAGTGCATTTACAGGTAATCTACAACTGTCACTATCGCCTTTATTACCAGATGCACCGTAAAACCAGATCCTTGACACTAAGTATGAATGTACACAAGGATTCTCTATTCTAATATTATAATAAGTATTTCCTATAATTATGGTCTTTCTCTTTACAGGTAATTAACTATCCAAAAAGAGTCATAATCGAGCGTTTCTAATACTACGGTAAGTAATACTATTTCTATAATAATTCATTATTTATAATATATTCTTCTTGTTTCAGATTTCACAGGATACTATCTCTCCTGGAATTCCTTCAAATCTGTGCTTCTATCTTCATACAAGATAAGTAACTCTCTGTGCTTATTCGTTGGAGTGAATAAATATACTATTTATTATCTAATCAAGCAAATACGTCTGTGTCATAATAATCATCTAATGTTCTTTTATTTTATCCTTGTTTCAGAAACTCCAACGCGCGAAGCAGACAGGAGGCCACGAATATCACCAGAGTCGAATTCCGCCATGTACAGACACGCCATCGTCAGGAAGTCCTCGCGCGCGAACCAGATCTTCAGATATTTCCTAGAAAGAAAGAGCAGAGACCAGACGAGCGCGATCACCGAAACAAGTTTCAGTGATTAACGGATCATGTTGACATCACGGTCGACAGTTGTTCGCCGAATAAACAACCTTCTGGAGTCCGCACGACGCCGTCCTGCAATAGTCTCCGGCTTCGACAAGGAGCCCATGAAAGAAGCCATTATCGTAAAAAGGGTACGTATAGTCTGTTATTACATTTGTTTATACTATATTAATAAGAGCAAGTGACAGATTTGATAACCTATAAACTTTGTTCTAGGTTACTGCCACTGTCCATCACTGACGCTCCAAGATGAAATCTCAATTTTATAAATAAAAATATAAAAAGATCGTCTATTTTATTCTACCTTAACTAACAAAAATGAAAGTACATGTACCATTGCACAGAGGTTCGATGTTAGTACTAATTTTTGTGTTAATAGTACGGTTATTTCGTCTATTTTATGTCTAATTATTTAGGTCACTTTTTTATGTGTTAATATGTAGTTATTATCTGATCCTATGTTTCTAATATTTTAAAAATCATCCATTTAATCAAGAACATGTAGCATTGTCACTGTTGTACTTGTTTGTTCGCCATTTCCAGTAGGTTTCCCTTTCCACATGTTTCTTGTCTTTTCCAATCGTCACTCCCGTTATCCACTGTTAGGACTACCAACCCCTTAGCAGTTAAGTCAAGTTCCTCTGCCTGTCTTTCTAATCCCTAAATGTGTCACTGTTTCCAAATGTATATTTCATGTCATCCGTTTTATGTCATCCAAGTGTATTTCATCTGTTCTATTGTGTCATGTCCTTTGTCAATCGCCAAGAGAACACTCCACTAAAGACATTAAAAAAAATTTTATAAATAAATTATGATGCATATAAATAAAATTAATTTTTTAGTTGTATTAAACTTTGAATAAATATTGAATATTAATATTATATTTTAATGTATTATGAAGCATAAAAATTTTTGAAATTTTTTGAGATAGTTTAAATCTATTAAATATAAAAAAATTAATTTAAATGAAAACATATATAAATTATGTATGATTTATTCTATCAAAATAATCCTTTTATCAGGCATATCATTAAATAAATTTTTAGTTATTAATAAAATTTAAATAGCAAAAATAATTAATTAAATAAGAGAAAGATAAAATTTCTATATTTAGGGTATGAACCTAAAAGCTTAGAGAATTAGCTTACTTACTTTAATTAAATAAATATAAATTAGTATAATATTTTTGAAAATTGACTATTAATCATTAGTTAAAATTAAATATGATAAGTAAATTTAATTTAAAAAAAGGTTATAAGTAAATTTAAATAAATAATTTAAATTAAATTTGTATTAGTAAAAATAATAAAAGAATTTATTAAAATTAAAGTAGTTATAAAGATTAATTAATAAATTAAATAATAAAATATTATAAATAAAATTATTATAAAAATTGATTTTTTAAAAATAATTAGTTATTATAGAATTAAAAAAGAATAATTAGTTAAAATAAAATTCAGAGGGAGAGAGTAATTTTATTTAAATTTAATAATTGACTATTTTAATTATATGTATTTATAAAAAAAAATATATTATTAAAATTAAAATTAAAAAACTTATCTATAAATAAAATAATTAATAATAATTAAAAATCTTATTTATATAAATTTAAGGAGAGTATTTTATAGAAAGTAAAAAAAATTAAAAATTTAAGTTTTTATTTATATATACATTAATATTATTTAATAATTATTATTTAATGTTAATAAAATATTTTAATTATTTTTATAAATATATAATTAATTATATATATTTAAAATATTTAATTAACATTAATTATTTAATATTAATTAATTAAAACTTATTAATCATTATTTTTAATTTAAAATATTAAAAACCTAAAATATAGAAAAAAAAATTATTTATTAATAAAATATTTTAATATATTTAAATAATTATTAATAATTAATAATAATGATAATAATATAAAAAAGGGGGGGGGAATATTATTTAATTTTTTTTTTATGTATATTATAAATTAAATTTTATATTCATATTAAATTTAAATTTAAATTATTTTTATAATTTGTTTTTAATAATTAATAAATATAATTAAAAATTAATTTTTTTTTTAAATTTATTTTATAATTTAAAGTATAAATAAAATTTTATAAAATTATATAAAATTTAAATAATTTAATAATATATAAATTAGTATTTATAATAATTAATTAAATGAAAATTTATAATAGAAAATTATAATTTATTATTAATAAATAAAGTGCCAGCAATTGCGGTTTATACTTTAAATAAAAATAAATTTAAATAATTATATATAAATATAAAATATATAAATAAATAAATATATTTAACTAATTTATTTTTTTATGGTGAAATATAATTAGATATTAAAAGTTAAATAATTTTATTTAAATTAATAATAAAATTAAAAAAATTTATATAATAAATTAGGATTAGATACCCTATTATTTAAATGAAAATAAAATATAATTAAATATTAAATGTTAATCAATAAAAATAAAAAATTTGGCGGTATTTTATGATTTAGAGGAACTTGTTGATTAATTTGATAATCCACGAATAGAATTACTTAATTTAATTTTTATATATTGTTGTTGAAAAATTATATTAAAAGATTAATAATTTAAAAATTTAATTATAATTATAATTCAAATCAAAATGTAGAATAGTTAAGATTTAAATGAGTTACATTTAATTTAATTAATTGAAATAAATTTTTAAAGTTTTATAAATATTGAATTTAATTGTAAAGTTAAAAAAATATTTAAATTGAATTTTAATTAAAATATGTACAAATTGCCCGTCATTTTCATTAATAAAAATTTATGGAAAAAGTCGTAACAAAGTAAATATATTGGAAAATGTATTTAGAATAAAAAAAAATTTTAGTTTAAATAAAAATTTTTCATTTACATTGAAAAGATTAATTAAAAATTATTAAAATTTTATTATAATTAATAAATAAATTATTAATAATAAATAAATATAAGAAAAAATATTATAAATTATTAAATAAAATTATATTAAAAAAAAAAAAGTTTTAGTAAAAAATTTTAAAATAATTATTTTAATTTTAATGATAATGTAATGTAAATGAAAAAAAAAAATTTTTAAAAGTAATTTTAGTTAAATGTACCTTTTGTATCAGGGTTTATTAAAAAAAATTATTGATAAATAAATTTCTCGAAAGAAAAAGAGTTAAATAAATAAATAAAATTTAATATAAAAAAATTATTTTTAATATTTATTTAGAGAAGAATATTTTAATCAATTTTTTTGATATCTAGTTTTTTTTGATATAAATTTAATTTAGATATAAATTTAAATATGTAAATTTTTATTAAAGTTTGAGATAATTTTTATTTACAATAAATATATTGATTTATATTAAAAATTTATAGGATAATCTATAAATTAATTTTAAAATTTAAAAAATTTATTAATATTATTTATAAAAATTTTATAAAAATGGTTTTAAAATTTAAAATTTTTTGAAAAAATTTAATAATTTATTTATTTTAGCATAGTTTAATTATAATTTTAAAATTAAAATAAATTTAATAAATTAAAAAGATATTTTTATTAATTTAAATTAAAAATTAATAATGATAAAATTAGTATTATTTATAAAATTTATTTTTAAAGATTTGATAATAATTAATAATTTATATTTAATTAAAGAATTAGGCAAAATAAATTTATTTAATATATTTAAATAAAATTAAGTCCACCTGTTTAATAAAAACATGGTTTTTAGAAAATAATTAAAGATTTGTTCTGCTCAATGATGTGTATTAAATAGCCGCAGTAATTTGACTGTGCTAAGGTAGCATAATCATTTTTCTTTTAATTGGAGGCTGGAATGAAGGAATGGATGAGATTTAAGCTTTTTAAATTAAATAATAAAAATTTAAATTTTGAATAAAAATGTTCAAATAATATTATGGGACGATAAGACCCTATAGAATTTAATATAATTTTTATTAAAATACATTAGTTTTTAAATTTAGTATAAAATTATATTTAGTTGGGAGGATTAAAAAATTTTATAAACTTTTTTAATTTTATTTAATAGATAATCATATATTTATGAAAATATGAATAAGTTTTAAAAAAAATTATTGAAAAGTTAATTACCTTAGGGATAACAGCGTAATATTTTTTTTAAGATCATATTATAAAAAATGATTGAGACCTCGATGTTGAATTAAAATAAAAATTAGATGGAAAAATTTAATTATTTAGTCTGTTCGACTATTAAAATTTTACATGATTTGAGTTTAGATCGGCGTAAGCCAGATCGGATTTTATCTATAATTAAAGTGTAAATAAATTTGTACGAAAGGACTTTTTATTTGAAATTTTTTTTAAATTAAAGAATAATATTAATTTTATAAAAATTGTAGATTACTTTGGCAGAATAGTGTAATAAATTTAGAATTTCTAAATATATAAAAATAATTTATATAAGTAATAATTAAAAATATTTATTATTATTTAGTTTTAAATTTATTAAATTTATTAATTTTATTATTAAATTTATTGTTAGGGATTGCTTTTTTAACTTTATTAGAGCGGAAATTTTTAGGATATGTACAAATACGTAAAGGTCCTAATAAGGTCGGGTTAGTTGGTATTTTGCAACCTTTCAGCGATGCTATTAAATTATTAAATAAAGAATTATTTTATGTTTATAAATCTAATTATCGATTATTTTATTTGACTCCTTTAATGAGATTTGTAACTATATTATCTATATGATTATTATATCCGTTTGCTACTAATTTTTATTATTTAAATTATTCTATTTTATTAAATAATTATTTTTATATCTATTAGCGGGTATTCCCCGAAATACCCGAGGGCTCAGAGGGGAAGGTTATGCCTTCGTACCCAGGGCCATCGACATCCGGTGGCAAACCTATCATCACGGCCATTCAGGATGGTACGGCAGCGAGGGAGGCGTTGGAAAGGAGATACCTCCAATTTCCAATGGCCAAAAAAACGAGCAAATGCCCTCACAACGCGAGGCATATATGCCACAGCTGCCGAGCAAGCGAGAAAAGGAAGAAACATACCGATACAGGTATAACTCCTGCTCCTAGTGACGAGGACTTGGCGTTCCCAGCGGGATCACGCGCCAGTAGCGTGGCGGGTGATCCTAACGAGTACGAAGCAGCATCGCACGCTGGGTCGTACTATGCTGGCTCGGAGGACGAGCAGTCGGACGTCAGCTCCGTCAAGAGAGGCAGAGGAAGGCCCATCACCACGGGTGAAGGGACAAGGGAGAAAAGGGAGGCAAGGGCCAGAGCGAGGGAAGAGGCCAGAGAGAGAGTGGACACGGATTGGGCCCTGGGTGCCTCAATGCCCGATGGACAGGCCTGGGAGAGATGCCGGGACAACCAGAGGGTGGCGAGGGAGATGTTCCTCCACTCTCCGACACCGGCTGTGGTGTCGGATACCATAGCAAACTGCGTGACCATTTTCAAGAGTCTGCAGGTCTCCAAGAACATCAAGGGCCCACTAGAAGGGGAGATGAAGAAGGCTGTGGCGTCCATCATGGCTGCCACAGCAGTCCTTTACGACAGAACTGTATCGCCCTCGCCGAGCAACGCTGAAGCGGAGGAACTTCGGCACCAATTGGAGCTCCTCAAAGCCGAGAAAGAAAAAGAGACGAGCGAGCTCAAAAAGCAGATGGCGGAACTCGCCGATCAGGTAAAAGTGCTGACGAACCAGCTCAGTACTCGCCTGATCGAAGAGGGAAGCATCACAAAAAGTGAAAAGGAGAAGGGGGGCAGGAACCTGAGAGGACGGAACCGCATTGAATCTGACCGGGATTCAGATTCCGACAGCGGGGAGTGGCATTCTCTCAGGCTGAGGACGCCCCAAAATGTCTCCCCAAAGAAGACCGCCTTGAGGAGGGGCGGACTATCTCCGGCATGCGTGTCCCCGGGCCTGGCTGATGACCCCTGCATGGAGGTAGAACCGCAGGCCGCGAGCGTAACGGAGGCACAGGGGCCCCTCTTGAGTGGATCCCCTCGACCCCTCCCACCGGTAACTCGCCCTACAGTCCAGGGCGACTTTGCAATCCTGTACGAAGCCCTCAATCAGCACCTACAAATAGGCGTTGACTTGAGGGAGAGGATGCTGCGATTCTTCGAAGCAACGAACGGACAGGGGGAGGCGGTCCAATCTGCTCCCCTGAACGCACATACTCAGCCGCCAATGGGGAAGGAGACCGAGGCTGAGATCCCCTCGCCAGCTCAGCCCAAGACGCAGGGAATGGTTCCTAAAAGCAGCCAAAAGGAAAAAGCGGCCAAGAAGGGAAAGAAGAAGGGAGAAAGCCAGGTTTGTGCTCACTCCAAAATCTCTCCCCCCCCTTCTCTGCCGGTACCCGCTGCCGATGAAAGAATACCTGGAAAGAAATCTCGCCAGGATGCGGAACCCTCTGGGGCTCCACCCTCTGGCGGAGGACCATTAGGCCCGGGGCCCTTCGACAAGAAATCGACAGACCCCGGGACATATGACCCCTCTCCGACCACGGAAACTCCGTGGAGCGTGGTGGTCGGGCGTAAGGGAAAGAAGAAAGTAGGACAGACTCCCCTCCCCTCCAGAACTGTACCCGTTGCTGCGGCCCAGTCACCGCCCAGTGAACAGGGTAAGCAGAAGCGGGGGCAGGTAGCGGGGGGAGAGAAACCCGGTAAAATGAAGGTTCCCAAAACCTCGGCGGTCATGATAACCTGCCCAGAAGAGAAATATGGCGAGAACATGGCCGTCATCAGAAAGGAGGTAAAACTAGACCAATTGGGAATCAAGGAAGGAAGCCTCAAGATAAGGAAAGGTCTCACCGGTGCCTTAATCCTTGAGATTTTCGGTGAGGACAAGGCACGCAAGGCGGGACAACTCGCCGAACGTGTTAGAGAGGTGACTGGGGACAACGAAGGGGTGCGAGTCAAGTGCCCCCAAAAAATGGCCGACCTCCGCATTCGGGGGCTGGAAGACTCCATTACCCGGGCGGAGATTGTTGCCGCAATCTCCGGGGAGGGTAAGTGCGGGTTCTCGGACGTCAAAGTGGGAGCGTTCGTGAAGGCCCCCCGCACCGGCCTCAATACGGTGTTGGTGCAGTGTCCAATAGACGCGGCCAACAAATTGACACAGATGGGAAAGGTACCGATATCGTGGTACAAATTACCCATCGAGCTGTTGCCGCGGCTCTCCCTTCGATGTTTTAAGTGCATGGAGGAGGGGCATGTGCAGCAACAGTGCGGCAGCGACCGATCCTGTGCCAACATGTGTTTCCGCTGCGGCAAGGAGGGCCACAAGGCCAATTCCTGCTCCGAGCAGAAAGTGCACTGCGCACTCTGTGTTGACTTCGGGGCACCCGCGGGGCACAGGATGGGGGGCATGAATTGTCACCCCCCGAAAAAACTCAACAGGAAGAAGGCCAAATCGATTCCTCCCTCCAAAAAACCCACCCCGTCGGTAGGAGGGGAGAAGGGGGGAATCGAAAACAAGAGCCCAATTCCGTCCCTGATGGAGGTCGTTGTGGGAGAAATCCCACAAGCGAACCAAACAGCTTCAGCCGAGTCTGCGCCCGCGCCGATGGACACATCGGAGTGTCGCAAGCGGCGCGCGGACTCGGTCAGGGAAGGAAACGAGAAGGGTGCGGGGGGCAAAGAGCTCTGCTCCGACTCCCCCAAGCCCCAAAGGAAGCCACGCTTAGACCCTAAGCGTGGTAACGTGAAAGGAGACACCCTTACCCCGGGCGAAATTGAGCCCGTGGGTAATGCGCCATCGAACGCGGATGGAGCCCCCCTTCCACAGCCACGTGGTGCGGGGTCTGAATCGACGGAGGCCCTCTCTACCGACATCAATGAGGGCCTGTAAATTCATACAGGCAAACATTAACCACGCTCGGCGGGCGCAGGACTTACTCCTGCAGACTATCGCCGAGCGTGGTATAGGACTGGCGATCGTGTCGGAGCCGTACCGATCCCCATCAAACCATCCTAATTGGAGGGTGGACGGCTCTGGCACGGTCGCAATCATACGAGGATCGAACAGCCACAACCCCCCCTGTTCCTTACTCAAGTCAGGAAGGGGGTATGTGGCGGTGAAATTGGGATCCATCGCGGTGGTGGCGTGTTACGCACCGCCTAGTTGGGGCCTCTCCCAATTTGAGCTGTATCTGGGGGAGTTGGAGCACTGCATACGCAGCATACTCCCCCAGGAGGTGGTGGTGGCCGGTGACTTTAACGCCAGAGCGCAAGCCTGGGGAGACCGGCTTACCACCCCCAAGGGAGAGGTCCTACTGGACTGGATAGGGGCTCTCGGGCTATGCCTACTAAACACCGGCAACGAGCCCACGTGCGACCGGCTACTGCGGGGGGCGTCTATAGTGGATCTCACTATGATAACCCCCTCCGCGGCACGCCTAAATTGTTCATGGGGGGTGGTCGACCAAGAGACTCTATCGGACCACCGATATATAGAGTTCGGTTGCACCACCCTTCAGCCCGGGAGCCCGACCGGCGGTGCGCCACCGCCGCGATCGAACCTTAAAAAGTTAGACCCGGATAGGTTGACGGCGGCCGTCCAGGCCACCCTTTGGCAACACCATCCGCCAGAGGAAGGAGTGGGGAGCCTGGTGGAGGATGTCGCGCGCCTGGTAGACTCGATCACACAGGCGTGCGACTTCTCCATGCCCAAAAGCAGGCCCCACTTGCGCCGGGCTGCGTACTGGTGGACGGAGGAAATCGCGTCTCTTTGCCGCTCCTCCGTCGCGGCAAGGAGACTCCTCGAACGCGCCCAGCGCCGTGGCGACGAGGCCTGGACAACCGAGGCACTCAGCGACTACCGGTCCGCTCGAGTGGCGCTGAGTGTCGCCATTCGCTCCTCCAGGGCGAGATCGTGGGACGAGCTCATCGCGTTTCTTGACGCCGACCCGTGGGGGCGCCCATACAAGATAGTGACGAACAAACTACGTCACTGGGCGCCTCCCGTGACGGAAACCCTCCTCTCGAAATCCCTGGACCAAATAGTCGGGACTCTGTTCCCGACTAAACCCAATCCTCGAGGTCTCGATTGAGGCAGCGCGAACACCGGCGCTGCCGAGGCCTGGTCCAGGGATCTCGAAATCACCGAGGAGGAGTTGAGGAATGCCGTCCGGGGGATCAAGAACAACAAGGCCGTTAGCCCAAACGGCATCCCAGGGCGCGTTTGGAAGCTCGCCTTGGAGGAGCCAAACCTATCCGGGTGGCTACGAGGCATCTTTAATAGATGCCTCGCGGAGGAGAAATTCCCCCCAATGTGGGGAAGAGCCAAGTTGGTTCTTCTCCACAAGGGCGGTAAGAAGGAGGGTGACCCGTCATCGTACCGGCCAATTTGCCTGCTGGACGAGGTCGGCAAAATATACGAAAGGATTCTCGTTCGCCGAATGGTCCAGCATCTGGCGCGCAATGAGGTCCCTTCCCTTCACGAAGAATAATACGGTTTCCGTGAGGGCAGGTCCACGGTGGACGCCGTACTGCGCGTCAAGGCCCTCACGGAGTCAGCTGTGGAACGCGGGAGGGTGGCGTTGGCCGTCGCTTTGGACGTGTCCAACGCCTTCAATACCCTTCCGTGGAAGGCAATCGGGGACGCGCTTAACACCCACCGCGTCCCCAACTACCTCGTGAAGGGAATTCGAGCATACTTCGGTCACCGTAGGCTCGAATACAGGGACCAAGAGGGCCAGGGTCACACCCGTCGCGTGTACTGCGGGGTCCCACAGGGCTCGGTGTTGGGCTCGCTGCTGTGGAACCTCGGGTACGACGGGGTCCTTCATATTGCCCTCCCCCTCGACTGCCGGGTCATCAGATATGCCGACGATACCCTGCTGGTAGCCGAGGGGGACAACTGGGGGGAAGCCCTAAACAGGGCCAACAAAGGGGTGGCAGGCCTCGTGAGGGCCATAAGCCGGACTGGCCTGAGGGTGGCCCCCAGCAAGACCGAGGCGGTCTACTTCTACGACCGCCGGGCCGCTGGGGAGCCTTCCCCCACCTCCCGACTAGATGTTGACGGTACTGTTGTCCCAGTGGGGTCCCAGATCAAATACCTGGGGCTCCACATCGACAGCCGATGGAGCTTCGCGGGTCACTTTGACCGCCTGGTCCCGAGAGCACAGAAGGCGGCGGCAGCGATTAGCCGCTTGCTGCCGAATCTCGGAGGGCCGGACGGTCGGGTGCGCCGCGTCTACGCGCACACCGTCCTTAGCATACTAATGTATGCAGCACCGGTGTGGGCGGGCGAGGCGATGGCCATCAGACGCATACAGGACGCGATGCGTCGCGTCCAGCGTAGATTGGCCATTCGTCCGAGGCTACAGGACGGTGTCGCACGCGGCGGCCACCATCCTGGCCGGACTCCCCCTTCTGCATATGGTCGCAAATTCATACAAACGTTTGTATGACCGGAAATCCGCGGCACGCAGGGGAGGAGTCGCCAAGATTGCGGCCAGGATACTATGCACTTGGAAGCTCCAGGAGAAAAAGTCCCTCGAGCAGCGATGGATCGCGTCGCTGCACGAGCGCCCCCCAACATCCGGGGAGAGGACTGTATCGGCCGTCCTGCCCTGTCTGGAGGAGTGGCTGGACAAGGCGTGTGGCAACAGTACATTCAGAATGACGCAGGTGCTCTCCGGACATGGGTGTTTCGGAAAGTACCTGCACCGCATCGGATGGGAGGCAAGCGAGACCTGCCACCACTGCGGTCACGAGAGGGACACCGCGCAACACACCCTCCAAGCATGCCCAGCCTGGAGGGACGAGCGCGACGTCCTAACCCGGACTATCGGGGGCGACTTGGCGCTGCCGAGCGTCGTCGTCAAGATGCTCGGCAGCGAGGACAACTGGAGAGCCGTGGCCGCCTTTTGCGAGGCGGTCATGGCCCAGAAGGAAAGCGCCGAAAGGGAGCGTAGACCGGGACGGGCGAGGGGAAGGGCTCCTGGCAGGAGACCCCAACCTCCCCCACCACCTGGGCCCTTCTTGCGTCCGGTGACGGTCCGGCTGGTGCGACTTCCGCCGCACCCGCCGCCGTCATCGTCGCCATTGGCAACGGCGCACCCACCGACACCCACGGGAGCGCCGCCGAGATGACAGTCAGTGGGGGGAAGGAGCAGACTGGTTCTGCTCGCGCTTCCCCTCTTTACCTCTCCCTTTTTTGCCCTCCTTTTTAACCCCCAGATGAAATGAGATCCCCAAAGTCTCGACTCCTTCCCCCCACCATCGGGGGGATGAGAAGACACGACGGGAGGAGGTAGTGGCCCTCCCGTCGCAGCGTCAAAGTTTGATTTGGAGAGGAGGGGAGTATAAGATATATTCTTTTCTCCCCTCCCTCCCAGAAAGAACTCCAATTAAGGAGTGCGGCGAGGGGAGGCTCCTGAAGTATTGCATCGCTAGTTCCAGGAGTCTCCCCTATAATCGCCAAAGAAGCCACTCGTGAGGTTTTTAGTGGGTATGCCCTTAAATAGGGAGAGTCCCACATTTGGGGGGGATGCGTAATGCATTTTCCTCACGTAAAAAAAAAAAAAAAAAGGTTCCTCCCTGATCTTCCCCGATGATGCGCCACCTTGACGTGGTGGGGAGGCTTTGTCCTGAAGCCCCGAAAAACCGGAGTGGAGGGATAGCTAAGAGCGCATCTTTAGCCAGATTTCCTCTTGGACTTCGGCTGGGGCAGAATGCATAGCACCGGCGTGCATACCTGGGTGTTGGACGTTTACAAATCGGTCCCTGCTACAGACGCGACGGTCGCGGCGGAAATGATGGTGAACGCCACATAGTACGCCGAAGGCGAAAGCCCTTAAGCCGGAGAGTGGCTGGGCGGGGGTTGAGGAGTAACGAAGGCACTACGCGAGGACCTTAGCGCGCCCGCCTGAAGAGCGTCCTCTCTTCCGGAGGAGTCCTTTTCAGAAGAGCCGATCGGATGGAGAGGCAACCGATGCTGATCGGGCTCCCCGGGTGCCGATCCTGAAGTGAGGCTTACGCGTCGCAAATCCCAACAAGACGGGAAGCGAGCGGTCGGGGCGCGGCTTCTTGGGGGGAGGCGGACCTACGGGTGCCGACGAGCCTCCCGGGACGGTCGCGCTTCCGGGCCATCTCGGTGTCGGGGGATCCGCCGGCTCCTCGGGGACTGCGGGTTTGGCCGGCATCGCTTTGGTCGTTGTAGGGTAGTCGCCACCCTACGATGCAGGGTTCGGGTTGGACCCGACCTGTTGGCTTGACAGCAGGGCGAGGCATCAGAGGGCCGCTCACCCCTGATTCGAGTTTTGATGGTGGGTGATGGAGGAATTTTCGGCTGGATTCGAGTCCCAAAGTCACCAAACACCGCAACAGGGGTCCTCTTTCCTCTGTATAGGAATCTCGAAAGACGGATCGGTTAACAGGACGCCCGATGTAGGTTGAAGGACCGCAGTCCTGATGCTATACAGGGTACGCACAAGGGTCCGCCTTCCCCCTCGTATAAAAACGCGGAGGCGGGGACACGGTTTAGGAAGCCCGATGTGGGTTGAAGGACATTACCGTCCCGATGCTACACACGGTTCGAACAGGGGTGCGCCTATCCCCTGTACAAAACACGGAGGCGCCCGGTGCAGGGTGTCTATCAGCATGCGATGGCACTCTGCCTCTAGATATAAGGTAGTTCTTCACCTTACAATGTGGGTGCGAGCAGAACCTTAGCAGTTGGTTTCACGTGGAAACAATCCTTGAACTAGCGATGCAATACTTCAGGAGCTTCCCCTCGCCACACTCCTTAACTGGAGTTCTTCCTGGGAGGGAGGGGAGAAAGGAACATATCTTATACTCCCCTCCTCTCCAAATCGAACTTTTACTTTGCGGCGGGAGGGCCACTACCTCCTCCCGTCATGTCTTCTCTTCCTCCCGATGGGGGGTGGAGGGGGAGAGTCGAGATTTAGAATCTCGACACTCCTCTCACCTGGGGGGGTTAAATAGGGAGGGCAAAAAAGAAGGGGAAGTAAGGGGAAGAAGGTCGAGCAAAACCAGTCTGCTCCCTCCTTCCACTTACTGACGTCTTGGCGGCGCTCCCATGGGTGTCGATGGGTGCGCCGTCGCCGGTGGCGACGATGACGGCGGCGGGTGCGGCATAAGTCGCACCAGCCGGACCGTCACCGGACGCAAGAGGGGCCCGGGTGGTAAGGGATGTTGGGGTCTCCTGCCAGGAGCTTTTCCTTTCGCCCGTCCCGGTCTACGCTCCCTCTCGGCGCTTTCTTTTTGGGCCATGATCGCCTCGCAAAAGGCGGCCACGGCTTTCCAGTTGTCCTCGCTTCCGAACATCTTGACGACGACGCTCGGCAGCGCCAAGTCGTCCCCGATAGTCCGGGTTAGGACATCGCGCTCGTCCCTCCAGGCTGGGCATGCCTGAAGGGTGTGTTGCGCGGTGTCCTTCTGATGGTCGCAATGGTGGCAGGCCTCGCTTGCCTCCCGTCCGATGCGTTGCAGGTACTCTCTGAAACACCCATGTCCGGAGAGCACCTGTGTCATCCTAAACGTACTGTTGCCTCACGCCCTGTCCAGCCACTCCTCCAGACAGGGCAGGACGGCCGATATAGTCCTCTCCCCGGATGTTGGGGGGCGCTCGTGCAGCGACGCGATCCATTGCTGCTCGAGGGACTTTTTTTCCTAGAGCTTCCAAGTGCCCAGTATCCGGGATCTTGGCGACTCTTCCCCTGCGTGCCGCGGATTTCCGGTTATACAAACGTCTGTATGAATCCGCGACCATATGCAGGGAGGGGAGTCCGGCCAGGATGGTGGCCGCCACGTGCGACACCGTCCTGTAGCCTCGGACGAGACGAATGGCCAATCTACGCTGGACGCAACGCATCGCGTCCTGTATGCGTCTGGTGGCCATCGCCTCGCCCGCCCACACCGGTGCTGCATACATTATTATGCTAAGGACGGTGTGCGCGTAGACGCGGCGCACCCGACCGTCCGGCCCTCCGAGATTTGGCAGCAAGCGGCTAATCGCTGCCGCCGCCTTGTCCGCTCTCGGGACCAGGCGGTCAAAGTGACCCGCGAAGCTCCATCGGCCGTCGATGTGGAGCCTCAGGTATATAATCTGGAACCCCACGAGGACAACAGTGCCGTCCACATCTAGTCGGGAGGTGGGGGAAGGCTCCCCAGCGGCCCGGCGGTCGTAGAAGTAGACCGCCTCGGTCTTGCTGGGGGCCACCCTCAGGCCAGTCCGGCTTATGGCCCTCACGAGGCCTGCCACCCCTTCGTTGGCCCTGTTTAGGGCTTCCCCCCAGTTGTCCCCCTCGGCTACCAGCAGGGTATCGTCGGCATACCCGATGACCCGACAGTCGAGGGGGAGGGCGGTATGGAGGACCCCGTCGTACCCGAGGTTCCACAACAGCGGGCCCAGCACCGAGCCCTGTGGAACTCCGCAGTACACGCGACGGGTGTGACCCTGGCCGTCTTGGTCCTTGTATTCGAGCCTACGGTGACCGAATTAAGCCCGAATACCCCTCACGAAATATTCGGGGACGCGGTGGGTGATGAGAGCGTCCCCAATTGCCTTCCACGGGAGGGTTAAAGGCGTTGGACACGTCCAAAGCGACGGCCAACGCCTCCCGCGTTCCACAGCTGACTCCGTGAGGGCTCTGACGCGCAGTACGGCGTCCACCGTGGACCTGCCCTCACGGAAGCCGTATTGTTCCTCGTGAAGGGAAGGGACCTCATCGCGCGCCAGATGCTGGACGAGTCGGCGAACGAGAATCCTCTCGTATATTTTGCCGACCTCGTCCAGCAGGCAAATCGGCCGGTACGTTGATGGGTCACCCTCCTTCTTACCGCCCTTGTGGAGAAGAACCAACTTGGCTCTTTCCCACATTGGGGGGAATTTCTCCTCCGCGAGGCATCTATTGAAGATGCCTCTAATCCACCCGGATAGGTTTGCCTCCTCCAGGGCGAGCTTCCAAACACGCCCTGGGATGCCGTCCGGGCCAGGGGCCTTGTTGTTCTTGACCTTTCGGACGGCATCCCTCATCTCCTCCTCGGTGATTTCGAGATCCCTGGACCAGGCCTCGGCAGCGCCGGTGTTCGCGCTGCGCCAGTCGAGACCTCGAGGGTCGGGTTTAGTCGGGAACAAAGTCCCGACTATTTGGTCCAGGGATCCCGAGGGGAGGGTTTCCGTCACGGGGGGCGCCCAATGACGAAGTTTGTTCGTCACTATCTTGTATGGGCGCCCCCACCGGTCGGCGTCCAGAAACGCGATCAATTCGTCCCACGATTTCACCCTGGAGGAGCGAATGGCGACACTCAGAGCCACTCGAGCGGACCGGTAGTCGCTGAGTGCCTCGGCTTTCCAGGCCTCGTCGCCACGGCGCTGGGCGCGTTTGAGGGGTCTCCTGGCTGCGACGGAGGAGCTGCGAAGAGACGCGATCTCCTCCGTCCACCAATACGCAGCCCGGCGCGAGTGGGGCCTGCTTTTGAGCATGGAGAAGTCGCACGCCTGTGTGATCGAGTCTACCAGGCGCGCGACATCCTTCACTAAGTTCCCCACTCCCTCCTCTGGCGGATGGTGTTGCCAAAGGATGGCCTGGACGGCCGCCATTAACCTATCCGGGTCTAACTTTCTCAGATTTCATCGCGGCGGTGGCGCACCGCCGGTCGGGCTCCCGGGCTGGAGGGTGGTACAACCGAACTCGATATATCGGTGGTCCGATAGAGTCTTTTGGTCGACCACCCCCCACGACCAGTTTAGGCGTGCCGCGGAGGTGGTTATCATAGTGAGATCCACTATGGACGCCCCCCGCAGCAGCCGGTCGCACGTAGGCTCGTTGCCGGTGTTTAGCAGGCATAGCCCGAAAGCCCCCATCCAATCCAGTAGGACCTCTCCCTTGGGAGTGGTGAGCCGGTCTCCCCACGCTTGCGCTCTGGCGTTGAAGTCACCGGCCACCACCACCTCCTGGGGGAGCATGCTGCGTATGCAGTGCTCCAGCTCCTCCAGATACAGTTCAAATTGGGAGAGGCCCCAACTAGGCGGTGCGTAACACGCCACCACCGCGATGGAACCCCATTTCACCGCCACGTACCCCCTTCCTGACTTGAGTAAGGAACAGGGGGGGTTGTAATTGTCCGTGCCGCGTATGACTGCGACCGTGCCAGAGCCGTCCACCCTCCAATTAGGATGGTTTGATGGGGGTCGGTACGGCTCCAACACGATCGCCAGTCCTATACCACGCTCGGCGATAGTCTGCAGGAGTAAGTCCTGCGCCCGCCGAGCGTGGTTAATGTTTGCCTGTATGAATTTACATGCCCTCATTGATGTCGGTAGAGAGGGCCTCCGTCGACTCAGACCCCGCACCACGTGGCCGTGGAAGGGGGGCTCCATCCGCGTTCGATGGCGCATTACTCACGGGCTCAATTTCGCCCGGGGTAAGGGTGTCTCCTTTCACGTTACCACGCTTAGGGTCTAAGCGTGGCTTCCTTTGGGGCTTGGGGGAGTCGGAGCAGAGCTCTTTGCTCCCCGCACCCTCCTCGTTTCCTTCTCTGATCGAGTCCGCGCGCCGCTTGCGACACTCCGATGTGTCCATCGGCGCGGGCGCAGACTCGGCTGAAGCCGTTTGGTTCGCTTGTGGGATTTCTCCTACAACGACCTCCATCAGGGACGGAATTGGGCTCTTGTTTTCGATTCCCCCCTTCTCCCCTCCTACTGACGGGGTGGGTTTTTGGAGGGAGGAATCGATTTGGCCTTTTTCCTGTTGAATTTTTTCGGGGGGTGACAATTCATGCCCCCCATCCTGTGCCCCGCGGGTGCCCCGAAGTCAGCACAGAGTGCGCAGTGCACTCTTTGTTCTGTGCAAAAGTTGGCCTTATGGCCCTCTTTGCCGCATCGGAAGCACAGGTTGGCGCAGGATCGGTCGTTGCCGCATTGCTGCTGCACATGCCCCTCCTCCATGCACTTAAAGCATCGGAGGGGGAGCCACGGCAACAGCTTGATGGGTGATTTGTACCACGATATTGGTACCTTTCCCATCTGTGCCAGTTTGTTGGCCGCGTCTATCGGGCACTGCACCAACACCGTGTTAAGGCCGGTGTGGGGGGCCTTCACGAACGCTCCCACCTTGACGTCCGAGAACCCGCATTTGCCCTCCCCGGAGATTGCGGCAACAATCTCCGCCCGGGTAATGGAATCCTCCAGCCCCCGAATGCGGAGGTCGGCCATTTTCTGGGGGCACGTGACTCGCACTCCTTCGTTGTCCCCGGTCACCTCTTTTACACGCTCGGCGAGTTGCCCCGCCTTGCGTGCCTTGTTTTCGCCAGAAATTTCCAGGATTAAGGCTTCGGTAAGACCTTTTCTTATCTTGGGGTTTCCTTCCTCGATTCCCAGTTGGTCTAGTTTAACCTCTTTTCTGATGGCGGCCATGTTCTCGCCATATTTTCCTTCTGGGCAGGTTATCATGACCGCCGAGGTTTTGAAAACCTTCCTTCTACCGGGTTTCTCTCCCCCCGCTACCTGCCCCCGCTTCTGCTTACCCCGTTCACTGAACGGTGACCGGGCCACAGCAACGGGTACCGTTTTGGAGGGAAGGGGTGTCTGTCTTACCTTTCTCTTTCCTTTACGTCCGACCACCACGCTCCACGGAGTTTCGGTGGTCGGAGAGGGGCCATATGTCCCGGGGTCTGTCGACTTCTTGTCGAAGGGCCCCGGGCCTAATGGTCCTCCGTCAGAGGGTGGAGCCCCAGAGGGTTCCGCATCCTGGCGAGATTTCCTTCTAGGTATTCTCATCCAATGCGAATGTCGGCAGAGGAGGAAGGGGAGAGATCTTGGTGTTCGCACGAACCTGGCTTTCTCCCTTCTTCTTTCCCTTCTTAGCCACCTTGTTCCTTTGGCTGTTTTTGGGAACAATATCCTGTGTCTTGGGCTGAGTTGGTGAGGGGATCTCAGCCTCGGCCTTCTTCCCCATTGGCGACTGGGTGTGTGCGTTCAAGGGAGCAGATTGGACCGCCTCCCCCTGTCCGTTCGTTGCTTCGAAGAATCGCAGCATCCTCTCCCTCAAGTCAACACCGATTTGTAGGTGTTGGTTGAGAGCTTCATACAGGATTGCGAACTCATTTGGACTGGTGGGCAAGTGATTGGAAGAAGGGATCGAGGGGATCCACTTAAAAAGGGCCCCTGTGCCTCCGTTACGCTCGCGGCCTGCGGTTCTACCTCCATGCAGGGGTCACCAGCCAAGCCCGGGGACACGCATGCCGGAGATAGTCCGCCCCTCCTCAAGGCGGTCTTCTTAGGGGAGACATTTTGGGGCGTCCTCAGCCTGAGAGAATGCCATTCCCCGCTGTCGGAATCTGAATCCCGGTCAGATTCAATGCGGTTCCGTCCTCTCAGGTTCCTGCCCCCCTTCTCCTTTTCACTTTTTGTGATGCTTCCCTCTTCGATCAGGCGAGTACTGTGCTGGTTCGTCAGCACTTTTACCTGATCGGCGAGTTCCGCCATCTGCTTTTTGAGCTTGCTCGTCTCCTTTTCTCTCTCGGCTTTGAGGAGCTCCAATTGGTGCCAAAGTTCCTCCGCTTCAGCGTTGCTCGGAGAGGACTGTGTAGTCCTATCATGAAGGACTGCTGTGGCAGCCATGATGGACGCCACAGCCTTCTTCATCTCTTCTTCTAGTGGACCCTTAATGTTCTTTGAGACCTGCAGACTCTTGAAAATGGTCACGCAGTTTGCTATGGTATCCGACACCACAGCCGGTGTCGGAGAGTGGCGGAACATCTCCCTCGCTACCCTCTGGTTGTCCCGGCATCTCTCCCAGGCCTGTCCATCGGGCATTGAGGCACCCAGGGCCCAATCCGTGTCCTTTCTCTCTCTGACTTCTTCCCTCGCTCTGGCCCTTGCCTCTCTTTTTTCCCTTGTCCCTTCACCCGTGGTGATGGGCCTTCCTCTGCCTCTTTTGGCGGGGGTGAGGTCGGACTGCTCGTCCTCCAAGCCAGCATAATACGAACCAGCGTGTGATCCTGCTTCGTATTCGTCAGGATCACCCGCCACGCTACTGGCGCGTGATCCCGCTGGAAACTCCAAGTCCTCGTCACTAGGAGCGGGAGTTATACCTGTAGCGGTATACTTGCTCCTTTTTCTGCTCACACGGCAGCTATGACATATATGCGTCGCGTCGTGGGGGCATTTGCTTGTCTTTCTGGCCATTGGAAATTGGAGGTATCTCTTTTCCAACGCCTCTCTCGCTGCCGTACCATCCTGAATGGCCGTGATGGTGGGTTTGCCGCCAGATGTCGATGGCCCTGGGTACGAAGGCATATCCTTCCCCGCAGGGCCCTCGGGTATTTCGGGGACCTTAAAGGTCTCCCCAGTCGCTCCGTCCGCAGACAATTCTGCGGTAGGTTCCGCCTTGGTCTTCTTATGTGTTTTTGTTTTTAGAGAATTCATTATTTTGAATAATCCCGCTCCCCGCTGCGACTCCGTCACCCAGGGTGTACTCTCATCTGCCGCAGAGTGTCCCGAAACATGACCGGCAACACTCCACGACAGGGCCCCAAGTTCCCCCTAAGGGGGTGACATACGACACGGGCCGGGGGATATTTCCCTTCCGAAGCGATGCACCGTCGGGGCCCTTTGACGGGAGGTAACTTCCGTCAAAGGCGCGTGCAAGCTGGCCGCCATGGCGGGTAAGACTGGGCCGGGAAGCGGCGACCCAGTCCCAACCGTCCATGGGGTCCCCCGGGTGGCACCACCCGCTGCGGTATCCCGGAGGTCGGAGGCCGGGAACCCCCGAAAGCCCATGGAGGCGTCAAAACCTCCATGGGTGAGTAAGGGGCTGGGGACCAGTACCGGGGATGTATATCCCCCGGCCCGTGTCGTATGTCACCCCCCCCGGGGGAACTTGGGGCCCTGTCATGGAGTGTTGCCGGTCACGTTTTGGGACACTTCGCGACAGGTGAGGGTATACCCTGGGTGACGGAGCCGTAGCGGGGAGCGGGAATTATCAAAAAATGGAATCGACAAAAATAAATATAAATAAGGAGGTGGGCGTAACGGGAGGCACTGCGAGTCTCGCGGGAAGAAGAGGAAGGATAGCCTCGGTCGGGGCGGCCGCTAGTGTCCCTGTGGTCAGGGGACAGGTCTGCTCTGCCAGGGGAAAAGAATAAAGCCTGGAAAAAGCTAAAATCTCAAAAGAAGATTGAGGAGGAATTAAAAAACTCTCCGGCAGCTGATGTCTGCGCAGAGATTCTCACCGCAACACAGGCGGTGGAGACGGTGACGAAGGTCTCCAAGAATCTCAAAGGAGACCTCGTCAGGCTTCTTAAGGAAGCCGTGCTGGTGACCTCTGCGGGGGCGGTTACCCTAGCCAGTAGGGGAAGCATGTCCTCCGATGAAGTAAGGAGGCAATTGGAAGAGACCAAGGCTCAGTTTGGGGCCCTCATTAAGGAAAATACCAAACTGAGAAGGGACGTCGAAGAATTGAAGGGAGCGAGCGGTTCTTTTCAGCGCCAAATAGAGGAGTTAACGCGGAGAGAGACCGCGCTTAAAGAGGAGAATGTACTCCTAAGAAAAAGAGTGGAGGAAGGGACACCCATCAGGAGGAAAGAACCTCCCCTGGAGGTGGCTTCAAATACCCCTACCCCTGCCCCTCGTACAAGGAGCAAAGAGGGTATGGGGGTAATTAATTATGCGGAAGAAGGCTCCTGCGAGGAGATGGAAACCGAACCGCTCCTGGAGAAAAGGCCCCAGAAACTGACTCGGTGGCTCCCAAATCCATGGGGACAAACACATCCCCCGCGGGATCATCAAAAAGGGGAAGGTCTCAAATATAAAAGAGGAGGTAAGACTGGACAAAAGAAAGGAGGAGGAAAAAAAGGGTGCGGCGAGGAAACTGGAGGTACCGCAACCCCAAAGTAAAAAACCGCCAATCTCCCTCTCGCTCATGGAGGAGAGGGAGATAAGAATTAAGGCCAACCCCGAGGTGGGCTGGAATGTGGGGGAGGTCGTGTCCAAGGCCCTTAAGATCATCAAAGGGCGGAAGTATCTCGGAGAGGGAGACCTGATAGAGGTCAGGTATGCCGAAAACCTCGCCTCGGGATCGACCTATGTGAGAGAGAATCATGGCTCCTTCAGAGGACAAAAGGAAAGAGGAGCGGGAACTAAAGCCGCCCTGCTTAAAGGCGGGGGAGGACCCGTCCCAGGGCCGTCGCGGGCAGCCGACAAGGAGCGGCTCACATATGCGGCGGCACTGGGAAGGAAAGGGAAAGTGAGGATCAGGAAGGAGACCGCATTCCTGGCACCCCCGACAGGCAAGGTGAAGGGAAAGGAGAAGGGGGAGAAGAAGAGACCACTGCCACCTGAACTCCATGATGGGGGGAAAAAGAGAGCTGGTGCCTCCAGGCCGATAAGGGTCCCCCGCACTGCGGCGGTTGTCCTGACATGCCCGGATGGGCAGTACAGCGAAATGGTCCGCCATGCGAGGGGCCAGATCGACCTGACTGAGCCCAATATTACAGAGATCAGGAACAGGAGGGCCCTGACAGTGGCGATTATATATGAAGTGGGAGGGGAGAGAGCCAGCCAAAAAGCTATGGCTCTTGCCTCCAAACTTAGGAAGGCGTTGGAGGGGGTGGAGGGAGTTAAAGTGTCCCTCCCTACCAAGACTGCGGAGCTCCTGTTCCGAGACCTGGACGACGTAGTCCAGACTTCGGAGGTAAGGGACGCAATCGCAGAAGTCGGTGGATGTGCTCACGGGGACATCAAGGTGGGGGCGATTCGAAGAGCCCCCAACGAGATGGGGTTGGCGTGGGCCAAATGCCCTGCAGCTGCCGCCAATTTGGTGGCGAAAGCTGGCAGAATCAGGGTTAGATGGGCCCACACCAGGGTTGAATTGCTGGAGGAGAGGCCCCTCCAGTGCTTTAAATGCCTGGGTAGGGAACACGTACAGTCTAGATGCACGGCAGCCGTGGAACGGAGATTCGGTTGCTTCCAGTGCGGGGAGGAGGGACACCGAGCGGACTGTAGGGCGGCGCCCAGATGTCCCATATGCGCGGATAGGGGGAAGCCGGCAAGACATAGGGCAGGGAATGCGGTCTGCCCCATAGCGCAGGGAGGCCGCATGTCTGGGCGAACTGCCGGGGCCCCTAGTGGGGAAACACGCAGGCCCGCAGGAGAGAGCCCTGGCGGAAAACCCTCCTCTATAAAGGGAGAAAGACCGGACGCGTCAAAGAGGGCAATGGATGTGGGAACTCCCACGCCTCACGGCGCGTCAACCCCTAGGTCGCAACCGAAGAGGAAAAAAGAGGGAGAATTGGAGAAAAAGGCCAAAGACCTTAACAATTCTTGCTCTTCACCCCCCAATAAGCAGCTAAAGGAGGGGGGGAGGAAATGGAGGGGAATGAGGAAACGAAGTGTGTCCCCGACATCAAAGAAGGGGAGAATACCCTGGAGGGGGTACCGCCGGTAACCGCCGGAGCAGCGGTAGCTGGGATGGTGGGTGAGACCGAGGCGAAGAAGAGAAACAAAGGGGAGGATGAGGATAAAATTTTCTTTCCCTTAGAGTACCCCCCTGAAGGAGAGGGTACAAAATGAGAAAGGGGCCCCGAAAGCCCCTCTTCTTTAAAGGAATCGGAGGCAGGCCCGAGTCAAAATTTAAATAATAAATAAATGGCGGCTTAGGTCCTGCAGGCAAATCTCAACCACGCCCGTCAGGCGCAAGATTTGTTTGTGCACACTCTGGCAGAGCGTAATTGTGGTTTGGGCATTGCTGCGGAGCCGTACCAGATCCCCGAGCACCCTTCGTGGGTGGGGACCGATTTGGGCTCCGTAGCAATTACATGGAGGGCGGATGCTCCGGCCTCACTTCCCGCCACACTGACGGGCAAGAGCAAAGGGTGGGTGGCGGTCAGGTGGGGACCCGTTTTGGTCGTCGGGGTCTACCTGCCGCCTAGCCTGGACCTCTCAGGATTTGCCGAGAGGTTGGACTCTCTTTCCGCTATCATCAGCGGGAGTGGAGTGGGACGGGTGGTAGTCTCGGGGGACTTTAACGCAAAATCGATGTCGTGGGGTTCCCCGAGAACGGACCGCCGAGGTGTCACGGTCGAGGAGTGGGCCGTGACACTGGATTTAAGGCTGCTCAATGAGAGAGAAATAAGCACCTGCATACGGGAAAGGGGAGAGTCGGTGGTGGACCTTACCTGGGCATCCCCAGCGACCCTCAACAAGGTGCTAGGGTGGAGAGTGGCCACTGAGGTCGAGACATTGTCGGACCATAGGTACATAGTCTACGGCCTCGTGGTCACACCTGAGCAGGTGCTCCAGCGTCGACAGCTGAGAGAGACGCGACCTCTCCTAGGCGCTGGAGCACAAAGAAAATGAACGAGGACGCCTTTATGGCCTCGATTTTCTCAGCCACATGGTTGGGGAAAGGAAAACCGAAAGAGGCCAGTAAAGACATCGACCAGGAGGTTGAGTGGATCCGGGGCGTCATGTCTGAAGCATGTGATGCGTCAATGCCCCGGATCAAGGCTGGTCGACAAGGCTGTAGAGCGGCGTACTGGTGGAACGGGGAGATCACGGAATTGCGACAATCCTCGGTCCACCAAAGGAGGATATACGCCCGGGCCAAGAAGAGGGATAGGCCGGTAGAGGTAGTGATAGGCCTCTACCAGGCGTACAGAGTGGCCTGGGACGCCCTACGCCTAGAGATCAAAAAGGCGAAAGCCAGGGCGTAGGACGAGCTCCTAGTGCAGTTAGAAGAGAACCCTTGGGCACGACCTTACCAGATGGTTCTCGGGAAGCTCCGCAATAGAGGGCCACCGGCTACGGAGACCCGGAAGCCCTGGACCGGGTGGTCGGAGGGCTCTTTCCCCCGTGCGAGAAGGAGGATACCCTCTCCCCCATCCTTACGGGGGAAGGACCCGAATGGTTGGAGGAGCTGAAGGTCTCGGGAGACTAAATGAAGAGGTGCAGGAGAAGACTCCGCGGCACCAAGGCCCCCGGACACGATGGCTTCCCTAGGAAAACGTGGAGTGGAGCCTTTGAGGTGATAGGTGGGCATCTCTCGCACCTGTATTCGGAGTGCCTCAGACTGGGAATCTTCCCTGAGAGGTGGAAAAGGGCCAATCTGGTCCTCTTGCACAAGGAAGGCAAAGACACGGAGACCTCCTCGTCGTTCAGGCCCATATGTCTGCTCGACGAGGCTGGCAAAATCCTGGAAAGGATAGTCGCCAATCGTTTCGTCAAGCACTTTGAAAGCATAGGGCCGAACTTGGATGACCGGCAGTACGGCTTCCGCGGTGGAAGATCAACCGTGGACGCAGTACTGAGGGTGCGCGCCTTTGCGGAGGCCGCGGTGCGGGAGGGCAGGGTGGCAATCGGCGTGTCTCTTGACATCTCGAACGCCTTTAACACCCTGTCCTGGAGGTGTATCCAAAGAGCCATGGCCTGCTTCGGCGTGCCGGGATACCTCCGCCGAATCATCCAATCGTACCTCAGCGACCGCTCCCTGCATTACACCAACAGGGATGCGGTAGAGGTTACGAGACGAGTGGGGTGTGGGGTTCCGCAGGGGTCGGTCATCGGACCACTCCTGTGGAACCTGGCCTTCGACGGGGTAATAAGGACGGCCATCCCCCCCGGCTGCACGGTCGTCTGCTACGCGGACGATACGATCGTGTTAGCCGAGGGAGAAAACGGAAGGGAGGCCTCGGCCCTAGCCACGGTAGCGACGGCGTGTATTACGCGGGCTATCAGGGAGTTGGGCCTGATGGTGGCGCCCCAGAAGACTGAGGCAATCATGTTCCGGCCAGGTGCCAGAGGTGTGCCGCCGAGCCTTCGGGTTATGGTGGAGGGAGTGGAGGTAAAGGTGGGAAATACCCTCAAATATCTGGGGCTACTCCTGGACAGTGGGTGGCGCTTCGCCGCGCACTTCGCCCAGTTAGCCCCCCGTCTGGAGAAAGCAGCTGCCGCGCTGGGCCGTCTACTTCCGAACCTGGGAGGTTCATACAGCCTCCTGACGGTCGAGTCAGGAGGCTGTATGAATGGATGGTCCACGCTATGATGCTGTACGGGGCACCCGTATGGGCCGAGGATATCAGCGACAACCAAAAGACTCTGGGCATTTTACACGGGGTCCAAAGGAAAATGGCATTACGGGTGGTACGTGCCTACCGTACAGTGTCGTTTGAAGCGGCGACTTCTTTGGCGGGGATTCCTCCCGTGGAGCTTCTCGCGAGAATGTACACCGATGTGTACCGACGCATGCGAGGGCTCCGGGAGGCGGGGCGGAACATCGTCTGCCGGGCGAGGAGTGCGGTGGGGCGGCAACACCATAAGAAAATGCTGGAACGGTGGAAGCAGCAGTTGCTCTCTCCGTCTGGCAGAGCTGCGGGGCGTAGAGTGGTTGAGGCCATAGGGCCTCACTTAGAGGCCTAGATAGAAAAGAGAAAGGGAGGAATGACCTTCCGTATGACCCAGGTGTTTACGGGGCACGGCTGTTTCGGTGAATATCTGGGCCGTATTGGGAAGGAACTTACGGGCAAGTGTCACCACTGCACCGACCCCCTGGACTCGGCGCAGCACACCCTGGAGGTATGTTCTGCGTGGGTAAAAAGCCGGGCGGAATTGTCCTTGGCCGTGAAAGAGGATCTAGCCATAGTAAAGACTATGGTAGGGGGGAGGATAAATGAAAGGCGGTGGCCTCCTTCTGTGGAGTAGTCCTCAGGACAAAGGAGGAGGCGGAGCGAGAAAGAGAGCAAAAAAGACGAGAGAAACGCCGGGAAAGGGAATGTGAGACTCCTCCTCCATCTTCTGGAAATTCGGGCGAGAACCTCCAACACCAGAGCCCCACCCTTGGAAGTCAACCACTAGTAAGTGGGCAGACCTACGGGTTGAGGCAGGCAGTAGGGTGGGTATCGAAGTAGGACGAAGATGACGATAAAAGGGGCGACACGATCATCTTTCCCCCTAGGCGTCTCTTGTGTGGGAGAGACGCAGAGACGGAGGTTGGGGTAAGAAACGGATATTCCACCTCCGTCAACTGCAATCTGAAAAAAAGAAGACCCCGGCTGGTATCCCGGGGTCGTATTAGGGGAGGGACACTCCTTTAAAGGGTGCCCGCTGGACCTAGGTTCAAGTGTGTGTTTGTGAGACGGGCAGGGGAAGGGATAGTGCCGTTGGCGAGGCCCTCCTCCATGCATAAACCGTCTGGGAAAGATACCCGAAAGGGTTTTAGTGGGTATTCCGGCGCACTCTATTAGCGCCGGCAAGTCCCACATACCCCGGCCAACCAATACCAGGCCGGAGATACGTAAAGGCATTTCCCCCTCGAAAAAAAAAAAAAAAAAAAAAAGGTTAACCTAACCTAACCTAACCTAACCTAACCTAACCTAGGTTAGGTTAGGTCCTCCACCCTCCTCGTCGTGCGCCACCTTGTCGTGGTGAGGAGGCTTAACCCTGAAACCCCATGGAACACCCACACGGCTCCGGCCAAGTTGGGTGAACCTCCAGGGTGGAAGGGGAACTAAGAGCGCACCGTACCCTTAGTAAGGGTACAAGGGGAGCCCAGCGACTCCCTTAGGGACTGCGCCCACCCCCTTGGGGGTGGTCTAAAGCGTGGACCCAATCGCTGGTAGGGGTAGGCGGCCCTAAATGCAATCGCCCGGTGGTACGGCACCGTTGGGGGAGGACTGCTCCCCGCCCGTGACACACCGCTGGGTGCTCCTGGCACATGAGGGTTTCCGCGCGTGTGGGTGTTCCCGCCGCGCGGCGTCCCTCGGGGAGATGTGGGTGCTGGCATGGGCTGGCGTCCCACAGTCGTGGGGCTCCATCTCGCGTGCAGGCGGCTCAGTGGGTTCTGCCCCTGAGTGCGCGCCGCGAGAGGAGCGGACGGGCCGATGGATCTCCGGAACTCCCGGACCCATCGGGCCGGGCCTCTTCCGAGCCGCTCGGACGTTTTCCGAGGTCGGGGTCGGGGAGGCGGAGGAGGGCCGGCGCGAGCCGCACGGGCATAGCCCGACGGCGCCGGGTCGGCCCGGCCGTCGGACCCGCTCGGACGTATTCCGAGGCAGCGTTCGACGGCGAGATGGAGCCCGACGGTGCATCGCGACCGTTTCCCTTCCGAAGCGGTGTATCGTCGGGGCCCTTTTGGCGGGAGGTAACTTCCGTCAAGGGCGCGTGCAAGCTGGTCGCCATGGCGGGTAAGACTGGGCCGGGGAGCGGCGACCTAGTCCCAACCGTTCATGAGGCCCCCCGGGTGGCACCACCCGCTGCGGTATCCCGGAGGTCGGAGGCCGGGAACCCCCGAAAGCCCATGGAGGCGTCAAAACCTCCATGGGTGAGTAAGGGACCGGGGACCAGTGCCGGAGATGTATATCCCCCGGCCCGTGTCGTATGTCACCCCCCCGGGGGAACTTGGGGCCCTGTCGTGGAGTGTTGCCGGTCATGTTTCGGGACACTCTGCGGCAGGTGAGGGTACACCCTGGGTGACGGAGCCGCAGCGGGGAGCGGGATTATTCGAAACAATAAATTCTCAAAAAATCAAATCCAATAAGAAGACCAAGGCGGAACCCACCGCAGAATTGTATGCGGACGGAGCGACTGAGGAGACCTTTAAAATCCCCGAAGTACCCGAGGGCTCTGAGAAGAAAGATATGCCTTCGTACCCAGGGCCATCGACATCTGGCGGCAAGCCTACCATCACGGCTATTCAGGATGGTAAGGCAGCGAGGGAGGCGTTAGAAAGGAGATACCTCCAATTTCCAATGGCCAAAAAGACGAGCAAGTGCCCTCATAGCGCAAGGCATGTATGCCATAGCTGCCGAGTGAGCGGGAAAAGAAGCAAGTATACCGCTACAGGTATAACTCCCGCTCCTAGTGATGAGGACTCGGCGTTCCCAGCGGGATCACGCGCCAGTAGCGTGGCGGGTGATCCTGACGAGTACGAAGCAGGATCACACGCTGGTTCGTACTATGCTGGCTCGGAGGACGAGCAGTCCGACATCAGCTCCGTCAAGAGAGGCAGAGGAAGGCCCATCACCACGGGTGAAGGGACCAAAGAAAAAAGGGAGGCAAAGGCCAGAGCGAGGGAAGAGGCCAGAGAGAGAAGGGACACAGATTGGGCCCTAAGTGCCTCAATGCCCGATGGACAGGCCTGGGAGAGATGCCAGGACAACCAGAGGGTGGCGATGGAGATGTTCCGCCACTCTCCGACACCGGCTGTGGTGTCCGACACGATAGCCAACTGCGTGACCATTTTTAAGAGTCTGAGGGCCCACTAGAAGGGGAGATGAAGAAGGCAGTGGCGTCCATCATGGCTGCCACAGCAGTCCTTCATGATAGGACTACACAGTCCTCTCCGAGCAACGCTGAAGCGGAGGAACTTCGGCACCAATTGGAGCTCCTCAAAGCCGAGAAAGAAAAGGAGACGAGCGAGCTCAAAAAGCAGATGGCGGAACTCGCCGATCAGGTAAAAGTGCTGACGAACCAGCTCAGTACTCGCCTGATCGAAGAGGGAAGCATCACAAAAAGTGAAAAGGAGAAGGGGGGCAGGAAACGGAAAAGACGGAACCGCATTGAATCTGACCGGGATTCATATTCCGACAGCGGGGAGTGGCATTCTCTCAGGCTGAGGACGCCCCAAAATGTCTCCCCAAAAAAGACCGCCTTGAGAAGGGGCGGACTATCTCCGGCATGCGTGTCCCCGGGCCTGGCTGGTGACCCCTGAATGGAGGTAGAACCGCAGGCCGCGAGCGTAACGGAGGCACAGGGGCCCCTTTTGAGTGGATTCTTTCGACCCCTTTCTCCAATCACTCGCCCTCCAGTCCAGGGCGAGTTTGCAATACTTTACGAAGCCCTCAATCAACACCTACAAATCGGTGTTGACTTGAGGGAAAGAATGCTGCGATTCTTCGAAGCAACGAACGGGCAGGAGGAGGCGGTCCAATCTGCTTCCCTGAACGCACACACCCAGCCGCCAATGGGGAAGAAGGCCGAGGCTGAGATCCCCTCGCTAACTCAGCCCAAGAAGCAGGATACTGTTTCAGCCAAAAGCAGTCAAGAGAAGGAAAAAGCGTCCAAGAAAAGAAAGAAGGGAGAAAGCCAGGTTCGTAACACCAAGATCTCTCCCCTTCCTCCTCTGCCGACACCCGCAGCCGCTAAGAAACCTGGAAGGAAATCTCGCCAAGATGCGGAACCCTCTAAGGCTCCACCCTCTGACGGAGGACCATTAGGCCCGGGGCCCTTCGACAAGAAGTCGACAGACCCCGGGACATATGGCTCCTCTCCGACCACTGAAACTTCGTGGAGCGTGGTGGTCGGACGTAAGGGAAAGAGGAAGGTAGGACAGACTCCCCTCCCCTCCAAAACCGTACCCGTTGCTGTGGCTCGGTCACCGCCCAGTGAACAGGGTAAGCAGAGGCGGGGGCAGGTAAAGGGGGGAGAGAAACCCGGTAAAAGGAAGGTTCCCAAAACCTCGGCGGTTATGATAACTTGCCCAGAAGGGAAATATGGCGAGAACATGGCCGCCATCAGAAAGGAGGTTAAACTTGACCAACTGGGAATCAAGGAAGAAAGCCTCAAGATAAGGAAAGGCCTCACCGGAGCCTTAATCCTTGAGATTTCCGGTGAGGACAAGACACGCAAGGCGGGACAACTCGCCGAACGTGTGAGAGAGGTGACCGGGGACAACGAAGGGGTGCGAGTCACGTGCTTCCAGAAAATGGCCGACCTCCGCATTCGGGGACTGGAGGACTCCCTTACCCGGGCGGAGATTGTTGCCGCAATCTCCGGGGAGGGTAAATGCGGGTTCTCAGATGTCAGGGTGGGAGCGTTTGTTAAGGCCCCCCGCACCGGCCTCAATACTGTGTTGGTGCAGTGTCCGATAGACGCGGCAAACAAATTGGCACAGATGGGTAAGGTACCGATATCGTGGTACAAATTACCCATCGAGCTGTTGCCGCGGCTCCCCCTCCGATGCTTTAAGTGCATGGAGGAGGGGCATGTGCAGCAGCAATGCGGCAGCGACCGATCCTGCGCCAACATGTGCTTCCGCTGCGGCAAAGAGGGCCACAAGGCCAACTCCTGCACAGAACAAAGAGTGCACTGCGCACTCTGTGCTGACTTTGGGGCACCCGCGAGGCACAGGATGGGGGGCATGAATTGCCACCCTCCGAAAAAACCCAACAGGAAGAAGGTCAAACAGATTCCTCCCTCCAAAAAACCCACCCTTTCGGTGGGAGAGGTAAAGGGGGGAATCGACAACGGGAACTCAATTCCGTCCCTGATGGAGGTCGTTGTGGGAGAAGTCCCACAAGCAAAACAAACGGTCCCAGCCGAGTCTGTGCCCGCGCCAATGTACACATCGGAGTGTCGCAAGCGGAGCGCGAACTCGGTCAGGGAAGAAAACGAAGAGGGCGCGGGGGGCAAAGAGCTTCGCTCCGACTCCCCCAAGCCCCGAAAAGAGCCACGCTTAGACCCTAAGCGTAATAACGTAAAAGGAGACACCCTTACTCCGGGCGCAATTGAGCCAGTGGGTAATATGACATCGGACACGGATGGAGCCCCCTTCCACGGCCCTGTGGAGGGGAGACTAAAACGACGGGGGCCCATCCTACCGACATCAATAAGGGCCTGTAAATTTATACAGGCAAACATTAACCACGCTCGGCGGGCGCAGGACTTACTCCTGCAGACTATCGCCGAGCGTGGTATAGGAATGGCGATCGTGTCGGAGCCGTACCGACCCCCTTCAAAACACCCTAATTGGAGGGTGGACGGCTCTGGTACGGTCGCGGTCATACGCGGATCGGACAACCACAACCCGCCCTGTTCCTTACTCAAGGCAGGAAGGGGGTATGTGGCTGTAAAATGGGGATCCATCGCGGTAGTGGCGTGTTACGCACCGCCTAGTTGGGGCCTCTCCCAATTTGAGCTGTATCTGGGGGAGTTAGAGCACTGCATACGCAGCATACTCCCCCAGGAGGTGGTGGTGGCCGGTGACTTCAACGCCAGAGCGCAAGCCTGGGGAGACCGGCTCACCACCCCCAAGGGAGAGGTCCTACTGGATTGGATGGGGGCTTTCGGGCTATGCCTGCTAAACACCGGCAACGAGCCTACGTGCGACCGGCTGCTGCGGGGGGCGTCCATAGTGGATCTCACTATGATAACTCCCTCCGCGGCACGCCTAAATTGGTCGTGGGGGGTGGTCGACCAAGAGACTCTATCGGACCACCGATACATCGAGTTCGGTTGTACCACCCTCCAGCCCGGGAGCCCGACCGGCGGTGCGCCACCGCCGCGATGGAATCTAAAAAAGTTAGACCCGGATAGGTTAATGGCGGCCGTCCAGGCCATCCTCTGGCAACACCATCCGCCAGAGGAGGGAGTGGGGAGCCTGGTGGAGGATGTCGCGCGCCTGTTAGACTCGATCACACAGGCGTGCGACTTCTCCATGCCCAAGAGCAGGCCCCACTCGCGCCGGGCTGCGTACTGGTGGACGGAGGAGATCGCGTCTCTTCGACGCTCCTCAGTCGCAGCCAGAAGGGCCCTTAAACGCGCCCAGCGCCGTGGTGACGAGGCCTGGAAAGCCAAGGCACTCGGCGACTACCGGTCCGCTCGAGTGGCGCTGAGTGTCGCCATCTGCTCCTCCAGGGCGAGATCTTGGGACGAACTGATCGCGTCCCTAGACGCCGACCCGTGGGGGCGCCCGTACAAGTAAGTGACAGATAAACTACGTCACTGGGCGCCCCCCGTGACGGAAACCCTCCCTTCGGGATCCCTGGACCGAATTGTCGGGACCTTGTTCCCGCCGAAACCCGATCCCCGAGGTCTCAATTGGGGCAGCGCGAACACCGGCGCTGCCGAGGCCTGGTCCAGGGATCTCGAAATCACCGAGGAGGAGTTGAGGGATGCCGTCCGGGGGGTCAAGAACAACAAGGCCCCTGGCCCGGACGGCATCCCAGGGCGCGTTTGGAAGCTCGTCCTGGAGGAGCCAAACCTATCCGGGTGGCTAAGAGGCATCTTTAATAGATGCCTCGCGGAAGAGGAATTCCCCCCAATGTGGGGAAGAGCCAAGTTGGTTCTTCTCCACAAGGGCGGTAAGAAGGAAAGTGACCCGTCATCGTACCGGCCGATTTGCCTGCTGGACGAGGTCGGTAAAATATACGAAAGGATTCTCGTTCGCCGACTCGTCCAGCATCTGGCGCGCGATGAGGTCCCTTCTCTTCACGAGGAACAATACGGCTTCCGTGAGAGCAGGTCCACGGTGGACGCCGTACTGCGCGTCAGGGCCCTCACGGAGTCAGCTGTGGAACGCGGGAGGGTGGCGTTGGTCGTCGCTTTGGACGTGTCCAACGTTTTTAACACCCTCCCGTGGAAGGCAATCGGGGACGCGCTCAACACTCACCGCGTCCCCGACTACCTCGTGAAGGAAATTCGAGCCTACTTCGGTCACCGTAGGCTCGAATACAGGGACCAAGAAGGCCGGGGTCACACCCGTCGTGCGTACTGCGGGGTCCCACAGGGCTCGGTGTTGGGCCCGCTGCTGTGGAACCTCGGGTACGACGGGGTCCTCCATACCGCCCTCCCCCTCGACTGCCGGGTCATCGGGTATGCCGACGATACCCTGCTGGTAGCCGAGGGGGACAACTGGGGGAAAGCCCTAAACAGGGCTAACGAAGGGCAGGCCTAGTGAGGGCCATAAGCCGGATTGGCCTGAGGGTGGCCCCCAACAAGACCGAGGCGGTCTACTTCTACGACCGCCGGGCCGCTGGGGAGCCTCCCGACTAAATGTGGACGGTACTGTTGTCCCAGTGGGGTCCCAAATTAAATACCTGGGGCTCCACATCGACGGCCGATGGAACTTCGCGGGTCACTTTGACCGCCTGGTCCCGAGAGCGGAGAAGGCGGCGGCAGCGATTAGACGCTTGCTGCCGAATCTTGGAGGGCCGGACGGTCGGATGCGCCGCGTCTACGCGCACATCGTCCTTAGCATACTGATGTATGCAGCACCGGTGTGGGCGGGCGAGGCGATGGCCACTAGACGCATACAAGACGCGATGCGTCGCGTCCAACGCAGGTTGGCCATTCGTCTCGTCCGAGCCTATAGGACGGTGTCGCACGCGGCGGCCACCATCCTGGCCGGACTCCCCCCCTGCATATGGTCGCGGATTCATACAGACGTTTGTATGACCGGAAATCCGCGGCACGCAGGGGAGGAGTCGCCAAGATCCCGGCCAGGATACTGGGCACTTGGAAGCTCCAGGAGAAAAAGTCCCTCGAGCAGCGATGGATCGCGTCGCTGCACGAACGCCCCCCAACATCCGGGGAGAGGACTATATCGGCCGTCCTGCCCTGTCTGAAGGAGTGGCTGGACAGAGCGTGGGACAACAGTACGTTTAGGATGACACAGGTGCTCTCCGGACATGGGTGTTTCGGAGAGTACCTGCACCACATCGGACTGGAAGCAAGCGAGGCCTGCCACCATTGCGGCCACGAGAAGGACACCGCGCAACACACCCTCCAAGCATGCCCAGCCTGGAGGGACGAGCGCGACGTCCTAACCTGGACTATCGGGGACGACTTGGCGCTGCCGAGCGTCGTCGTCAAGATGCTCGGCAGCGAGGACAACTGGAGAGCCGTGGCCGCCTTTTGCGAGGCGGTCATGGCCCAGAAAGAAAGCGCCGAGAGGGAGCGTAGACCGGGACGGGCGAGGGGAAGGGCTCCTGGCAGGAGACCCCAACCTCCCCCACCACCTGGGCCCCTTTTACGTCCGGAGACGGTCCGGCTAGTTCGACTCTCGCCGCACCTGCCGCCGTCATCGTCGCCACCGGCGACGGCGCACCCATCGACACCCATGGGAGCGCCGCCGAGATGACAGTAAGTGGGGGGAGGGAGCAGACTGGTTATGCTCGCCCGTCCCTCCCTTAATTACCCTTCTTTTTGCCCTCCCTTTTGAACCCCCCCCTTCCCAGATGAAATGAGGGTCGAGATCTCTAAAGTCTCGACTCTTTCCCCCCCCCATCAGGGGGAAGAGAAGACACGACGGGAGGAGGTAGTGGCCTTCCCGTCGCTGAGTAAAAGTTTGATTCGGAGAGGAGGGGAGTATAAGATATATTTTTTTCTCCCCTCCCTCCCAGGAAGAACTCCAACTAAGGAGTGCGGCAAGGGGAGGCTCCTGAAGTATTGCATCGCTAGTTCCAGGAGTCTCCCCTACAATCGCCGAAAATGCCACTCGTGAGGTTTTTATTGGGTATGCCCTTAAATAGGGAGAGTCCCACCCGGATATCCACATTCCGGGGGGATGCGTAATGCATTTTCCTCACGTAAAAAAAAAAAAGGTTAGGTTAGGTTCCTCCTCAATAATGCGCCACCTTGACGTGGTGGGGAGGCTCTGTCCTGAAGCCCCGGGAAACCGGAGTGGAGGGAGCTAAGAGCGCATCTTTAGCCGGATTTTCTCTTGGACCCCGGCTCGGGCAGGATGCATAGCACCGGCATGCATACCTGGGTGTTGGACGCGTACGAATCGGTCCCTGCTACAGACGCGACGGTCGGATGCGGCGGAAATGATGGTGAGCGCCACATAGTACGCCGGGGGCGAAAGCCCTTAAACCGGAGCGTGGCTGGGCGGGGGTTGAGGAGTAACGAAGACACTACGCGAGGGCCTTAGCGCGCCCGCCTGAAGAGCGTCCTCCCTTCCGGAGGAGTCCTTATTATAGATGACACCGTATAAAACGTTACGTATATTTATATATAAATGGATTGATAGCTACAATTAGAATTATGTATATGTAAGCTTATACATACTTATACACAATGCCTGCAACATTTTATGTATAATTATTAATAATTATATATAAAATGGACAAATTTCGTATATTTTCGTATAAATTTGTATAATTAGATACGACTATTTTTGTCTGATTATATATAAAAATTTTTTACCGGGTTTATAACACAATATCAATATCTGATCGAATTCATGGTTTGTCACAAATGAACCAACGAGCATAACTGTAAATTTACAATACTTATATAAAAATGTAACTAATTTACGGAAGATAACGTTATGCTGCGTAATATTACAAAAATTTAGATATCTTCATAAAATTTTTTTAAATATTAATGATTAAATTATACATATATTAATATTAAATATTAATTTAAAGTAAATTAAAAACTCTATTTATTTTCTTTTTTTTTTATTTATTTTTATAAATACATATATATATTTTTATGTATAATTATATATAAAATATAAAATAAAAAATATATATATATATATATGTTACGTCCAGGCCCGTAGAGAGGATGAGTCAGAGAAAGGGCGTAACAAGAACTGTTCCGATGTCAAAAGTCTTATCGACGAGTGACTCGGTCGAGCGAGCTGCAGGTTAGCAAACAGGTAAACGACGGGTGTCGTTATTACTCTGTTATGCGAACGCTCTCTCGGTGGTCCCTTTTTCGTAAGAGAATCGAATCTCTTTTACGCGGGACGGGACCTTATATGATCTTTCGCGTGGAGGGAGTGAGAGAGTTAAATAAGTTTACCGATCATTTTAATTTTTAGATTAATATTTATTCAATTAATTCTTACCATTTTACATATGATCTTATTAATATCGGCTTTAAAATTATTTGTATGAGTGTGTGCGTGTGTGTGTGTGTGTGTATGTGGATCGCGGGTGTTACATAAGTACGGAGGTCATCAACCAGAAAAGAGGAGGAAAGAGTGCGGTTCTAAAGATTTTATTCTGGTTGGTATTTGTTACAATGGTTTATAATAAGAGGAAAAAAAATAATAATAAAGATTTACGAAAATGTAATATGTGTTACGGCGCGATTTCGCACACGGTCGTGTCGTCCGATCTATGGTCTCGGTTGGCTCGCGAGAATCGGCGAGTCGGTGCGATTTTAGGCATACTTAGTAAAAGAACAGGGTTGAATAAAGGAGAAAGGAGACGATGAGAAAAAAAAACAAAACAAAAGAGAAGGAAATTAAACTTACTATTTAGGCAGATTTGTTGCGTTTTTTTTAGCTGCTGGTGTAGTTGTGGCTCCAGTTGTGGTCTTACTTGGCGGGTGGTCTTTGTTGAGCACTGACTCTAATAGATTTTAAGATGTAATCGGGACTCCCGCAGTGTAAAACGAATTGCTTGAATCAGCGAACGACCGAAAAATCTGTGCCGAATGAATCTGATGCTGTACTGTCGACTGATTTTAAATTTTTTGGTCTTCGTAAAGCGCGAGTCTTCCCTTTTTATATTAAATCTTGAGGGCGTGTTAACAATTTGGGCGGAAGTATTTTTGAGATCTTGATGTGTAAAAAGCTGTCGTTCGGTGAGATCCTTCTCCTCCTTATTTTTGATTGTTGCTGATTGGTGGGCTCTGTACGGCCTCTTAGGAAATTTGGAGATTCTTCATTTGGTTATCTCCTGGGATTATGCAGCTGTTTTTATCCATTTATTTATTTAGGGGATCTCGCTATCGATCCTTTTCGGTCATTTCTTTGAACATCGATTTCAATGTTTAAAACATTTTTTTCGTTCCGCGGCCCTTTTATGACTGGTCGGGCAATTATTGCTTTATCTTTATAGGAGGTAAAGACGTGGAGCCGACAGTGCGTAGCGGCGTTATTTGTTTCTTTCTTAAGATTATGCAGCTGTGTTTGTCGATTTATTCATTTAGAGGATCTCACTATCGACCCTTTCCGGTCGTTTCTTTTGACATCGTTTTCAATATTTTAAAATATTTTTCGTCGCGCGATCCTTTTTATGATTAGTCGGGCGATTATTGCTTCATTTTCGTGGGAGGAAAAACGTGGAGCCGACAGTGCGTAGCGGCATTATTTGTTTCTTTCTTAAGATTATGCAGCTGTGTTTGCCTGTTTCGTTGTTTAGAGGATTTCGTTATTGATCCCTTCCGGTATTTGTTTAGATATCGTTTTTAGTAGGTCTAAACATTATTTGATAATAACGGTTCTTTTCTATTGCGCGACCCGTTTTTTGTGACCGATCGGACGATTATTGTTCATTTCGTGGGAGGAAAAATGTGGAGCCGACAGGACGTAACATATATATATAGTGTTACGTCCGAAAGCAGACTCGTCTTCTTGCGACGCTCGTTTTTCTTTCAAACTTTTGACCGATCGATATATCGATTTCCTTATAGCTGACACGGACGTAACAGTATATATAAATCTATATAATTATATATATATTGTATATATATTATATATATATATATATAAAATGTTTTAAGAACCTGCCATTAAAATATTTACCAGTCATTTCGGGAAACCTTGTATGTATAATATATGTATGTATGTATGTATATATACATATATATAATATAAAAATAAAAAATAATTATTGACTTAATTATTACTATACTACTTAATAGCAACAGTAATGGTATTATTAGTGAATTATATAAAAGATTATTTTATTAACACATTTTTTTAATAATGGAAGTATATAATATTTAATTAATTATAAATGTAATTATATATATATATATACATATGTGTCAAGAAATGACCAGCATCTCAGCTTTATAAGAAAATACCCGATTTTAGGGCAAAACAATTGTTTAAAAATTTGTTTAATTATTTTTATCATCAGAACTCTTTATGAAATTAATGTACATGACCAGAACTATACTAGACTGTCTTAAAATAAACAGAACTGTCGAAAATCGACCGGCATCTCACATTTATGTTCGAAAATATGAATTTTTTGGGTAAAATAATTGTTTAATCGTCAGAACTATTGACAGGACGTGTTTAGGCGATAGAACTCTTTTTATTCTTACTTCCCCGTAATCAGGTATTCGAAATATGGTGAGATGCTGTAAAGTGTTGTCAGAAGTTAGCATCTCATTTTTAAAAATTCGATTTTAATAATTAATTGGACGGAACTTTTGTTAAAACTTATCAGGAACTGTAGAACTATGCTGGATGCAAGTAAATATAAAGTTTATTTTTGAGATTCTAACATTTGAGATGCTAACTTCACACACCCAAGGACTGCCCGGCCAAGACCCCGAGCTGTTCGACTTGTGCAGGGCGCGGGCGGCCGTCCAACCATTTGATTGGACGGCAAGTCTGCCCCGTAACAAAACCTTAACCGAAAAAACCGGCAAAGGAAGGGGGAGGGGCCGTGAGGACCAAACCCCCTGCCGTCCCCCTTTCCCCCAAAAAGAAAGAGAATATTCCGTTTGGCTCGGCGTCCGCCCCTCCTCACCCCGCAACCCCTGAGGTAGCTGTGCTACCCAAGTATAGAGAGGAAGTTACGGACGTCGATGCCAGAACTGGGAAGGAAAAAAGAAAAAGGTATGCGAGGGAGGACCCCGTATCCTTGACACAGGGAAACGCTTAAGAGGCCCACCTGTGAAGGTTAAGGTAGTAGAGGGCCCACGGGAGGAGGGAGGAAGAGGAAAAACACTTCTTCTCCCCTCTGTCCCCCTTCACCTTCCAACCCTGGAATCTGTGACAGAAGCGGCAACCACGTCGCCCTCACCCTCCCCCACCTATTGTCTACTTACCGATCATCCCCTAGATGGGGAGGGTTGGGGGAATCTCCAGGTGGGGACAGAAGATTCCTTGAAGGACCTGATCGCCTTTAATAACCAAAATGAAGGCTAAAATCCTTCAGGCCAAACTGAACCACTGCCGCAAGGCGCAGGACGTTTTTGTCCACAGCCTCGCAGCAGAGGGTTATGGCCTGGGGGTGGCCGATTTGGGTGCGGGACGATCGGGGCTCCGTGTCCATAACATGGAGACCGAGGGCGGCGAATTCCGCTCTGGCCTCCATGTTAGAGAAAGAAGACGATTTGGTGGCCGTCCAGTGGGGGACCACCGTGGTGATGGGGTGTACCTTTTTTTTTTGACGCAGGAGAAATGCTTGATGCATACCACCACCCTCGGGAGAGGGATGGTGGTTATGTTGGACCCCGGTGGTCCTGATCATATTGGACCACCGGACTACCAACTAAAACTCCTGCGGTGGCCTTCCGCGCGATGGAGGGGCAGGCAGGGACCCGGGACTCGCAGTTACATTACTTCGGTATCCCTGACTGTGGGTCCCCTCCGCGCTTAAGACTCGGCGACATTTGACTTTCGCTGAGTCTCCTTCCCAGATAGGACTGTTGATGTCCTACCTGATTTCTTCTATTTTTGTGAACGAGTGGGGCCACGCCGCCCGTCCACCTTCCTCTGGGACCCGACACAGGGCAATGCAGGCCCCCGCCTGCACTACCCAGGTCCCGAGGGAGAGACGCAACCGTCTCTAAAGCAGACGTCCGTCTCTGGTTGGGGGAACATCATTCCAGCCACCTTTCGTTGAGGTGTGGTTTTTATAGAGGGGCCTATTGGCCCCTCTCTTTTTTAATTTTCTCATTTGCGTTTAGCGACCATGAGGGGGGATCTTATTACCTCCTCGCCATCCTGTTTGTTACTAGGGGGGCTAATAAGGGGGAGGGGAGCACTTGGTGGAGACATCCAATCCCCAACCATGCCCCCCTCTAATGTCATCTTCTCCTTTGAGGAGAGGGCGACTGGATTGTCCCCCCTCAATTGCTCGTCAAGGCCTTAGCTTCATTGTCAGTAGGGGTAGCCGATGCAAGGAGGGACCCAAGCTCCCATCGGAGTCACTCTCCTTCTCCTGTTCCTCCTCGCTGCTGTCATCTACAACAGCCGCTGCAGCGGCCGCAATCGCCGCTTCTGCCGCCGCCTCTTCTTGTCGGCGTATGCGCTCGGCCGCCTCCTTCTGCGTCATAACTTGTTCGCAGAAGAAGACGATCGCCTTCCAGGATCTCTCATCACCCAACATCTTCGTAACCATGGTTGGCAACGAGAGGTCGTTGCCAACCACTGAACAGAGATCACGGCGCAGCGTGTCCCACGCCGGACACTTCTCCAGCGTGTGCCGCGCCGTGTCTCTTACCTCCTCACAATGGTGGCAGGCCGTGGTACCTTCCTTGCCGATTCGACACAGGTACTCACCAAAGCACCCATGCCCGGTGAGCACCTGTGTCATCCTAAAGGATACCTCACCTCGGGCCCTGTCTAACCATTCTTGTAGACAGGGCCGGACGGCCTCAACGCGGGTTCTTTAACCCGCAGTCTTCGGGTCAGATAGGTGGGCACTCCATCTCTCCACCATAGACCGCTGGGCGTGGATCTGGATGGTCTTCTTGACCCTGGCTGGTAGAGGGCTATGACCCCTCCTGAGCCCCCTTTCCCAATTATACCGCTCCGCGTACATTGCGGCCAGGAACTCCAAGGGGGGCGAACCCGCCAGGACCGTGGCCGCCGTATGGGACACCGTGCGGTAGGCCCTTATCACCCTCACGGCCATGCTGCGCTGTATGCGTCGGAACTTGTCCTTTGCATAACGCATGGCCGCGAGATCTGTCGCCCATATTGGGCATTCATACAGGGCTACTGCATTTACGGTGCCCATGTATATACGGCGGACTCGACCATCCGGTCCCCCAAGGTTTGGCAGTAGCCTACCCAACGCCGTGGAGAAGCGCTTCACCTTGGGGCAAGGACATTGAAGTGGTGTCCAAACTTCCACTCGCCGTCCAGTAGGAGACCGAGATATTTAAGCCGGTTCCCCACCGAGATAGAAGTACCTCCCACCCGGATATGAATCCTTGGCGGTTTCCCAGAGGATTTACTGTGAAAGTAAAGAGCCTCGGTTTTTTGAGCCGCCACTCTAAGACCCATACCAGTGATGCTTTGTACCACGGCTGCCACCGCTGTTTCGGCCTTGGCTGCTGTATCCCCCAGCTGCTCCCCACGGCCAGCACTAATGTGTCGTCTGCATAGCAGATGGCGTGGCAGCCACGAGGGAGAGGAAGGCAAAGGACTCGGTTGTATGTGAGATTCCACAGTAGGGGTCCTAAGACTGACCCCTGCGGAACCCCGCATCGAATTTCCCGTCGGCATTGGAGTCCGTCTTGTGTGACGAACTCCAGGCTCCTATCCCGGAAATATTGTCTGATGATCTCCACAAGGTAGGGAGGGACCCTGTATCGCAACAAGGCATCCATTACTCTATCCCAGGGCAGGGTGTTGAAGGCGTTTGCGACATCTAGTAATACCGCAAGTGCCACCCCGCCCCCTTCCACGGCTTCCTCCGTGAGGGACGTAACACGACTAATCGCATCCACAGTCGAACGTTCCTCGCGGAAGCCATATTGCTCCTCGTGGAGACCACCCTCTCGGGATATATGTCGAACAAGTCGGTTTGCAATGATCCTCTCAAAGATCTTGCTGACCTCGTCCAGCAGGCATATTGGTCTATATGCCGACGGGGTTCCTTCTTCCTTGCCTTCCTTGGGGAGCAGGACCAATTTAGCCTGCTTCCATTGCTGGGGGAAAGCGCCATGTCTGAGGCATTTATTAAATATGTACCTCAGACGTTCTCCCAGAAAGTCCAGTGCCCAGACCCATATCTTTCCAAGCACGCCGTCAGGGCCAGGAGCTTTTCTTGATCTTATTCTTTTGACGGCGCGCTGAAGTTCGTTGCTGGATATCTCCTCGTCCTCCTCTAGTTCATAAGGTCCCCCCAGGCCGGGACCCCAGTTGAGTGTGGACTCCTAAACCACTAGCGGGAAGAGGGTGTCCACAACATTCCTGAGGACGGGAGTATCCAGGGATTCCGTGACGGGGGGCGTGTCCAGTTCCTATACTTATTCAGAACTATTCTGTATGGACGCCCCCATGGGTCCGTGTTGAGGGATGACAGTAGCTCATCCCAACAACTGGCCCTGGACTTCCTGATAGTGGCGCTAAGGGCGCATCTTGCGGCCCTATAGGCAGCCAAGGCCTCCTCTCGGATCTCCGGGTTTCTTCTTCTGGGAATACGAAAGAGGGTGCGTCGCGCCTGGACAGAGGAGCGCCTTAATTGCGCTATTTCCTCCGTCCACCAATAGACGGCGTGACGTGGGCGGAGGACCCTGGCGCGTGGCATGGCTGCGTCGCAGACTTCGCGCATAACGCCCCGCAACCATTCCACATCCAGGTTAATGTCCCGCCTTTCCTCTCCCTCCGGGATACCCCACAAAATGGTCATTAAGGCCTCTTCTAGTTTCTTGGGGTCCAGCTTTGTGAGGGTCCACCTACCTGTGTCCCCGCCTCGAGGTGGGTGATGTACCCAGTAATGCACGGCGTCCAGGACAAATTCAATGTATTGGTGGTCCGAAAAGGTTTCCCCTCTCGAGTCACCCACCACGCGCCATCCCCGCACCATCCTCTTGGCCCCCTTGGAGCCGATCGTTATATCCACGATCGACTCCTCTTGGGGCCGGACACATGTGCTCACTCGGCCTTCGTTAATAACGTGAAGGCCGACCGAATTCACCCACCTCACCAGGGTAGTTCCCCTGGTGTCTTGCCTCGACTCACCCAGTGCCGGAGACTTGACGTTAAAGTCTCCAGCTATTATGAGTGGATCGGCAGGGAGTATGTTTCTGACAACATCCCCCACTTGTTCAAGGAGTGAGTCAAACTGGGCAGGACTTCAACTAGGGGGGACATAGCAACTAACTATTGTTGTGGACCCCCACTTTGCTGCAACATATCCGTTCCCCTTTCCAATACATTTGAGAGGGGGGGTGTTATTTGTTGCAGCACCGACCTTGATTGCCGCCGTGCCTCTTGCATTCCCCAGCCACGTAAGCTTTGCTGGGATCTTATAGGGCTCAGCAACAATGGCCAGCCCGATGCCACGCTCAGCCAGGCTCTGATAAAAGAGATTCTGTGCCTGACTGGCGTGGTTTAGGTTAGCTTGGAGGAACCTGACCGCCATTTATTTTGGGTGATCAAGCTCCTCCGGCTCTGCCTCTATCTGCGTACCCTCCCCATCATCTTTCGGCAGGGGGTATCCTCGGGCTTTTTTTTAGAGCCTTTCCTTGGTACCCTCTGCTCGAGGGGTTCCCCCTCTTATCACCCCCTCTTTATCCGCGAGGACCTCTCGCATTCGGCTCGCCAACGCATCCGCCTTCTTTTTGTTGTCCGGACCCCCAACCTCAAATAGTTGGACACCGGTAACTGCCTTTCTGGCCTTCAGGCCATTAATTTCGAGACTGGCGAGGTCTATACTGTCCATCGCCAGTCTCAGATTCTCCTTGTATTGGCCGGATGGGCATGTAAGCACCATCGCAGTTGTACGGGGAACTCTCCTACGTCCATTTTTCCCTCCCCTCTTTTTTGGTTGGGAGGGAGGATTGGACGTCGCAGGCTTAGGTTGAGGGCCCTGTGGTTTATTGCCTGGCTCCTTTGCCTTCGCCTTAACATTCGTGGTTGCCGGAGCCCGATTGTCATCTTCTTTGGTGGTTTTTTTGCGAGCTTTACGCTCTACCACCTCCGACCATTTGGTAAGGAAAAACATCCATCCGGATAAGCCTAGTCGCGAGGAATCCCCAGAAGCTTAGCTTCTGAAATACGCGACCGGTCAGGCGAAAGGTCCGACCACTCTTAGGAGCCGCGACCCCGTTTGACGTAACAATATATATAAGAAGAAAAGGAAAAAATTTTTATAGGCGCTTAACGCTTACTATGTCTACTTAACAGGTGGCCTATGGCGTCAACGGACGGCGGCTAGTGTCAAGCGGAGGCGCTGGACGTGACAAAGTCCTGCCCTTTAGAAAAAGCCCCTCTCTTCCACCTGATCCTGACTCTGACTCTGACGAATCTCTATTTTCAATGCCACAACCACCTGGCCAAACCTCCGTGGAAGTTATTCCCCATACTCTCCCACCTGTAATAACGCATCCCAATATGCCTATAAATAAACCAATTTCTGACTCAATGATTATTGAAGATTACAATAGTAATGAGAGCGTTATTAGTAATGAAGATTTAGAAACAAGCAGCGATGAAAGCGACACAGAGTTAATGCCAACTGATATTTTGCCATACGTAGAAGTATCCACTGACTCTAAAGCTAAAGTTTTAATAAGCCGCGACAGATTGTTAAAACATAATGATAATTACGTAATTTTTATAACTCTGAACGGTAAACCCCTTGATAACGGTGTAAAAGAGTTATAAGAAGCTAATCTCCTACCTACATACAAAGATATAACCTATGAAAGAGCTAAGAAAATAAATACATTACGCTCTAAGACCTTAATATCTTTACCACTAAAACTCAATCATCGCACGTTAATAGAGCCAGACAAGATTAAAAATTGTATTAAATCATTAACAGACGTTTTAAATGAATTACAATTAGAATCTATCTCAATTAAGAATACTAACTTTTTTGATAATATCCCTTGGGCTTATGTAGAAAAACAATTAATTAAACATGTAAATGACATTAATATTCGCGTAACTATATACAAAGAACTTATTCAAACACCAAATATAGAAAACAGATCAGCTCTTATCCGCGAATACCACGATTCAGCAATAGGTGGACATAAAGGAATAACTAAGACTTACAATCGATTACGAACCTTCTATTACTGGAATACAATGAAAAAGGATATTCAAATTTTTATCCGGAATTGTCGAACCCGTCAATTAAAAAAATTAACTAGAGTAAAAACTAAACAGCCTATGATAATCACCGACACTCCCGGATCGGCTTTCGACAAAGTATCAATGGACATTGTAGGTCCATTACCCATATCCGATAACGGAAACGTTTACATTCTCACTATGCAAGATTTACTAACAAAATATTCAGTCGCGGTACCATTAAAAGAAGCCACATCATTAATAATCGCCGACGCCTTTACTAAGAATTTCATATGTGTTTACGGTGCCCCACAAGCCATTTTAACCGATCAAGGATCTAATTTCTTAACGGTCTTAATGAGAAACTTAGCAAAAAAGTTTAGAATCAAACAATATCATACTACCGCGTATCATCCTCAATCTAACGGATCAATAGAAAGGTCTCATCACGTCCTAACAGAATATCTGAAAACACAAATTAACTATGACTCAAATTGGGATGATCATCTTACCCTAGCAATGTTTTCATACAATACGAACATACATGAAAGCACTAAATTCTCCCCTTTTAAATTAATTTTTGGAAGAATAGCACGATTACCTTCATCTAACACTATAGTGGAAGAAAATATAAACCCTACATATATCGAATGTTTAACAGATTTATTTAATCGATTGCGCGACACGCAAGAAGAAGCGCGGCAAAATTTAATTCAATCCAAAAACAGAAGCAAGCACTACTACGATAAACATATTCACGTACAAGAATTTAAATAGGGAGATTACGTATTCTTATTGAAAGAACCAACTAAAGGAAAATTCTCTGATCAATATATTGGACCCTTTGAAGTACTTGAAATATTGCCCAACAATAACGTTGTGACGTCCCGTCAAAAATTTCAAATTGAATTTTTCAAAATATAAACGTACCGCTAGAAATATGAACACAAGGTATGAGATATACATATATATCTCAAATTGAACTTAATACAATATTTAATCGAGCATAGTATTATATAGCTATTAAATTGGACACTGCTTACATAGAAGTATTAACAAAATAATACTGATCCTTATCAGTAAAGAAATAAAAAAAAACTGTAATCATTAGACTACTATATATTAATTTTCCAAATAAAAGTTAAAATTCTCTCTACTAAAATATATGGAAATAAAATACTACTGTAATATCAGAATCGTTGAAATTCAATAAATAAATTACGCGATCGTAACAGAAATACTTGCAAATTAATATAGCAAAATTAACAATCGCTTTATAAATCTTACATTTTCATAACTATAATGAAAAGGAAAATAATAAGAAAAAAAAAGAAATATTATTCAGTAAAGTACATTTCAAAAGATATACGCACACTAGCATTCAGAGATATATATATATATATGCAAATCCATATAAGTTAATATATTTAATAATATTAATAAGCTGATTTTATATATCAACATGTAAATCTACTTGGAAGACTTTCTCTTAATGTAATTGATGAAAAAGTAATATTCTAAAAAATAACGTATGACAAGTATTACTATATATATATACATATATATATGTTTATATATATATATATATATATATATATACATATATATGTAAAGGAGTGCTAGTTTCCTATGCTAAAGTAAAACCATAAGGAATCACGATAGAAAGGAATTATAAATTAAAAATAACAGTATTAAATTGCATTAATTAAACCTTCCACATAGATACTATAATAAAAGCAGATATGTCAATATGAAATATGTGATACAACAAGAGAGAAAATTAAAGGAAATTCAAATATAAAAGCATAAATTAATAAGTGAAAAGAAAAATTAATGATGAGACATAATAACTTTGAGAATAAATATTAACTCTTGCTATAGTTAAATTAATAAGTCTCTCTTGCTGTAAAAGGAATTATAATATAAGAGTGCGAAATTATTTTATAATACAAAGAGCCTTTCATTCGCATGATGACGCAATAGACGACGGCGAGAAAGACTCAGTGAAATCGAATATTATTCTTATCTCTTGACGCAGAGACCCGATGAAACCGAATATTATTCTTATCTATTGATGCAGAGACTCAGCGAGACTAAATATTATGTCAACGCAGAGACCAGTGAAACCGAATATTATTCCTATCTCTCGACGCAGCGACTCGACGAAACTAAATATTATAACAACGTGCTTTTTGATATTCACCGCTGAATATCAACTTAAGATTAAGAAGAGCTCGCCGCTTCTGACGTCTTCGAAGGCGGAGAGTTCCCTCACCAAGATCAAGAATCCATCTCCACCGGACGAGTAGCCAACCCGGGAAGTCTTGGATCCACCGGACGCCTAGAGGAAGGTGACCCGAAAATGGGGACGGACCGCAGAACGTCAGTCGAGTTTGCGGACAGAGCCAGTCGCTCACCATCAGTTAAACAGTTCAGTCGCATTATAACATCCGGAATGACCAATCGCTAAAAAATCATCAACCTAATAAGTCGCTAAAAAATCATCAACCTAATAAGTCGTTTTTCAATTATCATCATAATAAGTCGCATTATAACATCCGAAGTGACCAGTCGAAAAATACCATCATAACCGTACAATCGCTAACAACTCGTCATCTTAATAAGTCACTTCAACATCTCTCCGAAACGTTAGTCCGAAGTCGTGAAAAGTCGTCTCTGTCTTTATACATTCACTGCGTCCTAAAATCAATTTTAACTTAATTTTCGTCAGCTACTTTGTGTCGTCAAGGTAGATCTTTAATAATACTTTACTTTCTCGTCTTCGCGACTCGTCTTATATTATAATTTAGAGCTTCGACTCACTCTACATTATAATTTAGAATTACTACTTTATTGTTAATTAATTTCTAATTTCTGGTACAGTGCGGTTGTACTTTTTACATTCGAATTGTGACCAACATTTGTAATCATTACTTGCAATCTCTGTAAAATCTTCAAGCTTTTAAAATACATAGTCGCTTATTTCAGAATATTCACAAGTTCATTATTTTAATATAGTGTTCCTTCATCCCCAACCAGTATTTACTATAATTAATTTAATATCGATAAAATATTTAACGTACGTCTGGATTTTGAGCGTTAGCGAGACCCGTGCCTGGGATAGAGCAGAGTGACGTGCCCCTCGTGTTAGTTCGAGCAGAGCTGAGACTTAGTCGATGAGCTGCTTGAATGTCGCTTGATCCAGATTGTCAAACTGAAATGAATAACTTTTCAAATTAAAATAAAATTTTGATTATAATTTATAGTAAATGCCTGGTTCTCGTCGCGCCGGTAAACGACATAGACAACTACGTGCCGCTTTACGCCGACAGAGACAAATTTCGAACAGTGATAACGGTCTCAGCCAAGTAGAAAAAAAAGACAAATTAACGTACCGGACAATCAAAGAATTGTCGTAGAACTTTTCGATCAGCTTCCTGCATCCGACTCAGTCGAAGTTTCCATTTTGCGAAGAACCTTCGAATTTATTGGCTGGCCTGGACCTTTGGTTGAAATCAAGCTGCATCCTGCCTCAACGTCTACCACTGACATCCCTGAGGGAGATCCACGAGTCCAGAGTACGAGGAAAAGGTCCAGGAAAATCAGCAAAACTAGTGACATTAATAGAGGTAAGTCACTATTTTAAATACATACACACACACGCACATATGATCAATCAAGAAGAATATTACTATTTTAATAAAAAAGAAAAACGTACTCATATTCCAACAAAATATAATAAAAAAGAAAAGAATTCCGAATTGAACCACTATTTATAACACATCGTGCTTAACATTTATATGACATCATATTACTCTAACAACTTTGATTTTGCAAAACAATTATAATTACATTCTAGACATATGCTTTTACGACTAATGCAATAAACTGTTCCACCTTCAAGCTCCGAAATAAAAATTTTATACAGTTAACTAGACATACATACAAGATATATATATATATATATATATATATATATATCACTCTTTTGAATAACTCACAGTTCAGGCGATTGACACTTATAAAATTACAAATTGACTCACATTCTGATATTACTCTCAAGAATTATAAAGTTAAAATACTATATCAAGAAATTTGCAAATTTAGAATGAAATTAATTAATCGATCTATCAATGTAAGAGAATTAACTACTCGCTATACTTAATTTAATAATAAAAATAACGGAGCATCCCTTGCTTAATCTCTTCTTCCTATTTTCCATCGGAGACAGTGATTTTGAAACAGTAAATTATATCGCTGGCCTCCACCATATTCCAGTGTACATTTCTTTATATGACACCTCACCACACAGTGCTGAACCTGCAAAGAACCATACTCTTATTAACATATATATATATATATATATATATATATATATATATATATATATCTACATAAGAGCAATAACAATTTTAATAATCTTTTCTTATTACATGAATAGATGCATCAACGATATTTATGAAAAATAAAATATTACAACAGTTGACTTTCTCTTAAGGAAAGAGATATCTACATTCAATATAAATCCAAATCATTTAAATTTCACAATTTAACTTTGTTCTTCATATTAAAGCAGTCATTAATTAATGAGAAATTTGCTCTTACATTATACAAGTCGTAGATTAAAACTTTCAAAATCAGTATATATTTGGAATTGCTCCGACGGTGAATTCTACTATACAACAGTAAGTACGTAATCCCTCATAATTACTATCACGAACCACTATAATCCTTACCTCAATTCTAATATAATTGAAAATTTGTCAAATTAATCACAATCTATTTATAATTTCAAAATTGAAATTTTCTAATCATAATTATTGCTCCAACTTAAAATTGAATAAATTCAAAACTATTGCAGATATAATTTTAGAATTTTATTTTTTTTTTCTTTCATCTTTAATTGACTCAAGTGTCATTGTGCGTCACGTTCATTGCATACGCGATAATTGTCATGGTGTCATGGAGTTCCTAGAACTTCCTCAGCCTCTCGTTAGTCCCGAGTGAATTGCATTCTGACCAGACTATATCAAATATACAATAGCGGGATTCAACGCGTTTGCTTAACATTCTTAATCATTTTCAAATACATATGTCATAAATTTAATCGCTTTATTTCCAACTTTCTTAATTTTTTTCTTATCAAATAAAATAAAATAAATGAGGCCTCAGACAACTGATTCTAAAATTCAACAAAATCCCTTTGTTGACTCTGAAGTCATATTAGAAACTTTAATCCAATTTATAGAAGAAAATAAAGAAAACATTATTTACAATTTAGATAATATCATAAAAGAGTTTTTAAATCAAGTCTCTATTATCATCATTCCAGATTAGTAAAAAAATCCCCCGATTTGTTAGTTCCTAGTACATATTGATCCTGCTCTCGGCGGAGCCCTGGGTATAACCGATTTAGACAGATTACCCAAAAAACTAAATAGAGAGCAACCCTGTTATTGACACCTAGGTAGACGATAACAGCGGGTCACAGCACGTGACACACTATTCTTTTTCTCTTTATAGAATGAGCTTAAGAAACCATACTACTGGGCTACAATTCAACACAGCAATACAACCTAGCTTCGATCCATGTCAAATACTTTCAACCTCGCGGTGCTATAAATCTTTTGAATATAGACATCGCGTCAGGATTTGCTTACTGTACTCAGTGTTATCACATTTACCAACCACGATATCGAGATCAATATGAGTGGATAGTGTCACACCACTTGATCTCCGGCGAACACTTCCGTGTAATAATCTGCGCGCGGTGTAATACAGATATCACCATAGTCAAACCCGTAAATTAATGCGACCAATGTTTATTGAGGTTCTTAGAATTCATATTGTATTGCGATGAAAGACAAATAAATACTCTTCCTAATTCGCTCATATTACATGTAAACGGAGCTAGATACTACTAATTAAATTCAGGCAACAAGGTGCATCATTCAACGCACAATCAGCCAGGTCCCTCACCATTATCTTCCTCACACCCTTCCGTAGAAGCTCTTCAAAAATTATATACCGTACATTGTTTCAAAACTCGCTCCTATCAAAAAATATATGATGCACATGTCACTTTATGCGTCACATGTTATAATAAACTAATTCCTGAATCAGTAAAGTCATATTACCAGGAAACTAAGAGACATCAAGCGTAGATGGCACAAAATTCTACAGAAATAAATGTTATGCATGCGAAAATCACATGGGAACTATCCAACCTATAGCTCATTGCAATCCCTATATCAATAGGTATTTTGAATTCACTACTGAAATAGAGCAACTACACCGTACAATCCGCGATTATGAGGACCCTATAATATTAGCAGTCATCGACGACTAAAAGCAAAACACATATACACATGGGCATATAAAAATATTAGGTTAGATATAATCACAAGGTAGTAATACTAATATAAAAAAAAGAGAAAATATAACAAATAACACATAAAATACGAAAATAAAAAAAAAATAATAATATATAATGTATAATACAAATATATATATAAGAATAGATATAAAACAATAGACAATAGAGTTATGTATAAGTGCTCAGATTAAGAAATATATATATATATATATATACAAGTATCATCTTTTCAGTAGGAGAATCCATTCCTTGGAGACATTGGCGACCTGAGCCTGGCCTGGTCTATAATAATAATAATAGTAATAACTTTTGAATACATATAAAATAAATATATATATATATATTTCTACGTAGCAATAGTAATTCATAAAATGTGTAGACCTAAACCTTATAGATATAAGCCGCCTTATATTCTGACGCATTGTCCTGGAATATAATCGATATTGCGTCACTTGCTTCAGATTAATTCAACAAAATTTTCAAGCGTACGGACTTATACAATTCCATGGCATGTATAGTGGTATTTTTCAAGAAGAAAATTATTATATTTGCGGAAATGATATAATTACTTATACTTCCGTAAAAGAATGTTCTACTTTCTTCATGCATTATTTAGCGATATGTTGCGTACTCAGAGGAAGAGAATTAGACCTAAATAATGTAGAAGAGTTGTATGATTGCGACAATATGGAAGTAAAGATACTATTAATGTATGAACCAACAAATGAGATGGAAATACCATGAAATAAAGTAAATATATATATATATATATTATATTCATACAAATATACATGTATAAATAATAAATTGTATCTGCTTACTTACAGAAATGATGTATCATTTAGTATTATTATTCACTGCGCAAACCTCCCTCGCCCTTCTTGGTTTTGATTGCGGAGGGCGACATTTAAATATCATATCGGTTTCGTTGTTGGATGTGGGAGAATGCAATCTTCCGCATAAAACATCAAACTCTACGGATACTTATATCCAACTGCTTCAATTATCTGACTATAATCATGCATATATCATACAATGTAAGGTTGAAATTTCAAGAACTATATATTACTGTGGCATGCACTCACATGTTTCCATCGTGCATAACGGACGTGCTGACTATATACATGAAACCGGACACTCACAGTGCAAACGAATGTTTCGTGATGGTACTCTTTCGCTAGGAGCAAGAGTTTTAATCGACGGCATCCGAGTCAACCAAATCGCCTCCTACAGCATCACCATGGCTGGAAGCGTAGGCAACGATGGAAAATGCAAAAGCACGCAGTATTCCGACCATTATGGAACATGGGACGACGTTGTCGTGCAAGCTGTCGCCAGAATATTAAAATCAACCTATGTCCCCGTGAAACTAAATACTGGAAAAATAATGCTAAAATCAGGAACAATTTGTACGCTCAGTGAAGGATTTTGCATCGATTCAGAGGATGGATATACCTATTGGGAACCGATGCCTACCTCTTCATGTAATTTTCATCAATACGACGTTCTATATGAAGGACCTGCTATCAAAACTACGGACGATACCAGTGAAGGAAAATCACCTATTGTATACAGCCTGACAACACAAGACATAACCTTCACTCTGACAAGAACACGGGAACAGCCACTGTGCGGATACACGCTTCTTCGTACAGAGCATCCCAAACTCTTTATACTGGAAACTAAAAAGGGAGACGTCTTCGCCGAAAGAGGAACAATCCCAATTGATAATCTTGATATTTTTGCATATATGAACTCGAAGTTTGTATATGTAGAAAAACACATACGATATCAAATGACATCTCTTTACCACAATGTCATTCAACAGAAATGCGAGCTGGAAAAAGATGTAATAACTAACACCTTATCATTTGCCACCTTACAGCCTGACGAATTCGCCTATCGATTAATGAAAGGACCAGGATACATGGCTGTCACTGCAGGAGAGGCAATTCATGTAATAAAATGTATTCCCGTTGACGCCATAATTCGGAGAACAAAAGAATGTTATGCCGAGCTCCCTGAAACAGTAAGGAACGCTTCACTATTTCTAACGCCAAAATCAAGGATACTCACCAAATTCGGGACTCAGAAGAAATGTAGCTTTGAACTACCAATACTCTACCGCAGAGATGATACATGGATCCAGCTCACCCCTGATCCACAAGTCATACAATTACCTCCACAACGATTACATCCGATGATTTCTTTGAGTTGGAAATACCTCACCCCAGGTCCATTAGCCATTAGTGGAATATATACTGAAAAGGATATAGAAAAGTTACGAGATCATATTATGTTTCCTGCAGAGAAACCAGCACTTCTAAATTTCATAGCCCGTGGGATGACAGGACAAGCTGTCATACCCGGAGAAGTCTCTATATACAGTCTGCTAGACGAGGAATCACTCCAGAAAATAGCTTCGAATATCGTCTCAAGAATTTGGGGTAGATTTGTAACCTTCGGATCAGCAACGGCCGGAATTCTAGGAGTATTCCTAATTATACGACTCATTAAATTGACTATTGACACAGCAATCCATGGATACGCCCTTCACACCGTGTACGGATGCAGTCTGCACCTGCTAGCGCCGTATGGAGTTCTCTCACACATCTCCTACTTCACTTAGCACGAGGATCCGTGAATCAACGAAGAATAGAGCCAGAAGAAGATCAATCTCCCCTGGAGCCAATGAGTCCCTCACCAGTAACACCGACAGCATCCAAAATCGAGTCAACTATCGTTAATGCAACAGCGGTAAATACAACCACCCCTATTCCCATTGTTTACACTGACCTTCGAGAGCGATTGAACGATATTGAACAAATCCCTCCGATAACATCGGGAATTCGTTCTTAAATAAGGGGGGGATGTGACGTCCCGCCAAAAAATTTCAAATAAAAATTTTCAAAATATAAACGTACCGCTAGAAATACGAACACAAGGTATGAGATATACGTATATCTCTCAAATTCGCGCAATAAAATATTTAATCGAGCAAAATATTATATAGCTATTAAATTGGATATTGCTTGCTTACATAGTGTTAGCAAAATAATACTGACCATTATCAATAAAGGAAATCATATAATTGCAACCATTAGACTACTTTACCATTTAACTCTCTAAATAAGAATTGAAATTTTCTCTATTAAAATATATAGGAATATATGTTACTATAAAATCAGAATCGCTAAAATCTAATAAACAAATTATGCGAACGTAACAATAATACTTTTAAAACCATTATATTAGTATGTCAATACCAAATCATACTAAAAATCGCTTTATCAATTATAAATTTTGCATTTTCTTAATTATCATAATGAAAAAAAATTAGAAAAAAAAGAAAAATTATTTAGTAAAGCATACCTCAAGGGGAATGCACACATTATATATAAAAGGTTGGACAGGGTTAAAAAGGGTTGAGGCCTGCCCAAGCAGGGATCGTGCCGACTTCCCCCCCGATGGCACACCACCTTGACGTAGTGGGGGGACTCACCCGGATGGTGATCCCGGTGTGGTTGTCGGGTCTTAGGACCCACAACCCTCGGAAGATCCTGAAGGGTGCCAAGAGTGTGCCAAAACAAACATGGGATGAACCGACTGAACGGAAACACCACCACCGGATCGGATACGGTGGACCGGCGGAGGGGGGTTATTGTCCCTGACCCCCCTTCGTCGTCATCATACGAAGGGCTACCCGAGAGCTTACTGGCGAGGCCCTCGGGAGCAATGGCTATCGCCAGGGTTGAGATGATCCGCTCCGCTTGTCTAGAGCTGTTTAGGAAGTTGAAGAGGATCAGACTATCGGAGGAGTACAACACTGCTGAGGTGTGGTCGGAGAATGCCGCGGACATTATGTCCGACGTGTATGACTTGATCATAGAACACCTCGACAGTGTTGGGCTGATCCTGGAGGGTCACCGAGAGGAGAATGCTTCGGAGAGGATGAATCAGGGGATCCAGGTCCTCCCGAAGCGTAAGGGCAAGGCCCTTCAAGTCACTCCCGATAGCAAGAAGGTGGGCCTCCAGGCTGCTCTTGAAAGTGGGGAGGTGTACGTGTCCTGCGAGAGAAATCTTCGCGAAGAAGCGAAATCTGACTCGCAGGACACGATATTGATGGACTGCGAGGAGTTAATTGAGACTTCTCGCACTCCTAACGCAACCCCAGGGTCCACCCGCCAACCGCCGAGAGGACCACCGTCTGGTTTTAGTGGGTATACCTCGTTAAATAGGGGGAGTCCCACATACCCCCGGGGAGTTCCCGCCCCTCGGGGGATGCGTAACGCATTTCCAGACGAAAAAAAAAGGGATCGTGCCGACTTGGAAAGAGTGCTGAACGGGGTGGGACACGTCATTAGGCAATGCCGGTTCCGGTTTTGGTCGCCGGAGATCCCAACGCCAAATCGTGGGCTTGGGGTTCCTCGGTGACAGATGCAAGAGGCACGATCCTAGAGGAGTGGGCCGAGGAGCTCGACCTGGTGATACTGAACCAGGGTCGGGTCCTCACATGCGTTCGCGGCAACGGGGGATCCATCATTGATGTAACGCTTGGATGCCCCGTGTCGCGCGCATGGGTGGCGCGTCATGTACTAGGCGGAGACAATGTCTAACCATAGATACATAAGGTTCAGTGTCTCCGACCCGTCCATGGGCGCCATGCCGGAGAGGCCCACCGAACGGAGGGGTACACCCCCACCAAGAGGATGGTGTGTGAAGAGGCTCGACACGGACCTCCTGATGGCTGCCGCAGTCACCAAGTCGGCGACGGAAGAGATGACCCGTCCCGTCGAGGATGTGGATGAAGGTGCGGCCCGACTCCGGGGGATGCTCACGGAAATGTGTGATGCGTCCATACCTCGGAGGAGGGTCGCTCCCCCCGAAGAGATGCGTGTACTGGTGGACGCCTGAGCTCGCTGAGCTTTGCTCGGCGTGCAACAGGGAACGCCGCCGGTACACGCGTCAAATGAGACGACGGGACGGGGCCCTAACGGCGGCACCGCTGCGGGAAGCATATCATGATGCTAAAAAATCCCTACAGCGGGCCATCAGAACGGCCAAGGCTAGCGCATGGAATGAGCTCGTCCAAACAGTTGACGGTGATTCGTGGGGGCGCCCGTACAAAATTGTGAGGAAAAAACTCAGTGCGGGCGGCCCACCGATCACTGAGGGGATGGACCCGCGGGTCCTGGAGGGGGTGGTATCCACTTTCTTCCCGGGGGGCGCGGGCCAGATGGACGATGTCTTTAGATATTCGAGGATCGGCCGCGTCCCCTGGACAGAAGACCTGCGGGTAAAAGAGGACGAGCTCATGCGGGAGATCAAGAAAATCCGGGGCAAAAAGACTGCCCCGGGACCGGATGGAATCCCCGCAAGAGTGCTGGCCTTGACTGCCGAGGTCACTTTAGAGCTAGTGTCGAGCCTCTTCAACGAGTGCTTGAAGCAGGGAAGTTCCCTAGTGTGTGGAAGTGCGCGCGAATGGTGCTGCTCCCGAAAGCAGGAAAGCCGGTGGGCTCTCCCTCTGCGTACCGTCCCATATGCCTCCTCGATGAGGCGAGCAAGCTCTTTGAAAGAGTAGCTGCCCGCCTAAGGAGGAGTTTGTCCCGGAATGGTCCCAACCTGGCAGAACGCCAGTTTGGGTTCCGTGAGGGCCTTTCAACGATTGACGCGATAATGCGGGTAAAGGCTCTCACGGAACGGGCAGTGGCCAGGGGAGGAGTGGCGGTGGCGGTGTCCCTGGACATCGCATTTAACACTCTCCCCTGGAAGAGTGTGCGCGGGGCCCTAAACTATCATAGGGTTTTCCACGTACATCCAAGAAATAATATGGGACTATTTCCGGGACAGAAATATAATGTACCCGGGACGGTACCGTAAAACACATAAGAGGGAGGTCCACCGTGGGGTTCCACAAGGGTCGGTCTTAGGACCACTCCTGTGGAACCTAGGATACGATTGGGTCCTGCGAGGGGCCCTCCTCCCGAGGCAGGAGCTTGTGTGTTACGCTGATGACACACTGGTCCTGTCCTGGGGGGATGACTGGAGCAGTGCCATCCGCCTCGCTGGAGTGGGAGCGAGGTACGTGGTCGGCCGTATTAGAAGGATGGGTCTCGGGGTGGCTCTACCAAAGACAGAGGTGATGTGATTCGCCCCTGTCGGCAAAAAGGGGCCGCCTCGGGACAAATCCAAAATTGAGATCGAGGGTGTCGTGGTCGAGGTTGGGACCCAGTTGAATTACCTGGGCCTCATCCTCGACAGTCGGTGGAGCTTCAGGCTTCACTTTGAGAAACTGGCTCCCCGAATGCGAGCGGTGTCTGCTGAGTTAAGCAGACTCATGCCCAATCTCGGGGGGCCGGGTGATGGGGCTCGCCGCCTGTATATGACGGCGGTCTAGTCCGTAGTAATGTACGGAGTCCCCGTATGGCACAATGTGGTAATGGCCAGCAGTAAGAATCTGCATGCTCTACGGAGTATGCAGAGGAGGCTGGCCATCCGCGTCATACGGGGGTATCGGACCGTCGCCTTTGAGGCGGCGTGCCTGGTGGCCGGGGTCATGTCCTAGATCTTCACGGCGGGCGCGTATACCGAGATGTATCGGATACGCGTAGCCCGCCGGGGGGATCCGGATTTAGGACCCCTGCCACCAAGGGCAGTTGCAAGGCTCAGGCTCCAGGCTCGGCGGCGCAAACTCTCAGAATGGGAAGAGGACCTGTCCAATGCCAGCGCTATACGCCGTCGAGGCTATCCGCCCATTCTTCTATGAATGGATGAACCGACGACACGGCGCCCTAAATTTCAGGACGGTGCAGGTGCTCACGGGGCACGGTTGCTACGAGGAGTACCTGCACCGAATAGGCAGAGAGCGGTCGGCCACGTGCCACCACTGTGGCGCCCCGGAGGACACCGCTGAGCACACCCTGGCTGAATGCCAGGCGTGGAGCAAACGGCGGGGTGTCCTCCGGGACGCCATAGGGGAGGAGGTCTCCCTGGCCGCCATGGTGAAAGCCATGGTGGTCGGGGAGGACCAATAGAAGGCGGCCGCCTCCTTCTGTGGGGACATCATGTCCCGGAAGGAGGCGGCCGAAAGAAAGAGGAAGGCGGATCCCAATGCCCCTCCCTCTCGGAGAAGGAGGGGGGAGCGAGGATGCGGACGTATAACGCCCGCGTCCTCTAATCCTCCTAAGTGTCCCTTCTCCAGGGTCGCGGGGGTGCAGGTGCGGCGGACACCTGCATCCCATTGCACCGCGACCCAGCGAAGAGGCGACGTTGCGTGGTGGTCCCACAACGTCGCCATCGGTGCGGCATTGAACGCCGCGGAAGAAGAGTCCTCCCTCCTTCAACCCTTGACGAGGCCGAAGGACGGAGGACCTAGCGGGGACGGGTCCCGGTCGAATGCGAAAGTGACCCAGGGGCCCGTCCATAACCGCAGCGTGGACCATCGTTGGGTTTTAGTGGGTATGCCCGACCATAACTAATTGGTCGGGTGAGTCCCACATACCCTCTGGGAGTCCCCGCTCCCAGAGGGATGCGTAAAGCATTTCCCAACGTAAAAATAAAAGAGTTGAGGCCTTCCTCAATCCCTTTTTCTCATAATAAATGTAAATCTACATGGAAGACTCTTTTCTCAGTGTAACTAATGAGGAACTAATAATTTGGAAGCATAATATGACAAGCATTACTATACACACACATATATATATGTATACCTATATATGTATATATATATATATGCATACATATATATATATATAACCCACAAAACAAAAAAATATATATATATATTTTATAAAATTTTTTTATTAACGATAATAATAATTTCATATAAGACCTTTAAGATAAATAAAAAATTATTCAAATTTTTAAGACAAACGTATAAGTACTTATGAAACAATAAATTTTATTCTTATCAATAAAATTAATATTAAATTATTAATTATTGATTTTTCTAATTATAATAAGGAAATAAACAAATAAAATATAATAAAAAGGAAGATTCATGATACTTATCTTAATAAATAACGATATGAATAAATAAGGAGCATCCTTCTTGTACTACCCATTTCCCTTTTCCATCGGAGACGGTGATTTTTAAATAAATAATATCGCCATCCTCCAATGAACTCTATTCCAGTGTGAATTTATTTATTTTGTATGAGACCTTCCCACTTAATATCAAATCTGCAAAGACATTTTATTTAGTAGATATATATTTAATCACAAGAATAATAATAATATTAATAATAATAATTGCTTTATTATAGAATAAGAAATTAATTCAAAGTATTCATGAACCATAAAATCTCTCATACAAATAAAATAATTGATTCCCTTATATTCGTTACTATACAGATATAACTTGTCCAAAACTTATAAATTAATTTACATCAATTTAATCAACAACTCATATTAAGTCAATTTTATCTTCCTCCAGAACAATAAATTAACAGATTGATCATCAATATCCATTATCCTTTCATATTTATGTTCTATCTAGTAATATTCTTTCTTTTTCCACCAGGCTCAATCACGAACATGCTCATACATACATAAATTTTATAAAATTATCATTTTCTTATTAGTTGCAAATCTTACTAAATAAAATATCAATTTTATCAATTATAAAAAAAAATATAATAAATTCTTAATAATAACAATTAATATAGTTAACCCATTTTCATATAATTCGTTAGTACATGCAACAATAATTGTTTAAACAACGAAATTTATATTCCATACGAAACTATTAATCACATACCTTACCCCCTTATCCGAAAATCCATAAATAACCACCGATTTCTTTGTTAAAATAATAAATACTTTCGACACGTCTTAGACCATATGTTCCTCCTTAAGCCATAAACTATATAACTTCCTAGAGTTACCACTCTTATACCATTTTGCATTAAGGGACCAAATTTGGTCCACCAATTGATTACGACCTGAGGAACTAGAACATAAATATTAAAATTCTGTGTACACCCATTAACACATATATATTAACTTATTGAAAACGACCTTTTAGATTTAAATTTATAAAAATTTACAAACAACAATTTATCTTTTCCATATAAAATTTAGTCAAGTCATTATAATTAAACTCCTGTATAATTATAAATATTATTTTTCCAACATAAGTTAATTAACAAGTTACTTATATAATTGAACAACTTAAGATTTATCGGGAATACGATATTAGAAATTTTTCTCATTTATTCTATTCTACTTGTAAATTAATAATTTCCAACAAATTTTTTCCTTATGATCAATTAAAAATAGTATTTTATAATAACAATAAAAAACATAAAATTTATTGCAAAATAAATAAAAAATTAACAAAAATTTCTAAATTGCCCGAAACTTCGAGGACATGCTTTTTAGCCTATTTTACACATTTTAGCCGCGATTTTTGATTTTTTGACTTAAGGATTCCAAATACCTTTAAATACCCTTACTACTATTAAACTAAGATTTATACAAAATTTCAACTAAATTGAGACAACTTTAGAATTCTACTATTCAATAGATCACAGTTTTGCGCCTGCAAAAATATAATTTGAAACGTCTATTTTATGCAATATCTCCTGACGACCTTATAGGCAAAATTTCGTAAACTTACCCCTAATAGGTTCCGAAATACTTCCATTTGTTTATAAGACGTCAGCCATCTTGATTTTACTGGTCCATCCTAAGAAGACCGGATCAATTCCATTGTAATAGACTCGAACCGACGATAATCAGTCCCTAATCTCGATTCTCCAAATCATTCCCTATAATAGTTAATTAAATAAATTAATTATATGAATTATAAAATTCCTTATTAACAAGTTATGATAATACCTAATACTCACTACTGAATAATAGAGACGATATCTTACTTTAAAGTCACCCTATATACATCTCTTGTATACCGGGTGTCAAAAAATCATTACTCGTTAAATTTTAAAATTCAAATATCTATAATATTCCCAACACTTACATGCTAAAGACATATAAATCTTATCCTTATCTCTTTTAATTAGCTCCAAATAAATTAAGAATAAATGAGACCTCAAACAACTGATACTGAAATTCAACAAGACACCTTTGTTGACCCTGAAATTATATTGGAGACCTTAATCCAATTTATAGAAAAAAATAAAGAAAATATTATTTACAATTTAGATAACATTATTAAAGAATTTTTAAATCAAGCTTCTATTATGATAATCCCAGATCAGTAAAAAAATCCCCTGATTTATTAGTTCTTAGATCACACTAATCCTGCTCTCGGCGAAGCCCTGGGTATAGCCGATTTAGACAGATTACCCAAAAACTTAAATAGAGAGCAACCCTGTTATTGACACCTCGGTAGATGATAACAGTGGGTTACTGCACGTGACAATAGACACATATATACAACTCCTACAACTTTCGGACTATAATTATGCCGAAGTTATTCAGTGTAAAGTGGAAATATCACGAACAATTTATCACTGTGGAGTGCACTCGCATATCTCTGTTGTTTACAATGGAAGAGCAGATTATGTGCACGAAACAGGATACACTCAATGCCTACGGATGTTTCAAGGCGGAACTCTAACCCTGGAAGCAGGAAGTCTCCTCACAGGCTTAAAGGTCAACCAGACTACGTATCGCAGCCTTACCATGGCCGGCCGAATACAAAACGACGGAGCCTGCAAAGGAACTCAATACTCCGATCCTTATGGAACCTGGGACAACGTTGTAGTCCAAGCTGTCGCCCAGATTACTCTCAAGTCTTCGTATGTACCTGTAAAATTAAATTCAGGAAAAATACGACTAAGATCTGGAACGATCTGTACACTCGCTGACACCTTCTGTCTCGACTCCGACGACGGATACACGTACTGGAAACCCATGCCTACGTCATCCTGCGACTTCAATCAATATGACGTCCTTTACGAGGGTCCAGCAACCAAAATGATAACCAATATCAATGAATCAACGTCTGCAGTTATCTACAGTTTAACAACTGAAGATATTACTTTAGCTCTTACAAAAACCAAGGAACAACCACTATGTGGATATACTCTCCTTCGTACAGAGCACCCGAAATTCTTCATTCTGGAAACTAAAAAGGGAGATACATTCGCTAGTCGAAGTACTATCCCAATCAACAATCTAGATATTTTCACATATATGAACTCCAAGTTCGTATACGTGGAAAAACACATACGACACCAGATGACATCTTTATATTACAACGTTATGCAGCAAAAATGTGAACTAGAAAGATAAGTTATAACAAACGCTTTGTCTTTCGCTACTCTTCAACCCGATAATTTCGCTTATCGACTCATAAAAGGACCTAGATACATGGCTGTCACCACCGGAGAAGCCGTTCAAATAATCAAATGTATTCCAGTCGACGTTACAGTAAGAAAGACTGAAGAATGTTACACAGAACTATCCGTCATAGTACGCAATAGTTCATACTTTCTCACCCCAAAATCAAGAATCATTACTAAAATTGGTAATGAAAAAGAATGTAGTTACGAACTACCCACTCTTTATCGAATTGAAAACACATGGGTTTAATTCACTCCGAAACTTCAGGTACGACAGTTACCTCCTCCGCAATTACGACCAATGGCATCCTTGTCATGGGAATACTTGACGCCTGGACCATTGGCTATCAGCGGAATCTATTCCGAAGTAGATATAGAAAAACTAAGGGATCATATCATGTTCCCTGCAGAAAAACCAGCCTTGTTGAATGCAGTCGCTAGAGGATTAACCGGACATTCCGTAAATCCTGACACTCTCTCCATGTATAATTTACTGGACGAAGAATCGCTCAACAAAATAGTCGAAGGTACCGTCTCCCGCGTATGGAAGGGATACCTAAATTTCGGCTCTGCAACCGCTGGAATTGTTGGAATATTAATGATAATCCGACTAATAAAATTCATCATCGATATCACAATCCACGGGATACGCTCTTCATACAGTCTATGGATGCAGTGTACATCTGATCGGAGCCCTATGGAGCTCACTCACCTACTGCTACATCTCGCTCGCGGACCAGTCGACAGACATGGAAACCATGAAGACGGCAACGATACACCAACACCCCCATCCGCACCACCTAATTCAATAGAGGACCCTGTAACCCGACAGCTACCTGCAGTTGCCCGAGACAGTGATCCTGACACATCGACAACCGTAAATATAACTGATTCCGATTCTCAATTTTATATAAATCTAAGGAATCAATTGCAAGGCATAGAACAAATTCCTACGAAAACATCGGAATTCGTTCTCAAATAGGGAGGGAGGTGTGACGTCCCGTCATTTTTTCGAATCCAAAAATTTAATTTCTTATATAATATAATAATCACAGCCCAAAATTGCATAAGAATAATTATCTCTCTATTATTATTACTTGCTTATTACATATATAATCACGCTCTTATTAATTATATTTAAATATTCAATATTACATTATCAATTATATTATAAAATATTAAAGAATAATAAATAACAGTAAAAGTAGATTACCGTATAGCATATAACGGACTATACTTGCAAACTATAACTTATGAGACAAGAATCCGATAAAAAAAGCAATGCGAAATAATAACAATTCTTTTCCTTATTAAAATAAGTATTCTTGAACTTTAATTTAATTAAAACTTGCCTAAGAAGCCAAATGGAAGCATCAGGATAGATCCATCCTTTATTAAAGTCATCAGTAATAATGATGCATATATAAAATTTATTTAAATATATACAAGAATTTGAAGTTATTAATATTATCCTAATGGTTTCAATTGCCAATATCGATTCAACTTACACTATCGTTCGTTAGACATCGTTATGTCTCCAACAATATAGTTATTCGAAAATTTACGAAATTATTATTAACAATTAATTTTAATAACAAATGAAGGAGACGACCTAGCACTCTGAAACATAGCTAACGTGATCACTATTTCAAGTAGAGTAAAAAGAAATTAATCTGGTTCCTCTAGGACCAACTAGTAAAAACAAAATGGTGGACCTTTTATAAACAAATAAAAACTTCTCTTAAACTAATGCACGAAATAAAACGAAATTTGAACGGCATCATATACAAAGGCCCCTTTTTAAGACCGGAGTAATTGCACGTTGATTTGTTAGCCCAGTAAAAACAAAATGGCCGTCACTTTGTTTAAATTAATTCCGATTTTCATGAAACTTTCCATAAATGTTATACTTAAAGATTTATACACGATTTAGCTAGTTTCGAATTTCTAAGTCTAAAGATAAAAAATCCAAAATGGCGATTTTTAAAGTTGCTCCAAATCAGCTGAGACTTTACACATATCTTAGTTTTGTTACTTTAAGGCCAGTCAACATATTTTCGATCCTCTAAGTCCAAAAACAAAAAAGAAAAATGGCAGCCAAAAATTTTAAAATTGCCTAAAACGCATACCCTCAAAGTTTCAATTCATTTGGAAGTATACAACTAAAACCCCTTAATTGTTAGTTAAAAATTAATAATTTTACTCTTAAATATTATTTTTACCAATATTAAGAATGAGCACCACTGATAAGTACATAATTACAATAATGCACCTATGATATTATAATAAATAATTAAGTAACAAACTCTCTTTGCAACCATTAAGAAGCCTATATTAATACATATTAATAAATAATTAATAATGGATAAATTTAAATTTAATTCCAAAGTCACTAAATAATTTTAGAATGAGAACCACTGGCATCAATAATTGTTGCAAACAGAAAAGGGCTTAAATAAAAATTATAACACATTATATCATAATCGAGAGTCTTAATATATAATTATTATATAAAATAATTATATATATTAAATAATTAAATATTTCATTAAATAATTTATTAGCATTTATATATGAAAATTTTACGTTCATTAAGATCTTTACAATTTTTACTAAAACTCTCCATTATAAAATAATGTAAAAATCGAACAATGTATTATTTAAATATTATTAATATTATATTCTAGCGAAAATATTATTTTATAATAACCTTTATTCATTATAAAATTAACAAAAACCAAATTGTACTTATAAAAAGATCGATTGTTAATTAATTAATTAACATAGAAGCATAATTTATTAATTACAAAAATAATGAGAATATTAACCATATTCAATTTGACTAAAGGATATATATATATATATATACATATTTTGATCTTTTTATAAATTTTAATATGTGAATAAGCTATGCGAATTTATATTATTTCTCTTATAATAGCACGGAATCCAAAATATCAAAATAATTAATCAATTCTTATATCAAAAGGTAGAGTAAAAATTCCTGATTTCATACATATATATATGTTCAGGAAATAATTAACAATTACTTCAATATAAGAAAAAGAAAATTAGAGTTATAAAAGAAATTTATATGTTAAAATATTATACGCTTATAACAAATGACCTTTGAATAACCTTCATTATACTACAAGAAAATTAAATATTGGAATAATTATTTGATTTTTATATCAAAATGTAAAGCAAAAATTCCTGAATCGATACATATATATATATATATATATATATATATATATATATATATGTTTATAAAATTATTAACGGTTTCCCTGCAATTAATTAAAGAAAATTAGCGTTATAAAAGAATTCATGTATTAAATATTATAAGCCTTAGTGCAAGGAAAGTATCAAGTTTCATCTTGCACCTGCGTCATCTTGAAAGATTGTTTAAACGGCGGCATCTCTTTGTAAGCCGCCGCGCTCAATACCGAAAATTACCTCTGCATATACTGAGGGAGCCCACAAGCTCGAGATCCCCGATCCCCGCGGCCCACATTCAATCTGAATATAAGGCGCGTCCGCGGACGACCAGAGCATTCAGTCGGAAATTTTCAAGAGAACAACTACAAGGAAGAACTATTCAGTCGGAAATTTTCAAGCAAGCAACAACAAGAAAAGAAGAACTATTCAGTCGGAAATTTTTGAACAAGTAACATCAAGCAAAAACCATTCAGTCGGAAATTTTCAAGAGAACAACAACTAGAAGAACTATTCAGTCGGAAATTTTCAAGAGAGCTACAACAAGAAAGGAAGAGCCATCCAGTAACTACTAATCAGCAGTTAAATACTTGTAAGTAAAATTGTACTAAGGATTATACTGAATAAAGACTTATAAACTTTTCAATCTTCGAACTTAGAAATATTTTCCCACTCTTCGAACTTAGAATATTTTCACACTTAGAAATATTTTATGATCTTCGTACTTAGAATATTTTCATACATGTTAATACTTATACTATTTTATGCCGCTGAATCCATTGAATCTTATACTTATATTATTTCACTGACTCTTTTGATAGAATAATTCTGAGATAGAATTATTTCATAATACTTTAATTTTATAGATTCAATGTTACATTTTTACGATCAATACTTATATTTTATTTCGATACCGACACTTATATTATTTTATCTCTTATTTCATACTTGATAATATTTCGTCTTTCACTGATCTTTAATCGATACTTGTATTCCACACCCTTATCCTATATTACCTATTACCTTATAACATAATACTACCCCTTTTATTTTTCAGTCGTTATTTAATCTAATTTCAAATCATTACAGTTTACTTTAAATTATTTTATTGTTTGATATAATTCAATTGTTGAATTATTAAATTATTCCAACGATATCCTGTCATAAGATCACCTCTGTGCGTCACGTTCATTGCGCGATATTTGTCATGGTGTCATGGAGTTCCTAGAACTTCCTCAGCCTCTCGTTAGTGCCGAGTGAATTGTATTCTCACCACCAGACTATATCAAACATACAATAACAGGATTCAGCGTGCCTGCTTCCACCTGAACAATAAAAAGATGTCGTGTAGAGTAAGCTCCTACAGTGGCAGGTGCCATCGATACTGGCTTCTGAATCCGTTCACTGACTAACAGTGGCCTACGCCTTTCCTCATAGGGTCATCTTCCCTATTTGGAAAACAGAGTTTTATTGTAACACCGAGTGACAGTGATTTTTCTTTTTTTTTCTTAAATTTACTACAGCACGTATTTGTTAAATAATTGAATATTCGATTTATATTTATACGAGTTTATCCAACTCTTTCAAGATTAATTAAAGTCATTCGACTTGAATTATGCAGTGAGTTCAGATGCTGGATAAGGATACTCTCCAGGCCGCACGATCTCACGGCAGATTCAGTCTTATTAATTATCGATATTAAACCGGATTTGTGTGGTGAGTTCAGATGCTGGATAAGAATACTCTCCAGGCCGCACGATCTCACAACTCACAATCCCCGGTGATAGGTTCGATTTACGATTGCCGAAGCCAACCTCGTACATAGAGATTAGTGAAAGCAACCTAAACCGAAATAGAATAAATAACTGCAACAGAGTATTCAAGTCTTAAAATCTACCCAGTATACTCAGTTTATCAAATCAAATTTATACAGCAATATTAAACCGGATTTGTGCAAATAAGTTCAGATGCTGGATAAGGATACTCTCCAAGCCGCACGATCTTATGACACACGATCCCCGGTAATAAATTCAGCTTGACTGCCGATACGAATCTTATGCGAAGGATTCGTGGAAGCAACATAAACTGAAATTGAGTATGCCAAAAACCCGACGTGCTGGTAGGAAATTTATACTAAGGCGATTGAAAGCTCGTCTTCTTAAAGCTATAAACGACTGTCTTTCTAATTCCACAACCGATTCCGAATAAATTCCTCTTATCGAACCTTCCTCTTCCAATCAAGAATCTTCTTCTTATATTATAGATTGTAAAAACAATTCCATACATCCTATCGATACCGATATAGGTCCCCGTCCTTTAATAATAAATCCTGCTACCATCGGAGAATTAATAAATAAAAGATTTATCGCCAATCCCTCTGACCTTAAATCATCTTGTAACAAAGAAAGTTAAGATATTTATAGATTTTGCAAAGCAACACGCCGCTATTCAGCTTGTAATCTGAAGGCGACGCGTCATTATTCAAACTCAGAATTGTTCCATCAACTTTATTCCGATTTTATTCTTATTTTCAAAGAATTCAATAATTTATATTAATAGACAACCGTTTACTTAATTACGATTATACTTAACAACATTTTTCCAACAAAGTAAGTTCTTCATTAATTATTTTGTAACTATTCTTTATTTCTGAAGTCTTGTCAAGTACGCAGACTCTATAATATCACTCACAAGGAATATACACACAAGAATTATTATAACCATCTTTATTCTTTTTTTTCAACAAATATACAGGCTTATGTACTACTCATAATAAAAATATAATATTAATAAATCAATAAATACTTCATTTCACCTTGTGTCAATCCGTTTCTACCTGTACTGAAATAAAAGATCCTAGCTCTCGGCGTCCCTGGGTATAGCCGGTGCATTGCAGGTTGCCCATAAAAATAGAGAGCACCCTTCGTTGGTCTTCTCCGAGGAAAGATCGACAAGGAACGTCACTGGAGAATATCGCTCATCCATGACTAAAACCAGGATGTCTTCTTGTAAAAACGGGGATGGTTGATTCCATTTGTACATTGAGAGATACCGTTGAAGATATCCTTTAGACCATAACTTCCAGAAACTATCAAACATTTGTCTTGAGAGTTGCCATCGAGATAAATGTGAAATTTTTACATTTTCGAGTGATGGTTTGAGGACTGTCGCCAAAGAGCTACCAATGAGAAAATGAGCCGGAGTGAGAACGTTCAAATCGTCAGGATCATCAGTGAGTGCGCAGAGTGGTCGAGAATTGAGTATGGCTTCAACCTGCGTTAGAAAGGTGGTCATCTTTTCGTAAGTTAATATTTGATTTCCTATTACTCTCCTCAGGTGGTATTTCACCGACTTCACTCCGGCTTCCCATTTTTCTCCGAAATGGGGTGTGACTGGAGGGATAAACTTCCATAGAGTGCCATTCTTTGATAATAATGAAAAAGGCGGTCGAGTTCCTTTGAACTTGAAAAAAACAAACTGGAGCTCCTTGTCAGCTCCCTTGAGGTTGATGCCGCAGTCACTAGTTAGAGTAGCACAAATACCTCTCCTTGACACAAATCGTTTATAGGCTGATATGAATGCTTCAGTCGAATAATCAGTAACCAATTCTACGTGAATAGCAAAGGTTGATAAATACACAAATAGGGCGATGTAACCTTTGTATGTTCTTGAATTTTTTCCTTTCCAGTTTTTCAAAATGATCGGTCCAGCATAATCAATGCCAGAGTGAAGGAAAGGACGAGATGGGGTTACTCTTTCCGCAGGTAGTTGTCTCATTATTTGATGAACTCGTCTTTGGCGATATTGAGCACACTATACATTTTAAAATAAAAGATCGAACAGGTGCTCGTCCTCCAATGATCCAGAACTCGCTTCTAATCAAAGAAAGAGTTAACTGGGTTCCTCCATGTAGCGTTTTAATGTGAGCATCTGAAATGATTAAGGAGGTTAGTGCAGAATTGCGAGGCAAAATTAATGGATGTTTTGAAATGCGGATTTTGAAAGGCGGATAAGGGTGCTGACTGAAGTCGACCGCCTACTCGTATAAGTCCTTGAGAATCAATCCATGGAGTAAGACGTAGAAGTTGATTTAATCGAGGAAGCAGTTGTTGATTAGAGATAAGTTTGATTTCCTGTTGAAAAGCACATTGCTGAATTTCTTTTACCCAGTAGAGTTTGGCGTTTTCCAGTTCTTGAGTTGTGATCGGTTGATTTAATAGATTCGTTCGATTTCCTTTGAAACGAGATAAGGCGCGTGTACATAGAACAGTTATTCTTAATAATCGGTTAAGACTTGAATATTTATATAAATAATATTCCAGAGATTGGTGTTTGGACAATTAGTAACAAGTATTTGAATTGGTTTTTCTTCAAGGTTTTCTCGTTGATTCAACAATGTCGGTCCTTTCGGCCAAGTTGTAGATTTTTCAGAAAGCCAGAGAGGTCCTATCCACCATGAGGTTTGCTGAATGAGTTATGCGGGCGTTAATCCTCGAGTTCTACAGTCAGCAGGGTTTTGGTGTTTGGGGATAAATCTCCAGATTGCTTGAGGAAGTGTTTCGTGGATATGACAAACCCGATTGTGTACGAATTCCTTCCATCTTGAAGGATGACTATTAATCCAAGTGTGAACAATCGCGGAGTCTGTCCACATTACAACAGGAATTCGTTTTATGTTTAAAATGTTCAAAACTTTGGAGATTAGCCTGATTAAGAGAGTAGCTGCCGTGAGTTCCAAGCGAAGAATGGTCATTTTCTTTAGTGGTGCGACCTTCGTCTTAGCACAAACTAAATGAGTATGATAATTATCTGCTTGCTTGGTTCTAATATAAACAGCAGCGCACATGGCTAGTTGCGATGCGTCACAAAATCCATGGATTTCGACATCCTGATGTTGTTTGAGCTTGATCCATCTGGGAAAAGAAAGTTTAGCTATATCATGGATATGTTCTTGAAAACAAGTCCATTTTCTTACAACTGGCGAAGGCAGCGGATCATCCTAACCAAGCTTGATTGCCCAGAGTTCTTGGATTAAAATCTTTGCTGTAATTATAACCGGAGCGAGAAAACCGAGCGGATCAAGTATTTTAGCAATTGTGGAGAGTATAATGCGTTTTGTTGTGCCTGATCGTTGAATAGAATTGTTGTAACTGAAAAGAATCGGTGACAGATTTCCAGCATAGACCCAAAATGGATACAGTTGTTGTTTCCTCAAACTTTATGGATGTAGGATTACCATGTGATTGAGCGAAATGGATTTGAGAATTCTTGTGTCATTATTCGTCCATTTTTGAAGCGGAAATCCGCCCGCCATGCACAAGGAAATGATTTGCTGGAGGATATCTCTAGTTTGCTCGACAGAATCAGCGCCTCCGAAAATATCGTCTACATACTTCCCTTGAGTAAGTGGAGAAATTGCGAGAGGAAACTGTCTCCCCTCATCTTCCACTAATTGAGCAATCGTTCGTAGGGCTAAATAGAGAGCACAAACTAAACCGTAGGTTACGATTGTTAACTGATATGTTGAAATTTCGTGATTTTGATTCTTCCACGAATACGCTGATAGTTCCAATCTTCTTGGTGAACATTGATCTGTCGATACATCTTCTCTATATCGCATGAGAAGACATATCGAAATTGACGGAACCAGATGAGTACCTCAAAGACATCCGTTTGTAGTTTAGGTCCCGTATGAAGTAAGTCATTCAGTGAGATTCCGCTACTGGTTCGGCTTGATCCATTAAATACGACTCTAAGTTTCGTTGTTGAACTATTCTCCCTGAAAACTCCGCGAGGAGGAAGATAATAAGCCGATTTCGGTTTTGGTTGAGCAGGAGGAACTTGCACCATATGCCCAAAATTTTCGTAGGTTTGTAAAAATTCATAGTAAGCTTGAGCATAATCTTGATTGGTTGATAATTGATTAGATAATCGATGAAGCATCCGCATTGCCTTTAGGCGAGACTCTCCTAAAGAATTAATCGATTTTTTTAATGGTAAGCGAACCGTGTAGCGTCCTTGATTATCGCGGGAATGCATGGATTTAAAATATTGTTCGCACTCTTGATCCTCCTTAGATAATGATGATGAGGATGCCATTGGGATTTCATTAACTCGCCAGAATAGTTGAAGAACGTCATGAAGTTCTTTGTCAATCATGACGTGGTATCCGTGCAATTCATTCGGAGGATGATTGACTACAGGTCCAGAAATAATCCATTCAAACTTAATCAATTGTGCTATTGGGGAATTTTCGTCTTCTTTGATAAATCCGTTATCGATAATTTTATGGAAAACATTGGATCCTAAAATGATGTCAATAAAAGCTCCTGGAGATTTATAATTGTAATCCGCAAGAGTAATTCCGTCGAGGTGAGGCCAATGTATTTGTTTAAAGTTAATTGATGGAAGAGAGGAAGTCAACTTCGGAAGGATATATGCTGATACATTAATTTCGAAATTATTGCTATGAGATTGATTTAACTGTGAAGTGAGTTAGACCTTTGGTAGTGTTTGACCGTTGTGCGCCAATTCCAGTGAGAGGAATATTGGAGGATATTCTTGGGAGATGAAGCATTTGAACCAGCCGTTCCGTAACAAGAGATATTTCTGACTCTTGGTCGATAAGGTCACAAGCCTTGATGAATTCTCCATTCGATGATATTGCCAAAACCTGAGCGGTTGCAAGAAGAACACCTGAATTAGTTGATTGAGTTTGACATGATACTTGAAGGACGTGAGTTTTTAGCTGATGCCGAGGGTGTTGTCGAGGTTGAGTCAGAGGGAGGGTTTAGCGGCTTCCTTTTGATGGATTGTGGTATGGTGTTTTGACCACATTTCAGGCATCGCTTTGTTATGCGGTAGGCTGATGCTCGATGAGATCCGAGGTAGTTAAAGCAAAGATTATAATTTTTGAGGATTTCCTTTCTTTGTATTGCGGACAACTTGCTATGTAGTGATTGGAGGAGCACAACGTACACAAGCTAGGTTTTTTTGAATGTTTATCTTTTGATTTTCCCTGAAAGTGAAATTTAAATGATTGTTGGCCAGATGCTGTGTTTGACTTACCAGTTCGAGATTTTTCAAAAGCTTGAAGTGATAATAATCTCGTAATTAGGAAATCGCTGAACTGTGTCCACGTGGGGGGCTCTTTTGACGAGCCTAAGTGATGCTATCATGATTTTACGGATTCCGCATTCAAACGGTGTACCGCAATAAACACAAAAAAATCGTCCCAGTGATGTATCGGGCGTTTCAGTGTTTCAAGAGTGCAATGGATTTGCATGATGTTTGTGTAGAGTTGCTCCATCTCACTGGCGGACTCCTTTGTCATACGTTTTAATGTTAAAAGGGAGTGTAATGCGGAATTTACTAGGAGTCGTTTATTTTCATAAAAGGCAATCAGTGCTTCCCAGGCCTTTTGGAAATTCTCCGCAGTGAGAGTCGTATTTTTTAATAGATGGGCAGCGGATCCAATGAGACTTGTTTTAAGATATTGCAGTTTTTCTACGGCTGATAAAGTTGGGTTAGCGAGAATTAAAGAACTAAACAGATCCTTAAACGATAACCAATCTGAGGGAGTGCCGTTAAACTTTGGTATATCGATTCGAGGCAGTCGCGCATGATGAAAATATACAGGGATACTAGAAGTATGAGATGTAGACGGAATGTGATTGTTACTTACAGAGTCATGATCGAGCAAGGAATTCATTTTGTCGACTGCCACGAGGTAAGAATCGTATGTAGCTGAGAAAATATTGTCTGAGAAATAAATATGAGTTTTTATTTGAACTGTCATTAGAAGTGAGTTTCGTAATTGAGAGATTAATCGCATCATGTATTAAGGAGAATTTTTCCCAATTCTCTTTGAGAGCTGACAATCGAGCATGTACGCGTTGAGACGTGATGTTTGATGTTGAGGATCCGACTTTCGTTAGATTATCCACTGAGTTTACGATAAAGTCTCGCAATGTGAGCTGTTGCTCGAGTCGGTTTTCAATGTGGTTGACTTTCATTTTGTTTTTTTACCGCCCGATATCCGGCTCGAAGGACCAAATATATAATGTAGAGTTATCAACGATAAACAAATGGTTAAAAGAATATATTTTAATAATCAAATACAAAATCAAGAGTGATTAAAACAATGAACATTAATACACTTTAAACGATATTACATTTATTCAAATATGTTAATCTAACTTAATTAATTAATGAATAAGTAACGTAAAACAAAATTATTATCGTAATGCTCTTAGAAAGCATAAGAAAAGAAAAGAATATTAATAAAACTATTCGCATATCACATCTCCACGATACATCGAATTTTCTGTAGACTCGAACAAATATTATCTTAATAAAACTATTCGCATATCACGTCTCCTTGATACATCGAATTTTCTGTAGACTCGAACAAATATTATCTCAAAGTGACGTCTTACAGAAATCTCGAATGATCTTTGAAAATATCAGTATGGTCTAGAAAATATAAAAGAAAAAAGTATGAGAGGGTGTCCGTCAGATAAAAATTCAGCAGGCGTAGCCTGACCTGGGAGAGACTATTATATAACCTGCGGTCGAACAAACCCTGAATTTGCCAAATGAAAGAAAGTCTTTAAATGGGCTTTTCGTAAAAATCGCCTAAAGCGTCCTTTAGGCGATCGAGATCTTTCCAGCCAAGAATGAATATCCTCTATAGGATTCCAGAGATTTGCTGCGCAGCTTTTCGTCAAAAGATATCGTCAAAAAGATATATACGTATCCGAGAAAAGGATCAAGCGGAAGAGGAAGCAAGAGAGAGAGAGCTTTTATTGAAAAAAGAGGAAATCGACTCAAAGCGCCTCGATTCAACAAGCGCTAACACCATGGTTACCACGCTTGACTCTTACCGGAGGAGGCGCGGAATTCAAACAACTTTAAAGTGGTGTTCTATGATTAAATATTATTTAATATCATTGAGTATTTTACACGTTACATCAATATAATAAAACTTGCAAATAAGTCAATGAACTCATTTTGAACTACTATTTGATTTTGATCATTTTCTTTTTTTTGCCACTTCTATCAATAAAATGTGCTGGATGGAATAGGAATATTAACGTGCCGCAGGTACTGCTTATAAGGTCCTCTTCGCATTCTCGAACGTTTTTTTGACATTCTCAAATGTTATTTTTATATAGAAATGTAATAGCAGAGAGAAGCCTGAGAGTAGTCATGTCCTCGATTTAGGTGCGACCTAGAGAGCCTCTAATAAGAGTCTCGCATATGATATCCAATTTTGATTGGTCCTCTATATCTGGGCAATTCCCGCTCATATTTGAATCATATTAACCTTACTATTAGCATAAACATTATATTTCAGTAACATAAATAAAAAATAAATGTTTTAGAACTAAATTTTATAATCTTTTTATGTTAAACATCAAAATAATATATATAATAAAAAACTGTTTATATTTAATTTTTAGTAATTAAATAAAATCCTTAATTAAATTGAAGGTAAATATTGACAATAACGGACCCAGCCCCGATCACTTTGACCTTGACATATGTTGTCAAGAACACTCTCTTGACTGACCCGCAGAAGGTTTTAGCCGTCGCTCGTTATTTATTAAAAAGTTATTAATAAAAAAAGTATAGAAAATATAGCAACTATTTTGAATATTAAGAGAGATAAACAAGTAATATTGATATAAAACTGATACATATATGAACAAAAATAAATTTGGAGCAGTGAATCGTTGCTATATAGAAGTTTTTTATTATAAATACAAAATTTTCTTTACTTTAATACAAACACAAAGAATTAAATATAATTAGTTTCATAACACACACACACACACACACACACACACGGAGGGGTGCAAGGATGGCCTCCGGCCCTCCCCCTCCCGCACCCACCCCGTCCACCACGCTTCTCGTATAAGGTTGCAAACCCAAGTGAACTTTGCTTTGTCTTGCAACATACATTGCACGTACGTTGCACGTACGTTACAAGATAAAGCAAAGTTCACTTGGGTTTGCAATTTTCTACGCGAAGCGAGGTGGACGAGGTGGATGCGGGAAGGAGAGGACGGGAGGCCCCCCTTGCACCCCCCGTGCGTGCATGCGTGCGTGTGTGTGTGGCCACAGCAAAAAAGTGAGTTAAGTGTACTTGTCGATCATATAGTATGCGGACACAATGTATCCTTGCTAATGTAAATACAGAGACGATTCATACGAAAACATAAACACGCAGATATCACGAGATATATTTCTCAGTTATTTTTCTATATAATAACATATGTACTATAATAAATATATTTCATTATATATGTTTGCTTTTCTGATTATTTATATTTGTATAATTTTTAAAACTTTTTTGTTAATAACTTTTTAATAAAAAACGAGCGACGGCTAAAATCTTCTGAAGATTACTCAGGAAGGTGATCTTGACAACATATATCAAGGTCAAGGTGATTAAAACTGGGTCCGTTATTGTCAATATTTACCAAATTTAATCCTTATTAATTGCAACAAAATAAAATAAAAAAATAAAAAAATGAACATATAAAGCATGAAATAATAAATTGCTTTATTTTCATGAGAAAACAAACTGTTATCACAAGCATTATAAAAACCTAAAATATATAATATTTGTGTATCTCATGAGAAAACATAAACTACTATCACAAATATTATAATATATATTTAAAAATATATATATTATCAAAAAATAATAAAATAAAATTATAAAAAAAATAAAAAATAAATAAATAATAATAAAATTAATATTATCACAAAAATAAAATATCATCAAATATATCACTAAAATACAGCATGCATTGTCATAGATTTACTATCATATCCCTTTCTGCATACAATTCTTTTTTTATTATAAATTTTTAATCTCTAAACTATAAATCTTTTTATAATTTTAGAATATAAATTATGACAATTTAAAATATAACTATCATTAATAACTTTTATAAATTGAGCATTTAGATACAATGTCCAATTAAGATTTATTAATTTATTTTGAAAATCTTTAAAAAAAGTAGAGTAATAACGAAACATTTGTTCCAATTTTACAAATACTTTAAATGTTTCAACGTTAACAAAATATAAGGAATGTGTTTTATAACATTTTAGATGTACAAACTTTGTAAATGAAAAATTTAATGGAGTTGACGACTTTACTGACAATAAGTAAAACAATTATGTACCATTTTCCAATTTTCGCAATAGTTAATGAGATATTAATTATAAGAGATCAGCCAATCGGCACCCGACAGGAGCGCGTGGCTCGAAGAAGCCTTCCACTGTTACTTGATACTAGGCGCGCCGACGATGTGTCTATGTGACTGTGTGTGACTCTTCAGGTTATCAATGTAGAACGTTCCTCCCACCGCTTCGTCGGCGCGCCTAGTATCAAGCAACAGTGGGAGGCTTCTTCGTGCCACGCGCTCCTGCCGGGCGCCGATTGGCTGATCTCTTATAATTAATATCTCATTAACTATTGCGAAAATTGCAAAATGGTAAATAATTTTTTTACTCAGTTTAACCTACTCTATACTCATACACCTGACGGGTGGGGAGTCTATTGACCACGTCGTCAATTGGCCAGTTTAAAATGAAGCTCTCTGATTGATTAATCGTTGCTGATGACCACGTCGTCAATTGGCCAGTTTAAAATGAAGCTCTCTGATTGATTAATCGTTGCTGATGACTCTAAGCATTGGTCGATATAAGTGGCTGTGGTCAATCGTGACGTGGTCAAACGGGACGCTCCCCACCTGACGGATGGTTCAAATTATGGGACACCCTGTATATGTATATACAGAGTGTCCCGAAAATACCAGTAAATATTTTAATGGCAGGTTCTTTAGAACATTTTAAGACGAAAAGTTTAATACAAAAATGTCGAGGCTACAATAGTTTTCAAACTAAGAGCAATTATATTTCATGAATGATAGGGCTGAGATTTCGCAATCTCAGGTATGGAAAAATAATAAGTGATAACATAATATTTATAATATCGTGAAAAGAGCGCTATTTATAGGAGCACTTTTTATCACTTGTTATTTTGCCGCACCTGAGAGCGCGAAATCTCAGCCCTATCATTTGTGAAATATAATTGCTTTCAGTTTGAAAACTATTGTAGCCTCGACATTTTTGTATTAAACTTTGCGTCTTAAAATATTCTAAAGAACCTGCCATTAAAATATTTACTGGCATTTTTGGGACACCCTGTTTATATATGTATACATGTAGATGTAATAGATACAAACTAAAAAACAAGAAATTAATATTAATTAGGTAAGAAATTTATATTAATTAATAGAACTGACAAGTTTTTCTATTATTTTATTGACATGGAAATGAAAGAAAAAAATATATCCTACATTGAACAATAAAAAGCATGTGTTGATATATGTTAAACAAAATATAATAGGTCAATAAATAATAATTTTGTAATTTTCAAAGAAACGAAATTATGGACGTAAAATAATTACAGGATATAAAATCTCTTGAATCTCTTGAATTATATATTTATTATGTTATTTTCATAAAATTTAAAGTTTAATATTGTATATGATTGTGAATATCTATTACTAATTATTATATAGAATATTTAAATATAAAGGGCATTATTTTTATTATTACGTGGATATCAAACAGGATTAGTAAATGTTCCATTAGTGTTATGAATATAATAATGACGGAATATCGCAATAATTTTTTAACAACATATGATATTTGAAAAAATTTTATTATTATTATATCAGGTATTTTATGCGATATAAAAATTTTATACATGAAAAAAAATATTGTTATACATTAGATAATTCTAACACAAATATATGTATGCAAAAATATAACGTCGCTTTTATCAGTTTAATCTTTGATACTTTCAAGCAGAGTCTGACTATTACTTTCCTCCTTGATTCATAAACGAAATTGTTTGTCTTAAATATGTCACTCACAAAATGGATGCAGATTGTGTATGCCAATTTGTTCTGTAAATCACAAAACATATCAGGTTAAAATATACTAAAATAAAGCATCAACAAATCTTATACAGACCTCTGTATCTTATACAGACCTCTAATCCTTTTTGCACCACGTTATATGTATTCTAATTCACTATTCATATTCTTACACAATCAATATCCATTTTATGAGAATGACATGACAAACAATTTCCTTTATGAATCAAGGAAGTAAGTAATAGCGTAGACTCTGCCTGACGATTGAATTAATTATATACAGGGTGTCCCCGAATTGCCAGATCAACTCTCGTGAGTAGATAGAACGTGTTAAACTGAAAATAAAAGTCTTATATTATTTTGCTAAATTCGCAATAATTAATGAGATATAAATTAATAAAGATCGGCCAATCCGTGCCAGTATAAGCGCGCGAAGAAACCTCCCAGTTGTTACTTGATACTAGGCGCGCGGCAAGACATAAACGCAGCGCGCACTGTACGTGTCTCTTTTAGTACGCCCTTTGTAGATTGCTCCGCTTACTGTCTCGTCGCGCATCTAGTATCAAGTAACAAGTAGGAGGCTTCTTCGCGCCGCGCGCTTATACTGGCACGGATTGACCGATCTTTATTAAGTTATATCTCATTAATTATTGCGAATTTAGCAAAATGATATAAGACTTTTGTTTTCAGTTTAACACGTTCTATCTACCCACGAGTGTTGATCTGGCAATTCGGGGACATCCTGTATGTGTATATGTTTAGTGAATTATATTTTTGCATATAAATAGTAAATTAGAAAACTTACATATATGGTACGAAAAAGATTACGGAGGCTTGTATAAAATTGTTGACAGTTTTATTGCTGGTTTATTTTAACATATTTCACTGATATTAATATTTTGTAGTTAACAGGCAAGACAAATTGACATACACAATCTGCATCCATTTTATAAGAGTGACATATTTCAGACAAACAATTTTGTTTATAACTCAAGGAGGAAAATAATAGTACAGACTATCTAAATATTGAACTGGAAAAAAGCGACGTTATATTTTTGCGTATGAATGCAAATTGTGTATGTCAATTTGTTTTGCCATAAACCACAAAATATTAATATCTGTAAAATATGTTAAAGTGAAACAACAACTAAATTGTCAACAATCTTATACAGATCTCTGAAATCCTTTTCATATCACATTATATGTAAATTATCTAATTCACTATTCATATGCAAAACTATAAAGTCGCTTTTTTCCAGTTCAATCTTCAGGCAGAATCATAGAGATATTAGATATAGAGCACGGGAAGGGGCCGAGAACGCGATAGCGAAATAGAAAGAAAACGCTGCACATGGGCTCCTACTGTCCTTGTCTATCGCGTATACGCGTTATAAAAATGTTACTCTTGTTATTCTGTGAGCAAAAGAGAGGGGCACTTGTATCAGCTTGCGCATGCGCGATAGACAAGGACAGCAGGGGCCCATATGCAGCGTTCTCCTTCTATTTCGCTATCGCATCCACTCATGAGCTAGCATAGCACTCCCGTGCTCTATACATATATAATATCTCTATTGGCAGAATCTGCACTATTATTTTCCTCCTTATTAACAAAAGAAGTTTGACTAATAGAATATAATTATTCGTTCGTAGTTTAAAATTTTGCATGGAATAATATAAATATGGACCAGGGAATATTTTCATAACACACACACACGCACGCATGCACGCACGCACACGCACACGGGGGGGGGTGCAAAGGGGCCTTTAGCCCCCCTCCCGCACCCACCTCGTCCACCTCGCTTTGCGTGAAAAGCTACAAACTTATGTAAACTTTGCTTTGTCTTGCAACGTACATGCGAAACGAGGTGGACGGGGTAGGTGCGGGAGGGGGGCCAAAGGCCCCCCTTGCTCCCCCTCCGTGTATGTGTGTGTGTATTATGAAAATATTGAAGATATATATGAAGATAAAGCAATAAATATGGCATTTTGAAATGAAACATTTTTTATTTATAACTTTCTAACAAAGAACGAGCGATGGCTAAAACCTTTTAAACGTTACTCAGGACAGTGATCTTGATAATATATGTCAAGGTCATTAATTTCTGAAAGGGTTGACCTTATGTGAATATTTACCTTATATCCTATTTTTATAACTTGTTATTCAATAACTTCTTAAGACTTGCCCCTCCTTAAAAGCATTTCTACATTCCATTTCCATAATAGCTTTGTTGATTGGTATTGAAAAAAATTGATTTTTTGCTCCAGTAGCTATTTTAGACATTTACCATTATTTTCTGTTTATAAAATTATTTTTTGGTTACTTCAAATTTTAGAATACCTATTTTAATATTTTGTGGTTTCTCTATCATCACAACACACACAAAATACAAAATTATTATTATGTTTTAATAGCTTAATTTATTTTGCCTTATTATATTTTTACAAGAGAAAGTAAGACATGACATAACTATCATAAAAAGACAATTTTATTAATTACGAAATGTATTATTTTTTATATATAATGAAAGTTTGAGATATATATTTAATTTTAATATTTCAGAATGGTGCAGTTAAATCCATACAACGTAATGCTTTTACTTTTTGGAACTTTTACTGCTTTGAATTATCAACAAACTCCGATAACTTTGCAAGAAAGAGAAATAAAAAAAAATTGAACGTATGCTGTTAGAAATAAAAGGTGAAAAACTTCATTTAAAAGAGGAAGAAACATTAGATTTTTACGATAAATATGAGGTTCCAGAAGCGGAAGAAGTTGATTTATTAGAGGCAAATGAAGAGAAAATCTATCTCCCAGAAAAAGTTATTTGTAATGTTATGTCCTGTCGGCTCCACGTTTCTTCCTCTCATAAGAATTAATTGATAAGCGATAAAGAGAAGTCACTCGACAAACAGACCGTTCTTGTCAAATAACACTTTAAACATTACACGATTTTCGAACAAATACAGAAGGGATCGATGATGAAACACATTACGGTTCGTCACTACGTAGATTAAATGATGACCGCCCAATTAGTAATAAGGAAAAGTTGCACGATAAATAGACCGTTCTTGCCACACCGTAACTCAAATATTTAGACACGATTTCTAAACGAGTACAGAAGGGACCAACGACAAATTATCAATCTCTTATGTAACCGAACAATAAACACAGCTGAGTAAATTCTAAGATTTCCTAATTTTCACGAGCTCAGCAACGACCAAAACAAGGCGGAGAAAAAATACCTTCGGACCAATCTCAATACGTGGTCCCGCCCAACACGCCTCAGGAAAATTATATAAAAAGAAAGAAATTCGAGAACGCTTAGAAACATTATTCTTAACACTCTTCAAGCACTTAGAACTTTTCAAGTCAATCATCTCAGAAATTCGGTGTCGATAGTCAGTAGTGTTGTACCAGTAATTTCCCTCGGAAACTTAACTTTCGTTCGGGCTCTCCTTTTAACGCAAATTCGAGTGGGAGTCATTTGACCACATTACATTTGACCACGTTACGATTGACCACGCGTTGCATTTGACCACATTATGATTGACCACGCGTTGCATTTGACCACGTTGCGATTGATCACGCGTCGCAATTGACCACGTTGCAATTGACCACACGTCGCAATTGACCATGTTGCGATTGACCACGCGTTGCGATTGACCACGTCGCGATTGACCACATAAATATTGACCAGCTACGTAGTCAAATGCAACGCGTGGTCAATCGTAACGTGGTTAAATGCAACGTGGTCAAAAGCAAAGTGGTCAAATGCAACGTGGTCAAAAGCAACGTGGTCAAAAGTATCTGTGGTCAATAACAACGTGGTCAATTGAGACGCTCCTCGCAAATTCAGTGTATGATCCACGAGCACAACCCTCAACGCTCAGCTGCAGAACAACACCGAGACGAAGAGAACACCACGAAACTACCGAACGTAAAACTTCACCAAAATAGTAAGGCGAACTTAATTAGATAGAATCAGAAAAACACGCACACAGTTTTTTTTCTTATTACAACAAAAATAAAATATGTAATCTTTCCACCCAGAACATAAAACTTTAGACTCTCACTCTCCCTTTCATTATTCTGGGTGATGACCTCCGTACTTATGTAACACCCGCAATTAACACACACACGTACTCACGCAAACACAAATTAGAGAATAATTATAATTCAATTACAAACACATGTATACACATATTATATACACACATTTATAACCAAACTTAGCAATAATTTGATGTAATATACTTTCAAAACTATGAATAAATTTATGTAATATTAAAATTCAATTCTCTCCGTGACTTCTAATCCCTCTATCAGTTGAAAGCATCGGTTGAAAGATCGCACTTGATCCTATCCGCATAATAAAGATTAATTTCCTTTACCAAAAAAAGACCTTTTGACGAATGTCCAAAATAATAAGTAGATAGATAGATAGATAAATAGATAAGTTTGTTTATTGAGAGAGAGAGATTCCCTTTGGGGTTTTCAACTCTTACAAAATTACCTTAAAACTAGCTTAACCTAACTTATCACTAACTTAACCTATCTCCTGGGGGGCCTGCGACCGTGGGCAACCCTCTTGGCTCCCTCCTGCTCGCACCTCCCCTTATACACACACACACACATCTCCCCCCACCGGACTTCTGCTTCCTTCCTCTTGCTTATTTCTTTCATCTTTCTTTCTTAACTATTCTCATCCCCTCGAACCATTCTCTCCCTTCTTCTACTATTCATTCTCATTCTTTCCTCTTTTTTCATTCTTTTTCATTCCACCATCCCCCCTATACCCCTCTCCTTTTCAATTTCCCTCATTCATCCCTCTCCCTCTCCTTCCTCTCCTAAAACTCATCTCACATTATCCTGTCAACTTCCCTCTCCCACCTTCCACTCCTTGCATCCCTCCCACACATGCTCCCATGTCTCAGTCTCCCCTCCGCATATTCTGCATCGTCTTTTCGCCTCCTCTTCCCAGTATTTACTCTCCTTTATCTTGCTCTCCAATCTAAACCTCACCACCCTTTTCCATCTGCTCTGCTCCCATCCTTTTTTCAGATACCCCGGTATCCCTTCCCCCTTCACCTCCTTGTACCATCTGTTAAATTTTGCCTCCTCCATCTTTCCCCTTCTTTCCTTCCTCTGTTCATCTCTATCCCTGTCCTCTATTCTTTTATACTAATCCTCCCCCTCTCCTCCTTCTCCTCCATCACTCTTATCCCTCTATCCTTAAAAAAACCCTCTCTTTCCTCTTCCCACTTTGAGCCCACTTCCCCTGTCTTACTCCTATCCTTCATCTCCTCCATGCATCTCCTCGCCAGCTCCCCTCCCTTTCCCTCCCTCAACCTCTTCTCAAAATCCCATGCTCTTCTTTCCGCTCTCACCCTTAGTTTCTCCCTCTGCAATTCTTTTCTCATCATATATCCCGGCGTCCTGATATCTACTCCAAGAACCCATCTTAGATATCTCTCTTGTATCCTCTCCATCCCCTTCCTCTCTTTCTATCCCCATATCTCCACCCCGTACCCTAACACTGCCCAAATCAACCTATAGAAAAGCCATATCCTCCTTTCCCAGTTCCCTCCGAACCTCCTCTTTCCTATCCCCCATACCTGTCCCATTAACACTGCCGCCCTCCTAATTCTATTTCTCATCTGTGCCTCCTGACTACTGTTTTTCTGTAGCGTGTACCCTAAATACTTGTACTCTTTCACCTCCTCCCCTTCCACCTCCAACTTATCTTTGTCATTCTTCTTCCCCTCTTCTCCTAAATCTCATAACTTTCGTCTTCCCTATGTTTACGTCCAGCCCCTTTCTATCCAGCCTTTTTTTTCCAGCCTGTTCATCATACTTCTCATCCCTTCCTCCTCCTCCGCAATCAACACCAAATCGTCCGCATATGCTAATGTGTACACCCTCTTTCCCCCTAGCATCACTCCTCCCCACTTTACTTTCCCCATTTCTTCCTCCAAGTCCGCAATCAAGATATTAAACAACATTGGACTCAGAGAGCATCCCTGTCTTACTCCCTTCCCAGTCCAAAAACTCTTCCCCATCGCCTGTCCCACTCTGCTCTTTGTCTCTCCCATTATCTTCTCTATTCTCCTTACCAGTTTTTCTCTTACCTCTCGTCCTCTCATCGATTCCAACAAAACCTCCCTATTCACTGAATCAAACGCCGCCTTTAAATCTACAAATATTGCCACCATCCTTCCCTTCCTTCCTTCCAGTTGCCTTCCTATCAGATAATTCAACACATACGCATTGTCCATCGTTCCCATCCCCTTCCTAAATCCCGTCTGATTTGGAGACACTATCTCCTTCTTCTCTACCTCTTCCCTTAGCCTTTCCGCCAACACTGTCGCATAGACTTTATACAGCGTTGGCATCAACGTCACCCCCTGTAGTCCCCCACCCTATCTCCCTCCCCCTTCTTTAATAATGGTATCACCACCCTCTCTCCCCATTCCTCTGGCCATCCCTCCCCTTCCCACACCTTATTACAGAATCTTCATGCTCATCTCTCTAATTCTCCTCCCCTGTACTTCCACACTTCCCCTGGTATCCCATCTATCCCTGCCACTTTTCCATTTTTTATTCTCCCTATTATCCCCCTAATCTCTTCTATCCCAATCTTTTCCTCATCCCATTCCCCCTCCCTCCTAACCCTGTACCCTTTGATCACTCTACTCTCTACTCCTCCTTGCAACCGCATAAAATACTTTCTCCATTCCTCCATCCCGATCTCCTCATTCACTCTCCTCTTTTCCCTCTTCCTCTCCCATATTCACTAGCTCCCACACCTCGCCTTCTTTCTTAACCTTTCTTGCCTTCTTCTCCCATCTTTCATTCTCTTCTTTTTCCTCTCACACAACTCATTATACTCCCTCTTCTTACTCTTGTATCTCTCGCCCCCTTCCCTACGCCACTCCCTCAACTTTTTCTTCACCTCTTTTTTCTTCTCCTTACATTCCTCATCCCACTATCCTTCCTGCTTTCTCTCTCTTCTTCCTCTTCTCTCCTCCGTTTCTTTTATCGCCTCTTTTATTCTGTCTTCCATTTCGTCTCCCATCCTCTCCCTTCTCCTCCCTGTTCTAACTCCCCCGACCTCTCCAACACTTTTCTAAACCTGTTCCTTCCATCTTCATCCCATATCCCCTTCCCGCTCCTCCCTCCTTCTTTTTTCCTTTCCTTTTGTCTTGATTCTCCTCATCCATATTTCTAAAGGGTGATGATCTGAATCTATCTTATCCCCCACTTTTAATTTCTTAACTTTTTCCTCCACCTCCCCGTCCCCTATCACGTAATCAATTACTGTATCTCCCTTCCCCCCGTAAATGTAAACTCCCCTCTCTCATCCCCTCTTACCCTCCCGTTAAGTATTCCCATTCCCCATTCTTCCAGAAATTCTATCAACTGTCTGCATTCCTTATTCCTCTTCTTATCTTTCGATCGCCTTCCCCTCTCCTCTTCCTCTCCCCCGTCCACTCTTCCTCCTCCTCTGCTGTTCTCGCATTGAAACTCCTCCCTATTAGCGTTTTCACTTCCTCCTCTTCCTTTCTTATCCACTTTTCCAATTCCCGTCATCTTCCCCACGCCCTCCCCCACGTACACTCCTAGCACCCTCCATTTCTCTTCCCCCTATTTCAACCTGCCCATCATCATACCCTTCGTTCTCTCCTCTATCTTATTTTCTTTCTCTAGCCACTCTCTATTTATACCCATCAACATATCCCCCTTTAGTCTTCCCCACCCTCTTTGCTACTTGTATCTCCCATTTTAACTCTCTTGATAATTTCCTCTTCACCCCCTCCCAGCCCTTCTCGTCTACCCATGTCTCCGATAACACTACTAACATCCCATATTCTCAAACCTCTCCAGAAATCCTCGTCTTTCTTTCTCAATCCAGCCACATTCCAAAACACCGCTCTCCATCCCCCCTCCTCTCTTTATCATCCTTCCCATTCTCCCTTCTCTTCCCCTTCCTTCTCCCTCCTGTTCCCCTCTTTGTCTACCCTGCACCCTAATTTTCTCTTGATCCTCTCTTCTACTCTTCCCCTTTTCATCTACCAACCTTCCCTCCTCCTCTTCCCATGTCCACCACTTGTCCTCTATCATTATCCTCCCCTACCCCCATCTTATCTTCTTCCCCGCATTCTCCTCCTTTCTCGCAATCTCCTCCAGTTTCCACCTCATCCTCCTTTCCTTCCATGTCCAATCATCTAATATTCTCTCCTTCCTCCTCCTCCATTCTTCTTCCTCCATATCTTCCTTCTCTGCTCCTCATCCTCCAACCTTACTAATACCATTTCCCTGCCTTTCTCTCTGTCTCTCCGTAGCCTTTTCACCTCTTTAACCCTTTTTTTTTTTAACGTCTGGAAAATGCTTTACGCATCCCCTGTGGAGCGGGAACTCCTCAGGGGTACGTGGGACTCCCCCTATAGACGGGGTATACCCACTAAAAACCAGACGGTGATTCTCTGCGCTGCGGTTGAAATGAGTGAGCCCTGGGTTCGCTTTTGCATTCTACCAGGACCCACCCCCGCATTTTCCCCCCTGATGTTCGGGGAGGAACTCCATCCCATGGTGCGCCATTGAGAATAACCTCAATGGCGCCACCATTGGCGACGTTGCGGAACCATACACAACGCCACCTCTTCCTTGGGGTCAAGGTGCAATGGGGGAGTAGGTGTTCGCGCACCTGCTCCTCCCTTGACCCCGGAGAGGGGCGGGTTATTCCCACCCCTCACACTATGGCCGCGGATGTTAGCGGCCCTTTTGGGCGAGGGAGGCTAAGAACCCCCCGTATTCACGGCCCCGGTCGGATGTTTGGGAGAGAGGGAAATATTAGGGGCAGGCAAAACCTGATCCCCCTCACCCTTACCCCCCCCGGAACTGTCATCCGACCCCTTTCCTGGCTCTCTTCAGTCTCGATGGGCCGGAGAGAGTCGGTACTGGGGGCAAGCCCCCGATGATCGCCGCCGTCGCGCCCCCGCCGGGAGAGGAGCACACAGCTCCCTCTCCCAGGGCGTGACCGCAATCACCTACCCCGTCCTTACAGACGGGACAGCAGGGATGCAAACGGCATCCCTCTATTTTGTGTCCAGGGGATCCACACCTGTAACACAGGTGTCCCCTGGACACATTCGAGGCGCACCCGGAGCCCACATGCCCCAACACGAGGCATTTGTAGCACCTGGGAATCCAGGTGCTACCCATCCGTGTCCAGGCCCGGGCACCCCTGCTCCTACCCTTGAGAGTTGAGAAGACGGCCCTGTCCTCGCAAGGCTTCGCCCCTCCACCCTCAGAAAGGGAAGGGGTGGTTTTATCACCATTCCCTCCCCTCTTCTTTTTCCTCCTTTTAGGGCCAACTGGCCCTCCGTTTTTTACGACCAGGAGCCCCCTTCCGTCTCCCCTCCATCCGCATCCCCTTGCAGACGTGAAAGGGGAGCGGTCACAGTTGGCGGTATTATCGCCAGCTGCACCTCTTTCCTTATCAAGGCGCCGATCCTTTTCCAATCCGTTGGGAGAAGGACTGACGCCTCCCGCCGCATCGCCCTTATATCACAGGGGACCTCCCTCTGTGAGGGCATTTGTGTGGAGGAGGCAGACTCCTCCACACCCTTCATCACTTCAGTGGTGTCGGACAAAGCCTCCACCATCTCTACCTCCGCCATCGTCGGGAGAAAGATTTCTCCCTTCGAAGCGGAGGCGGCCATTCCGGCGTTGTTGGCGAACTCAGCAGAGGAGGTCTGCGACATCGCGTCGCGAGCTTCCCCCCAACTGAGTCGCCACCTCCCTTATTGGAGGTGAGGCCTGGACCTCCACCTCCCTGATGGCGGTTCTCCCACCCGCCATCTCACTTTTCTCAAGAAAGACCGCCGTCGAGAAAGGTCTAAACCTTTCGGCGATCTTCCTTCCTTCCACAGCCATCGCCTGGAAGATTTCTTCCAGCGATGAACTGTAGCCATCCAGGATGACCGCCGCAGTATGCAGATGCTCCAACATCTGCAGACAGCGTCCTCTGTCTGTGCGGCAGTCTTCATACGCTCCCCAGCCCGGTCAACGATGGTTCTCGCGTTCCCAACCGAGGACTGAAAAGCCTCTCCATTGGTGAACTCCCCGTTTCGGCCAAGACCTTAGCGAAGGAGTCCATCTGTGATATCACAGCGGACGCCATTTCCCCTAGGGATCCTGCTGGCAAATCCGTAGGTAGCTCATGGCATGATGACGACCCGGAGGGGGCTGGGATGATACCCCCTCCGTACCGTTGTTCGGTATCCGAACCGAGCGGGACTTCTTAAAATGCTTCGGCATCCATCAGTCTTCGACGCACTCTTAGCACCCTTCGGGATCACGCGGAGGTTGTGAGTCCTAGAACCCGACAACCACACCGGGATCACTCTCCGGGTGAGCCCCCCCACCACGTCAAGGTGGTGCGTCATCGAGGGGGCACCTCTTTAACCCTCGCCTCTCCTTCTATATCTCTTATTATCCCCTCTACCACCTCTTTTCTTTTTCCTTCTTTTACTTCTACTCTTATTATTATATTACTCCTTCTTTTCTCTCTATCCTCCATCTCCATCTTTCTTTCCATCTCTTTCATCCTTCTCTCTATATCTCCTCCTTCCTCTCTTCCCTTCCCTCTGTCTCTCTTCCTCCCTATATCTCCCTCTCTCTACTCTCTCCACACACGCTCGTCACTTTCGCTCTCCCTCTATCACTCTCACACACTCTCAGACCTCCTCTCTCACTTTATCCACCTGTTCACCTCACTTTTCACAGCCTCTTTCTCTCCACGTCTCACTACTCAATGCACCGGAAGCGGAAATCCCGAAATAACAAGTAATATCGATATTCATTATCGTTCTCTTGTTTTTGGACCTGATAATTCGTTCGACTCGAAATCTACATTCTAATCCGTACGGTTTCAAGAGCTGGCTGTTACGCCCTTCTTTCTAACTCATCCTTCCCGAGTCTGGACGTAACAGTAGTTTTATTGAAGCAACAATATTGAATGACTATAAGAGGCAAGCTGTGGAATATTGAAGGAGCGGTAAAACTAGACCAAGATCGCTTGAAGGAGTTAAACAAAAATTTAAAAAAGTTACATCGATACGGCAATTACGACGATGGGAAAAAATCATTGAATGTGGTAGTGGGTTGGAAAAATTAAAAAAATTTCTAAATATACAATTAACCATTTTAATGAAGCACTTGAAAGAAAAATCATCAATCATGATATTGATATCGCTCGATGGGCTTTTCAAGCACAAGTAAAAGAAAATGCGCCAAGATTCAAAGCCTCAGAAACATGGGTAAAAAGATTCAAAAAAGCACATAATATTGTGTCTCGGAAATAACAAAATTCGTAACAAAAAAATCTGTGCTACCAAAAGCAGACTTGGAAAATAAATGCGATACATTTATTACAAATGTAAAATATTATATTAATCGATATAGAGTGGAAAATATTTATAATTCGTATCAAAGTAGATTTCAGTTAGAATTTCACTCAGGTTGTACTTTAGCCGAAAAAGATATAAAAAAGATAGAATCTATATAGTACAGTCTGTATCATCAACCACGCATAGCTATACATATAATTCAACCGACTATTTCGGCTGATGGCAGATTATTATCACCTCTCTTTATAGTATTAAAAGAAGTTACAGGAACGTTTGGTCCAAGAGTACAGGAAACATTATTTAAGGCGCCTAATATCTTTGTTATGACTTCAATATTAGGCAAATTAACATCAAATTATGTAAACATTTGGTTAAAGGAAGTATTTTTTCCGAATGTCGGACCACAATCAGTACTATTATTAGATTCATGGAGTGGACATTGTCCTAACATAATTTCAGAAACTAAACCAGATTCTGCAACAGATATTGCTTTCCTAACTATTCCCGTCGTTACAACGGGAAAAATACAGCCATTAGACGTATACTGATTTTGGTTGTGGAATAATTTTATTAAATACTTTTCTGATACTGTTACGTTGTTAGATTTTGTTTTGGATCTTCATGCTAGAAATAATATCTTAAAATTACAATCATTAATGCACTATCAGATCTCGTCGCCTAGGTTTCAAAATTTATTTAAATATGCGTGGTTTCAAAGTGGATACATGCAGAATAGATTGACAGAATTTGAAACACCAGTATAATTTTGTTTTTAAAAAAAATTCTAAAGTAAAATGCGATATTTATGGCAAAACAGCAATAATAACTTGTTCTTGGTGTAGAAAATCGCTTTATATAACACATTTTTTTCCATGAACATCATCTTTGTAATGAATATATGTCATAAATGTAAGACATATACATTTATATACATAAACTAATTCTGTATTGATTTCTTTAAAAAATATGTTTTCAGTTACTGATGAATACTGATAAAGTTTTTAGCAGTTTTTCTTATCCATGCAATAAATGTTGGTATTCTTTTACTTCTGTCTAATAAAAAATTCTTATTCATATGAAACTACGTTAGTAACAATTTCAATCCCAATATATGCACAAGAGACAGTTATTTAATGTGCCACAACTAAAGAAAGAGCGCAACAATTTATAGCGCAGCGCCTATAGCACGAAGTTATCTTGTTTTCTCAAAATTGATTCATGGAATCCATATACTATTATACATGGATGGATTTTGGCTTTTGATACTCTTTAATTTTTGTTCTTACAAAATTTTTAAAATTTTGCAAAATAAGGGATGGGGGTGGTAAATTATTAAAAAATTTGATAATTCGAAATATATAAGGCTCCAATATTTACAAACACGTAAATATAAACTTGGCAATGAGAGCCATGCGCGGATGTTAATGCGTAAAATTTCTTTAGAAATTAATTCTTTCGCGAAATTTGAATCGTGCACAGGGCACATAATTTACTTGGTGTATTTTACCAAGAAATAGATTCTCATTTTTGAGAATTCTCTAACTCCCCTAAAGAGATGTAGACGAGAAAAAAATACAAGGCGAAGTCGCTGAATCGGGAATCGAACCCGAGTCTTTCGCTTGCTGGGCGATTGCTCTTACCGCTGAGCTATTCAGTTTCACACCGATATTTCTCTTGTCTATTTGTTTATAAACCTATTGATTGATAACCGAAAAAGACGATTTTAGCCAGCGTGAATTTAATAATTCGAAATATATAAATATTTACAAATACGTAACTATAAACTTGGCAATGAGAGCCATACGCAGATGTTAATGCGTAAATTTTGAAAAAAATTTGACATTTTAAAAAAATATAATGACACTAATGTAAAGAGTACAAAATACCATAAAACTTTTGTATGAAACATTTTTTCATATATCTTATATTTTCAAAGATATTCGCTAAAAACGAAATTCGTTATTCTTCGAAGGGTTGTTTCAACCCCTAAACGTTGAGATACGCTGCTAAAAAAAATATAAGTCTAATATTTTTTATGCTCTACAACATATCCGAAGGTCATTAAAATTGGTGAGGGACACTTCCAACTGTTCCCTTGTCAGTATCGCACTCTTTTATACAGAGCGGTACCGAAGAGTTTCCCCATTCCGAAAATCGAGTCAATTACTTGACGAAATCACGGATCACTTGATTTTTGTCGGCGCGTTGGTGGAAGGTAAACCCTGCGCATTCTGGCTTCGACTTTCGAGACGATAACTTAGAAAGACAGCCCCGCAATTAAACATGTATCTGACCGTTACGGTCTCTGCGTCGCTTATTATTATCATTACAATACTTATATTGCCTACAGTTCGGACATCCTAACTTTTGGCCGTCCCGGTCAAACATAGAATTAAACGAATAATAGCTAATAAATTATTATCATACCTACAATAAATAAAAAGTCGTATTGTCATATAACGGAACGCCGTTACTAACGGTCTCGGGGGCCGAACGGCCGCACTCTATTTATTGAGACTCAGCGCCTATGGGCACAGTATAAGTAAGTACACTCTGTGTCGATACCTTTGATCTTTATGACAACCATCTGCCATATTGTTGATTGTGTAAGGGCGCTTTAATTTGAATAATAGAAACTGCTTGACAACTATTATTGTCCAAATATATGCGCCAAATGTTTTGACAATGCTTGAATAGATTTACCATTTATTTTATTAATTATATTTTATTTAATATCAAATATGATTAATATAATTATGATATCGTTTTATTAATATTATTAATACAAAATAAAATTATAAGAATAAATAGATAGATAGATACATTTATTCCGGGTCCAGCAGGTTTCCGGGGTGTTTTCAAGGAACACCATACCCTTTACAATCTCCTTTCTCTTATCCAAACATACAGCATTTCATATTTACACTTTACATAATTATACTCCCGAGATTCTCCCTGAATCTCTATCAAACCCCTTCCTCATCCTCCACTTTAACCCTCCCTTTTTCTTCCCCGAACTTGGCCATTGTACAGCCTTACAAACTGTTTCCCTCTCCTTCCCTCGCACCCTACCCTTTCTCTCTCAACCCTATTCCTCCTTTCCTCCCCCTTACTTTCTCCCTGTCTCTTCCTCTCCTTTCTCTTCCGAGCTCTCTTCCCTTTTCCTCTCTTCTTTCCTCTCACACTCCTGCTCTCTCCGCCCTTTCTCTCTTCTCACGCCCCTTTCTTCCTACTTCCCTTCTCTTTCTTCTCTCCTCTGGATTCCCTCTGTCCTCTCCGTCTCTTAACAATTGACTCTGTGTCCATCCTCTCTTCCTCTCAGCCATCTTCCTCTTCTCTCTTCCTTCTTCTCGACTATGATATCCCTCTCCTTTCCCTCCTCTCTTCCTTCCAAACTAATAGCACCTTCTCCTTTTTCTGATCCATTTCTCGCCTCTCCTTCCCTCTATCCCTCAATCCTTTCTTTCTTTCTCTCAGACATACTCTTCTTCTATCCTCTTGCCTCTTTCCTTTTCCTTTTCTTCCTCCTCTGTCTCCCATCTCCTCTCTTCTTCTACCCATCTCCATCTCTTCCCATCCACGCTTAGTTCCCTGCATGTCGCCATCACTCTCCTGCCTCTCGCTCTTTCTCTTCTGCCTCCCCGATCCTCCATTTCGTCCTCCTCTTCTCCAACGTCAGGTCCTCGTCTACTCCCACACCCCAGTTTCCTCTAATTTCTCCTTCCCTAGCACCTCATCCCTGTCCTTTCTCTTCTCCATTTCTGTCAGCATCATCTACGTTCCGTCCTCCTTTCTTCTTTCCTCTATCTATTCCATCCTTAACTTCTTGCCTACTTCCCTCTCTACAATCCCTTTCACAATAAACCTCCTCTCCTTCTGATCCCCTCCTTCTATTCCTCTCCATAAAACGTTTCTCTTCCTCTTCTTCTTTCTTTCCTCTTTTTCCCTTCTCGCTCTCGCTCTTCTTTCCATTCCTTATTCTTTCTCCTTTCTTACTCTCTCCACTCTTCCCTCCATCCTCTTCCAGATATTCTCCCACTTTTCTTTCTTCTCTTTTTCTTCCTTTTTTTTCTCTTTCTCCTCTCTCTTCTTCCCCTTGCCATTCCGCCGCTCTTCTCTCCTTTTCTTCCTTTTTTGCCTTTTCTCTCCTCTCACACTCCACCTTTCCTTCCCTGTTTTCTCTCCTCACCTCTAGCTCTCCGCAAATCTTCCTTACCACCACTAACACTTCCCCCAAGCACTCCTTCAACTCTCTCATCTCATTCCTTATCCCCCTCAGCTCCTCCATCTCTCCCTGTCCCTTTTTCCTCATTTCCTCTCTCTTTCTTCTTCTTTCACGTAACACTTGCACTTCTAACCTCACTGTTCCTCTTTTCTCTCTCAACCTGACACCGTTTATGCTTTAGCCCTTCTTCTCACCCCTATTATGATCGATATCTCCACCATCTTTCTTCCGATATCGATCTATCGGATCCATCTCTCGGTTTTGCATCTCTTTCCACCGCTTATCGCCACCTGTCGTCCGCTGCCATTACTCCACTCCCCTTTCCCTCCGCCATGCCGCCCTTCTGCTCCGCTCTTCCGTACCGACTTGCCTCTGCCGTCTTCTCCTTCCCCTTTTCACCTCTTGGCTCCATTCTCATTCTGACCATTTTTCCTTCTTTTCTCTTCTTCTGTCTCACTTCTCACCAAATTCATCCTATATTCCTCTACCAACTTCCTCCGTCTTCTCGCATCCACTCCTTTTCTCCTCGCTCCACCTTCCTCTCGTTCCTTCACTTCCCAATTCTTCCACGTCATCCTTCTCCATTCTCTTGTTCCAATTTTCTCGTCCTTATATTTCTTTTCCCTGCTTGACCTTTTCCTTCATTCCACTTTCACTCACAGCACTGTCCTTCCGCTCTCCCATCTGTCCTTACTTTTTATTTTCCACTTTCCCTATCCTTCTAAAAACCTCAAAAATAATCCGATTTCTTAACTCGCCCATTTTCTCCATCCGCCATCTTTATGTAATCCTATAAGAATAAACATTATATATATTAATTAAATATTAAAAGCAAAAATATATAGTTGGACACATTTAAAGTAAAAAAGACATTTTATTTACATATAGAAATATAGAAATATATTGATATATAATCGATAAATTATACATGAATAAATTGATACATTTATAAGTATAAATATAAATACTTCGAGTAGTAATATCAATATCGATGCTATTATACTTTTTGGAAGATGTTAAAATTGATAAACATTGTTACGTCCACGGGATCGATATACAGGGTGTCCCCGAATTGGCGGATCAACTCTCGTGGGTAGATAGATCGTGTTAAACTGAAGAGAAAAATCTTATATCATTTTGCTAAATTCGCAATAATTAATGAGATATAAATTAATAAAGATCGGCCAATACGTGCCAGGATAAGCGCGCGGCAAATTTTAAACTATGTATATTATGAAACATAATATTATACATATATACATATGTATAACTATTATCATATAAATATTATGAATATTAATAAATATGAAGATTAATATTAATAAACTTTTATTTATTATGTAGAATTGTTATTTTTTATTATGTTTTCTTTGTTCTTTGAAATCTCGATTATAAAATATACGGATTCTAATATAAAGTTTAATTAAATAAATTTTCGGAAAATTATTACATGGACGAGAAAATTCTATTTTTGAAAGAATAGATGTCAAATTTTGCATTATATTAAATTGTTTAATAATAAAGAAATTTTCAAAAAATTTTGTATGTATTTTTTAAATATATTGTAGAAATAGAGAACTTGGAATAAGCAAACAGTCAAATGTAAATAGATAGATAGGTATATTTATTGATTCCCCTTGGGGTTTTCAACTCGATACAAAATTTCCTTAACCTAACTTACCGCTAAACGTATCTTAACTTAACCTAACTTGTTTTTTGAAGGGCTTGCGATCGTGGGCGACCCTTCTATGTCCCCCCCCAATCGCATACCCTCCCTACACACACACACCACCCTCTTTCCGCCGGACTTCTGCTTCCTCTTGCCTTAAAAACTTTATTTTCCTTTCTCTTTCCCTTCCCCTCGATTCCATTCTCTCCTTTCATCCTACCATTCACTCTCATTCTCTCCCCCTCATTCATTCTCTCTCCTATCACTTTCCTCCCTCCCATCTCTCTCTCTCTCCACCTTCCTTATCCATTCCTCTCTCTTCCTCTCCTCTCCCAGAACCCATTTCACATTATCCTGCCAGCTCCCTTCTCCTCTCTTTCACTTCCTACAACCCTCCCATATATGCTCCCACGTCTCCTCCTGCCCTCTACATAGTCTACATTGTCTTTTCCCCTGCTCTTCGCAGTACCTACTCTCCTTCATCTCCCCCCAATCTAAATCTAGCCACCCTTTCCTATCTGTTCTCTCCCCATTCCTTCTTTAAATATTCCGGTATCCCTTAACTTTTTTATACCATCTATTAAATCTAGCCTCCTCTATCCTTCCCCTTCTTTCTTTCCTCTGCCTCTCTTTGTCGCTATCTTCTATTCCCTTATACCAGTCCTCCCCCGTCTTTTCCTTTTCCTCCATCTCCTTCATTCTTATCCCTCTATTTTTAAAAAACCCTTCGCTTTCCTCCTCCCACTTCGACCCAACCTCCCCTACTTTGCTCCTATCTCTTATCTCTTCTAGACACCTTGCTAACTCAACCCCCCTTCCTTCCCTTAACCTTTTCTCGTAGTCCCATGCTCTTCTTCTCGCTTTCACTCTTATTTTCTCCCTCTGTAGTTCTTTCTTTATCATGTATCCTGGTGTCCTGCTATCCACTCCCAGTACCCACCTTAAGTGTCTCTATTCTAGTTTCTCCATCCCCTCCCTCTCTCTCCATCTCCATATCTCTACCCCATACCCCAATACCGTCCATACCAGCCTGTCAAAGAGCCATATCCTCCTTCCTCAGTCCCTTCCAAATCTTACCTTTCCTATCCCCCATACCTGTCCCATTATTGAAGCTGCCGTCCTAACCCTTTCCCTCACCTGTGTCTCCTGTCCCCCATTTCTCTGTAGCGTATATCCTAAATATCTATATTTCTTTACCTCTTCCACTTCCTTCCCTTTCCATCTCCAGCTCCTCTTTGACATCCTTCCTCCCCTCTCTCTCCTGAACCTCATAATCTTCGTCTTCCTTATATTCACTTCTAGCCCCTTTCTATCCATATACCTCTAGCCTATCCATCATACTTCTCATTCCTTTCTCATCTTCCGTCACCAGCACTAAGTCATCCGCATACGCCAGCGTGTATATTCTCTCTCCCCCTAACACAACCCCTCTCCACTTTACTTTTCCCATTTCCTCCTCCAGATCTGCAATCAATATATTGAATAACATCGGGCTTAGCGGGCATCCTTGCTTCATTCCCCTCCCCGTCCAAAAACTCTCCCCCATTCGCTGCTCTATCCTTACCCTACTTTTTGTCTCTCCCAGTCCCTCTATCCTCCTTATCAGTCCTTCTCTCACTTCCCGCCCTCTCATCATTTCCATTACTATCCCTCTATTTACTGAATCAAACGCTGCCGTCAAGTCCATGCATAATGCCACCATCCCTCTTCTCCCCTCCAATTGCCTCCCTATCAGATAATTCAATACATATATTTTATCCATCGTCCCCATCCCCTTCCTAAATCCCGTCTGATTCGGCGGTACAATTCCTTTCCCCTCCACTTCTTCTCTCAGTTTTTCCGCCAGTATTGCCGCATACACAAGATGTATTATATAATGTTGGCATCAGTGTCACCCCCCTGTAGTCTCCCACTCCCTCCCCCTTTTTTATTGGTATTATCATCCCCTCCTTCCATCCCTCAGGCCACCTATCCCCTCCCCATACCCTATTACAAAACTCCTATGTCCACCTCTCTAACCTCCTTCCTCCGTACTTCCACACTTTCCCTGGTATCCCATCTATTCCCGTTGCTTTCTCATTCTTTATTCTCCCTATCACTTCTCTAAATTCTTCTAAGTCTATCTCTTCCTCCTCCTCTCCCTATACCCCCTTACCACCCTTTCCTCAACTTCCCCCAGCAACCTCATAAAGTGTTCCCTCCACTCATCCATCTCGATATCTTCAATTACTCTCTTTCTACCTCTTTTCCTCTCTTTATTTACTAATTCCCATACTTCCCCCTCCTTAATTTCCCTTGCCCTTTTCTCCCATTTTTCATTATCTTCTTTCTTTTTCCTTTCACACAACTCCTTATACTCCCCCTTCTTTCTCTTATACCTCTCCCCCTCTCCTCCTTCCTTTCGCCAAATCCTTAACTCTTTCCTTACTGCTCTCTTCCTCTCTCTACACTCCACATCCCACCAACCTTCTTTCCCCCTATCTCTTCTTCCCCTTCCCTCCTCCATCACCTTTATTGCCTCCTTTATCTTTTTTTCGATTTCTTCCCATCCTTCATTCTTCTTGCTTCTTCGTTCTATCTCTCCCAGCTTTTCTCTGAACTTCTTTTTTCCTCCTCATCCCATACACTTCTCCAGAACCTCTCTCTCCTTTTTCTCTCCTCCCTACCTCTTCCTTCTCCTCTTATCCCATACTTCTATCGGGTGATGGTCTGAATCTCTCTTATCCCCCACCCTTACATTCCTTATCTTTTCCTCCACCTCCCCATCTCCTATTACATAATCAATCACTCTTCCCTCCTGTGAACGTGAACTCTCCTTCCTCATCTCCTGTAGTCCTCCCATTAAGGATTCCCAGCTCTCATTCCTTTAAAAATTCTATTCAGATATCTACCCTCCCTATTCTTCTTTTTATCTTTCGATCGCCTTCCCTTCTCCTCCTGCTCTTCCTCATCTGCTCTTCCTCCCTCTCCGCCGTCCTCGCATTGAAATTCCCCCCTATTAACGTTTTCGTTCCCTCTTCCTCCACTCTTACCCATCTCTCTAATTCCCTTGTCATCCTCCCTAATCTCTCCCTCACGTATACTCCTATCACCCTCCATTTTTCTTCCCTCCATTTCACCCTCCCCACCATTATATCTTTCACTCCCCCTTCTATCTCACTTCCTTTTTCTATCCACTCTCTCCTTATACCCATCAACATATCTCCTTTAGGCCTCTCTCTCTTTCCCTCCCTCTTTGCCAATTGTACCCCCCATTTTAGCTCATTTGGTAACCTCTTTTTCATTCTCTTCCAACCCTTCTCATCTAACCACGTCTCCGATAACATCACCACATTTCACTCTCTTAACCCTTTCCAGAATTCTTCATCTTTTTTCTTCAAACCTGCCACATTCCAAAAAACCACTTTCCATCCTCTCTCTTCACCTTCTCCCCCTTTCTCTTCCTCTCTTCCTTTCTTTTCAGCCTTGTTCCTCTCCTCACTTACCCTACTCCCTAGTTTCCCCTTTGTTCTTCCCCTCTTCTCCACCCTTCCTCATCTATCAACCCTTCCTCTTCCTCATCTCATTTCCACCACTTATCCTCTATCATCGTCCTCCCGTACCCCATCCTTATCCTTCTTTCTGCCTTCTCCTTTCTTGCAATCTTTTCCATTTTCCATCTCATCCTCCTTTCCTGCCATGTCCAGTCTTCCAAAATTCTTTCTTTTCTCCCCCTCAGCTCACTCTTTTTCTTCCATATCTCCCTTCTCTGTTCCTCATCTTCCAGCCTCACTAACACCATTTCCCTATCTTTTCCCTGTCACCTCCTAGTTTTTTTACCTCCTTTACCTTCACCTCCGCCCTTATGTCCCTTAAGATCTCCTCCACCATCTCCTTTCTTTTCCCTTTCTTAATCTTCGCTCCTCTTATTATATTCTTCCTTCTCTCTTCTTTATCTTTCATCTCCATCTTCCTTTCTATCTCTTTCACCCTTCTCACCATCTCCCCTCTTTCCCCTTTTTCCTTCCCCCCGTCCCCTTCTTCCCCTTTTCTAACTCTATTACCCTCTTCTCTAACCCCTTAATATAATTTTTTAATTCTTCCTTCTCCTCCTTTCACCTCTCTTCTATCCCTCTTAACTCTTTTCTCCACCCCTTCATTCCCTTTCTCATCATCCCCTCCATTTCTTCCTTTCACCTCCTCATCATCTCCTCTAACCCTCTCTCTTCTTTCCTGTCCGGAGATCTAGCCGTTTTTCTACTTTTAACAAATATCTGCTCCTCATTTCTCTCCCACTCCTCTCTTTTCCTCTTTATCCAATCCTCCATATTCCCCTCGCTCCCTCTTCTCTCCTTTCCCAGCTTCCCGATTCTCCCTATACCTTCCGCCATTGATGCTTTCTTTTTCTCGCGCCTTTCTATTTTCTCCTAACGCCCCCTACGTTCACGCCTTATCCCCTTATGATCCGTCTTATCCCTCTGTCTACTCCTTCCTCTATGCCTGAGCTCTCTATGCCTCCTTCCTCTTGCCCACTTACCCTTCTTCACTATTCTATTCTCTATACCTAATTGTCACTATTTTCCTTGCCTGTTGATCCTCTCTTCCTCCCTATATCTCGCTCCCTCTGCTCTCTTCACATTCACCCGTCACCCTCACTCTTCGTCTTTCACCCTCACACACTCTCAGCTCTCCTCTCTTACTATAACCTTTGTACACTTCACTTGAAGAAATCTCTCACTCGCCACGTATCACCATTGAACGCACCGGAAGCGGAAGTCCCAAACGGCCAAATGTATTTTCTATTTTATCATATACTCTAAAATAGCTATATAATTTTAAAGTATTTAGATTACTACTTTTTTTCTAAAAGTAGTAATTGGCATGTTTCACATGTATGCTTTATAAAACAGCGTTTTAATAAGTATCCACAAATATACGTAAATGCATTTTCTTCCGTTATTGGCATAGAGCGATATTCATAGTTATCTATTTCTAGATTAACAGAAGAAGCATTGTTATCAATAGCTGTCTGAATTTCCAACATATCTGTTTCATCAAAGTTTGTACATTTAAGTAATATTTCATCTTTATCAATGTCACAGTTTCCTGTATTAACCTGACAATAATTTATACAAAATAATTTTTTAGTAATAATTAATATTGCCAGTGATGAAATGATTCGGAAGGTTTGATATTTAAGCGACCAAACTGGCAGAAATAAGCTAAATTCATTTATTCAAAGTTAGAACAAGCTTTTTATGATGACAACGTTTCGATCTTTGGTTTAGGTTCTTTTCAAGTCTAAAACGTAAAAATCAACAATTTGCATAAGAATTGACATAATACAGTATTAAATAACTTTAATAATTATTAAGTTATGTTTGTTAACATTTATCTTACTCTAACAACAGAGCTCGCAAATGAAACGTATCTTTCAAGACGTTAAAAAATTAAAGCGTTGTAAGTTAAACATCACACGTACACGTCAAAAAGTAGACTAAGCATATCTTCGAAAACAGTGACAAACAAAACGCGCCTGAGATCAAAGTTCTTTAAAAATAACTGAGAATGTTATTATATAAATCGGGTTTAAATTTTTAATGTCTTTTTTTTAAATTAATTGTTATCATAAAACTTAATAAAAAACATTTCTGCAATTTCTCTTTTTTTAATATGCTTTTCACAATGCAATATTGTCGGTGTTGACCAGTTAAAATTATGCATGAAATCTGTCCTATGTTTGCTAATGACCGAATGATTGCTAGCGTGCATTTTTATGTTATTTCTGTGTTCTTTTATCCGTGTGTTTAAATGTTTTTTAGTTTGTCCGATGTACGTTGCGTCACAGTCATTGCAGTCAATTTTGTAAACAATCTCAGTCCTATCAAGTAAATTCTGTCTATCTTGTAGCGCGCGAAGTTGGTTGAGCGGGTATAACACGGCGGTGTGAAATAAAATAAGGCGGCATTACATAGATATAAAAAAAAGAAAATAATAAATGGACGTTATACAATTTAAAAAATATAAAAGATTCTTATAAAATTTGAGTTGTGTTTATTTGCTACAAATTCAGAAGTGGGATATAAGAATCTAGTACTGCTATGTGCGTACGAGACGAATACTGCTGTGTGCATATTAGCATTGCTGTGTGCGTGCAAAAGGAAGAATTTATTGAAACAAGTATTGCTGTATGCATACAAGGAAAATCTATTGTACTAGTTGTGACAAAATGGATGCAAATGCGCTTAGTGTGATACAATTAAAAGATATTTTACGACAACATCAATTGTCTACGTCAAGATGTAAGGCTGAACTGATTGCAAGGATACATTAGGCAGATCCTTCTGGGGCCTGGATTGGGGACTGAAGTAATTCAACAGCAAATATTTGAAGATAACTCTGAGGATGGCGATCAAGAGGAGACTGTACGAGCAAGAGAAATCATTCCGGAAGGTGATAATTTTTTTCAACGAGAAATTGAATTATTATCAAGAGAACGTGAAATAATGCAAAGAGAGATCGAACTATTACGTCGGGAAAATGATTTATTACGAGCGTCACTAAGAAATAGCCCAAGAAATAGTTTGTCTACAGTTTCCCGAACTACATTGAATATCAAGAATGTCAGCAATCTTCTCAGTGAATACAATGATTCAGGCGATGATTTTGAACGTTGGAGAGCTCAAATTAATTTACTGAGAGATACATATGAGCTTGATGAAAATGCTGCAAAAATATTGGTTGGGTCGAAATTGCATGGGAAAGCAGCCGATTGGTATTTTTCTCTAGTTGAACATTTGTCGATGAAGGTGGATAGACTTTTGGAGAAAATAAACACGATGTTTAACCAACTTTTAAACAGATTAGAAAGAAAATCGAATGTGGGAAAAAAATGAATTATTTAGCGACTACTGCCACGATAAAATGATTAAAGGAAATAAAGTTCCAATTGCAGAAGAAGAAATAGTTGATTATATAATCGAAGGAATACCATCGAAGACATTAAAAAATCAAGCGAAGATGCAATCTTTCAAAAGCATTTCAGCGAATTAATTTAAAAGATATCTTTCAAACTCATCGTAAAAATTCTAAGAACTTCAAGTCTAATACTGCTTCGAAAACAGTCTCAAAAGACAGTCCAAAATTAAATGCTAGAGGCATTATAAAATGTTATCAGTGTGGAGGCAGGCCATTACGCGAAAGACTGTTCTGCAAGAAATAAGAAAATCAAGGAATCGAGTTAAAAAAAAATTTAATTCGACTAATCGAAAGGTCGACGGACAAGTAGGACTAATTAAAGAAGATAAACAATCGGTGTCAGAGGAAAGCAAATCCGACAATTACGAACATTCCGAAGAGAACGACGAGGATGACGAATTCATTTCGTGAATGTGCACGGAGAGCATCGAGATGAATTTCAGAGAGTGACTGATTTACAGGTTCAAGGAGGCATATCATTTTCATGTATCGCTCAGATCGACACAGGATGTCCAATTACTCTGATTCAGGAAAGTTTAATAAATAATAAAAATTTGCAAATTCCAGGACCGAAATGGAGTAGATATCATGGTATTAACAATTCTAAACTAAAGGTAAAAGGAATAATTAAAGCTGATATAACGATGGATAGATATAATAAAACTATTGGTGTAGCGTCGGATAACACGATGTCTGTTACATTATTAATAGGTAGAAATGCATTAAAATCTTTCAATTATCGTTTGACTAATAATCCAGATTTTGATAAAGCAGTAAGCGAAATATTACTTATTTGGAATGAATCAGAGTACAATAATATCAATGTAAGTTGTGATATTTCGGCAAGTACTCGTAAATTATTTGAAAATATCTTTCGCGACTATTATGTAAAACCTGTTAGACCAGAAATTCCTGATGTTAAAATAGAAGCAACTTTAATTTTGAAAGATGATAAACCGGTGCAATTTGGCACTCAAAGATTAGGTTTTTCAGAAAAAGAAAAAGTTCAGTAAATTTTAGATGATTTATTGCATTTATTATATAGAAATATAATAAGAAAAAGTATTTCAGAGTATGCTTCCCCAATTACGTTAACTCGGAAAAAATCAGGAGATATTAGGATGTGCGTAAATTATCGCGCGCTAAATAAGATTCTGGTACGCGACAATTATCCATTACCCTTGATTGATGACCAGTTGGATGCATTACGGGGCAAACGATTTTATAGTTCAATGGACCTTAAAGACGGTTTTTACCATATTGCAATGGCGTCAGAATCGATAAGGTATACATCATTTGTAACTCCATTAAGTCAGTTCGAGTATTTACGAATGCCTTTCGGCCTTAAGATTGGACCACAATTGTTTCAACGGTTTGTAAATGAAGTCATGTCATAATTAATAAAAGATATGGCAATGTTGTAATTTATATAGATGATATTTTAGTTGACTGAGACATTGGAATTACATCTTGAGATTTAAAAAAAAGTTTTTACAGTTTTAATTAATAATAAACTCGAATTGAAACTGGAGAAGTGTGCTTTTTTATACTCGGAGGTGAAATATTTAGATTATAAGGTATCGAAAGAGGGAAAACAACTTACAGATAGGGGTGTTATAGCAGTACAGAATTTCCCTGAACCCAAGATAATTAAAGAAGTCCATTCTTTTGTTGGATTAGCTTCATATTTTCGAAGATTAATTAAAGATTTTTTTATTATTGCGCGACCATTATATCACCTTCTAAAAAAGAATATTACGTTTAAAATTGAAGAATGTGAACAAAACGCATTTGTAATGTTAAAAAATAAATTAGTAGAAGCGCCAATTTTAGCTGTATATAATCCAAAAGCTAATACGGAATTACACTGTGATGTATTCATGGGTTCGGAGCAATTCTGATGCAAAAGCAGAATGACAATAAAATGAATCCCGTATTTTATTTTAGTCGAAGAACTACTGAAGCTGAAACACGATATTGTTACATCAAGCGGGGTCGCGGCTCCAGAGAGTGCTCGGACCTTTCACCTGATCAGTCGCTTATTTCAGAAGCTAAACTTCTGGGGATTCCCCGCGACTAAGGCTATCCGAACGATGAATGTTTCACCTCTTGAAGGCGATGTATTAGGAGGTGTGATGGTGCGATGCGTTGTGTTTTTTTTTATTGTCGGCGGTGGTGTTACCAGATGTCGTATATGTAGTGATACGGCAGTGGCGAAAACGGCGATTAACGATTAAGAGAAGTCTTGCAATGTGAATCTCTCAAGAATAGTTTCACTAACGAATACTTTAATCGGGTCCGCTAACGAATAGTAGGAGATATTTCTATTTCTAAACCTCTGAGGAAGTCGGCGTAGGCGTTGACACACAGTTTGCAGTCGAATGGGAAAAACTCCGCTAGGTTACGGAGACAGGCCATGCAATATACACCAGTATAGCGCGTGCTGTCGATGGCGAGGTGTACGTTAAAGTATGCGTAAGAGTCCCTCTCGATATTATCTGAATTCACGAAGCAAGACGCGCAATACGGAGTAAGTTCTGATTTATGAGCAAATCCTGAGATGTAGGTGCAATGAACGTTCTCTAATCGGTGCGTTTCGACGGCTGGAGGGGAGGGGTGGCCCTCCTGAGCGGGGCGCAGTCGTCCGTAACACATGTAGATGTGTTGTTAATAGGTTATAGTTAGTTATTATTATTATTCGTATAAAACGTTATTGTTAGTCGCAGTCGAGGACAGGGGAAGGGGTAGCTAGGACTACGAATAATCAAATAATGAAAAGTAGGTTTCTTGTATTTATTTATCAGGTTTAAATGCTGGTTGTTTACAATTTGTCGGATAGAACAAGCGCGCGTTATATATTATTTGAAACGAATATTATTTTGAAGCCAAATATTCTTTTCGGGAAGACCTGGTCGAGATCGAGACTGGTCAACGCAAAACACAGCAAAAAAAAAGGTCAATCGTAAAACGAACTCAGCAACGCGAAGGAAAAATACTATTTTGAAAGGGTTCGGTCAGGAGTGAGCTGGCCCAAGTGAAACGCAGAAAGCAAAAAAAAGGGTCGGTCGTAAAAGGTATCTCTCGTCGGCACGAGAAAATGTGCACGTTTCCAAGTTTTCGTGTTTTACGTAGTTCTATTACAGGATATTGTTACGTTTCGTTCCGTGTAATATTAATCTAATATTATTGGCTGTTCCGCGGAACCCCAATGCTCGGGGGTGGAATACATAGTTCAAGTATAAAATCTCGTCGCGTATCTGGAGGTAACGCGTCCTCCTTGGGTCTCCCGGCACGTAATTCGGAGGCGGCAGAGGGGGGAACAGTCGCTGCGTGTCTAACAGTGTTAGCTTGCACGGCCACCGAAAATATCCTATGGATTTTATGCGGATGTCTTTCCTCAGAGGTTTGGCCTCCTTCGCTCGAAAGGCGGTGTTGAAGTACGCCTCGTACTCTGTGTCGAAATAGAGGCGTTCTGTCCCGAGGAACTCGCTATCCGCTTCAAACGCCGCGCGTGATATTTGTGTCCGCCTCTTCTTATTTTTGGCATCTACGAAAAAGATCGAATTAATTTCGCGTACTTATTGGGTTCGACCATTGGTTTTGAGATAGGGAGGGGGCATGTGCAGAATCTTAGCACGATGCTATCGGGAGTAGGTGTAAACTTTGGTCTTAGAATAGAAGTGTTGTATGTGCAGAATATTAGCACGATGTTAGCAGGATAGGAATAGTAATGAGCGTGCAATCGTCCGCACCGCTGTGTTGTTGGTCTTTGTTAATGGTCGAAACCAGGTTTTATCGGGGAATCGGAGTAGCACTTAATATGACGCCGAACGTAGATGCGAACTGGCTTTAGGTACGTTTCAGTTATTAGTACATAATGAAATTTCATAAATATATGTATATTTTTAGCTACACTTACATTGAATGGTTTACAGAGGTAACGCGTGAATAAAATCTGAGAGCTATCGGCGCGGAGAGTTGGTGTTGAGTGTACAGATGCAGTATAATGAAATAATAGTATGGAGTACGCTCGTGTGAGGTAGAATAGTGTTGAGGTGGAACTGTGTGAAATAGGATCGCGTACTGAAATAGAAACGAATATGGATATGGAAAAATGTGTTGGAGTGGAATAGTATTTGGAAATGGAATCGCAAGAATGAGGAGCACTTCTAGAGAAAGAAGTGCATCGCTCAAAGTCTTGAGTTAAAGTGTCGAATTTCGAGACTGTTCCGTTCTTTAGTTTGTGCGGGTTAAGGTTGAAGAGTGGGGTGGATGCGTAGAAAGGGTTATCTAAGGGTTCGGAATAGCGGGGGAGTCTCATGGTGGGAAGGCGGCTATTTACGATTAGCGTTTTTGAACTATCGGCTAGAGTCGGTAACAAATATAATAAATAACTTATATAATGAGTAACTTATCGGCTAAGATGTAGTCGGTAACTTATTACTTAGACTTAGATTATAGGTTTGGTGTTTTCTTAAAGCTAATGAAAAAATTTTTGGTGCTGGGACGTAACAATATGATAGTTTTGAGTTGGAAACTTTAGTTATTGTGCATGTTTACGTAGATTTCGCATTTATTTACAAGACATACCTTTTGTAATTATTTCTTTTGTAGTTATAGCTTTATTAATACGAAGCTTTGTTTTAAAGTGACTAGGCCAAATACATGTAAACGTATCTGCGTTGTACCATGTAGCAGGTATTAGCTGCAGACCATCATTAAATTCCGCAATGATATATTTTTCGTTATCCATTTCTGTGTTGCGCAAAATAAACGAAGATCATGTAGAAATTATGTATACATATTTTATTATAAAAATATGTATATTATGTTACGCACAAAATTATATTTCATGACATGGTGATTTATATAAATCTTTTACATATTTCAATTTTGTACCAATAACACAAATTTCTTTATTTTTTGTGTAACATTTATAATCAGAATATATTTACCGTTTTATAATAAGCAGCAATTATTAGAAAAATTTTTACAATTAATAGTAAATTTTTCATTTAATATTTTGAGATACTACAATTCAACATCAACGTTATCAAGTATTGGACCGTTCTTGTGTAAATTTGTACATGAATATATCTTATTATTATTATTATTATTATTATATTCTACAAATAAGAAATTACAATTTTCAATTTCATTATACCTTTTAATCAACTGTTGCAATGGCTTTTCATTTTTCCGTAACTGTCTTTTTATAAATGTCATAAAATTTTCGAAATTGAACGCACTAAAATTATCAAGTGGACCATACAGTCTTACATCAGAACATATACGTAAAAGATTATGCACATTATGCGATATGTACTGTTTATCGTATAATATTTCAATCGACTCACAAAATAATGAAGCAAAGCTTCAGCAAAATTTTTAATTCTTCTTGACATAAATTTCGACGTGTAAGAATTGTTACAGCTACATGTAATGTGAGAAAATGAGTATATATTTTTTCTTGTAATATATTTCTTAATACAACAGGATTGATTATAATAGAAAATTTCTAAATTCTGCTGCTTTCCACTGCTTAACGTCTCTTATTGATCTAGGTCTTCTAACAAAATCAACCGGTGTAGTATTTCTAAGTAAAATCTGTAAATGTGATATTTTATTAATAACTCTTGCATTTAAACATATAGAAGTTGGACCTTTCGTCCACAGTAGTATCATTTTATCATAACTCCTAAACAGATCAAATGCATATAATCTAACGGAGTGTTAGTTATAGGTAAAAAATTGAGAACATTATGTAGAATAGAAACACTAATTTGAAAATCTTTATAGGTATTAATCGCAAATAACTCATCTGTTCTTAAAGTATTGTTTTCTTTTTACATGGAAAGCAGAGTCTATTATTTATATATTTGCCCTTGATTAAACCACTGTTAAACCCGGTATGACTTTTTATAGATAATGTAAAAGATTTGACAGGTGCATCGCTTTATTAAAGCAAATAATGAGACTTTAATAATGTCTTCGTTATAAATATAACCATTAATAATTAAGTCGTTAACTTAAAGGTGCAAAAAAAGAAAAAAAACATTAGCATTATTAAGTTTCTGATATCCAAAGTATGCACCAACAAGATACTGTCACATTTACAGTTAATGTGTGATGCCGTTCCCACGAATGGGAAAGGCCCGTGCTACCTCGCCCTTTCAGGCATACGCCACATTTTTACATCCACTGTCTATCGGAACCGCCCCGAGACGGGCGATGGAAAAATCCAGTAGCGCCTGCTGGTTCGTGTGTGCAGGATGGACAGTTTGGCCACGACGAATAAGCCCATCCTTCCTTCCTTAGGGTGACATAAACTCCGCCGGCTGGCATTCGCCACTATCCGACTCCTTCACCCCGCTATCTTATCCGTCGTGCCCACGGGGACCACGAGGAGGCCTGTCCATTTGCATCCCGACCTGGATGAACGCTTCTGACCCTGTCGGGCGAAGGGAATAGTGGGATAGGTGGGCGTAATAAGGTAAATGGAGTCCTACCTAATTTTATCTAACGCGACGCGAACGCTGCTCGAGAGCGTGGTTGTCCCGAGAAGATTACGGGCTCACACCCCCATACCCGAAGGCTCCGACCTCTTCGGTTGAACAACGCGCCTACCTAATATTTAATCTACGTTTTGTATCCCTTCAGCCAGAGGGATTCTCGGCAAAAATCGGTGAATACGGAAAGGGCCTCTGGGTTTGACACGAAGAAGCGTGCCACATCCGGCCACTGCCATTCACCTTCCGGTACGACGCTTCGCAGTATCTCTCTCTGCGCGTCAAAGAGGGGACATTCCAGCAAGAAGTGCTGGACTGAATCAATTCCGCCTCCGCAAATGTCACATTTACAGTATATTTTGAAAGAGCATCCGCATTAGTATTTTGTTTCCCTTCTTTATGTAGAACTTCGTAATCGTATTCTTCCAGTTTTAATCGCCAACGCATTAAACGAGATGACGGATCTTTAACATTAAAAAAGCCAAACTAATGGTATATGGTCAGTAATTATTTTAAATTTTTTACCATATAAGTATGGTCGAAAATGCTTTGTTACCCATACGATGGCTAAGAGTTCTTTTTTCGTAGTGTCGTAATTACGTTCTGCTTTATTGAGCGTTCTAGAAGCATAGACGGTTGGAAGATCATTTCCTATCTTTCCTTGTGATAAAATTGCACCGATTCCTTCATCACTAGCATCCGTAGTTAATATAAATTCTTTATTAAGATCTGGATATTGCAAAATAGGCTCACTTGACAATAATTGTTTAATTTTTTCAAAATTTATTTGCTATCGCATTTCCCATTTAAATGGTATATTTTTCTTAAGAAGTGACGTAAATGGATGAGTAAGCGAGCTAAAATTTTTGATAAAACGTCGATAATAAGAGAATTGTCTAAGTTCTTTATGATTTCTTGGAACGGGATATTGTTTTACTGCTTGCACCTTTTCTGGATTAGGTTTTACCCCTTTGTCTGAAATTATATGGCCTAAATAAATCAATTCCTTTTTGAAAAATTCGCATTTATCTGGTTGCAAGCTAAGACCGGCTTCTCTTAATCGTTCAAAAAGTTGATTAAGTGTTTATGTTCTTCTAAAGATTTCGCATAAATGACGATATCGTCTAAATTGTTATAGCCCCAGAAAAGGCTATATATTTAATTAATGAATATATATATATATATATATATATATACATATAATTATAAAGATGCAGGAATGCATCGCGACCGAAGCGATAATCGCGCGAGTCGCTGACGCAGCGAGCCACGCGCACCCGAGACCGAGCGCGAACGCGAGACCGGAAAGCGCTCTCGGAGACGCACCGGAAAAATGTCGCCGAATTGCAAAAAGTACAAGCGAGGAAATTTGATTTTGAACTTCCTCGCCTGCACTAAAACGCGAATTCAGCAACATAACCATATTTGGTCATGTTGCTAAGGGACCCTCTCCGAAAAACCATGCAGTTCGGAGAAAAGAACAGCACCCGCCGCGATGAAGCGACGGGCAGTCGTAAAAGAGATTCTAACGAGTAATAATCGTCACGAGCAGCTGTTGACCAGATTCAACAGAGTCATACGCGAATAACTAAGAGATATACGCGCGTCGGAGATAAGTCATCGCGTATCAGACTACCTGTGCGACAGAGCATACGAGAGATACCGCTCTCTCACTTTAACCGATAATAAACGCGAGTGACATAACGTTCGCTGGGAGCAGTGACTTAATATCATACCAGAGAAATATCACACTATAGACAATAAAAATGTTATTTATTATATATAAATAAAGAGGATACACGATATTGCAAAGGAAGAGAGATTAAAATAAAAAGAGGCCACTGCCCGCCGTATCCCCGGCCTTCCCTGAACGAATCCTGAAAAAACTCTGTGCCCCCTCACGGAGGCACAACAAAATAAACAAAACAAACATTTCCTTGTAAACCTGCTAAAACATAATCCATTAAACGTTGGAATGTTGCAGGGGCATTCTTTAATCCAAAGGGTATCTTTTTATATTCAAAATGACCGTTAGGTGTGCTAAAAGCTGTTTTTATTGAATCTTGCGGACTCATCGGAATTTGGTGAAAATCCGACGCTAAATCGAAACACGAAAAATATCTTTTCCCAATTGATCTAAAATGTCTGTTATATTAGGCAAAGAATAAGCATCGCCGATAGTTTTATCATTTAATTTACGAAAATCTATCACTAATCTCCATATTTTGTTACCATTAGCATCCGCTTTCTTAGGTACCAACCATAATGGTGAATTAAATGATGAAAGAGACGGTTGAATAATATCTTGTTCAAGTAATTTGTTAATTTGTTGTTTAATCTCTTCCTTGTGAATAGGTGGGTATCTATATTGTTAACGGCTATAGGAGCGTTATCCGTAGTAGGGATAGAATGTGCGATTCGATTTGTTCCTTTTAATTTATCTCCCGGTAAATGAAATATGTCGTTATAATTTTCTATCGTAGGTAATATAGAAAGTTGTTCTTCATTTAGGTGATTTAATTTTAGATTTTCCTTCAATAGTATTAATCTATCTGTTAGATTATTTGAGATCACCAAATTAATTACGCACGCAAGGCTGTCCCTCGGGCTCGTGTTGATTAACACTGGCTCTACGTCAATTATGGGTGTCTCGATATTCAATTCTTTTTTTGTCGTGTTAATTACATATGTATGTATATTACCGTTAATTACTTTTACGATGCTATCTATAAGAAATACGCCGTTTGATATTTCTTGTCGATTTATTAATCCGTCATTAATATTATTTTTTTTTTAGCTTTAATTATACATGGGCATATGCTTCTAGTCGATAATGTTGACATATTACTATATTCTAATAAATATACTTTATTATTTCGTATAGTAACCGTTTGTTTTTCAAAGTCTATTTTTGCATTTTCAAGACGTAAAAAGGTTGATCCGATAATTCCTTGTTCTGTCAATGGAAATTTACTCGGTACTACGTGAAATTCATGATTGCCGTTTTCTGAATTTAGATGTACAGTTCCGAGAATTTGTTGTTTTTCTTTCGTTATGCCCTGTATTTCGACTTTTCTATCTTGATATACTAATGTGTCTCGGAGCAAGGCATTCGCTTTAATAATGTTTATGTCAGCACCCGTATCTAATAAGAATTTGTCCGTTAGATTTCTGAGCTCGCCGAAAGGGATTGAGATGACGCTTCGGGAATTTGTTCGGATTGTGTATGTTCGAGCTCTGTTTTGATCAGGTGGATCGGATTTGCACGGCTCAATGACCCTAGCGTTGCACGCCTGTCGCTTGGCCTTGATAGTTTAAATTATTGTTAGGTTGATTATTACTATTATTATATTATGGCGATAATTATTTGAATTACCTGAACTATACCGATTATCGTTATTTTGCTCGTTATTTATTTGGTGTCTATTGGTTTGTACATTAAATCTATTTCCAGAATTATTGTCGAAATTTTGCACAGGATTAAATTCACGTCTATTATAATTATATTGAAAATTTGGATTTGAATTTCCGTTTTGGTTCTGTGTATGAAAAATTTTTCTCCTGCATTCATTTTTAGAATGCCCAATTTTTTTACAATAATTACAAGTTATAGTTTGAACATTAGATTTATTAACTTTAAATCTTTCTGCGTGATATTGTGATTTTCGTATGAATCTAACTGCACTTTCTATTGCTTCTTCTAATGTATTAAATTTCTGTGCTAAGAGATGTTGTCCGATATGTTTGTGTAATCCGCAGAAAAAGTTATCTATTAATTTATTAATAGCAAAAACTCTTAATCCTGTTCTTGCTGCTGGATCAGGATAATTAGAAATTGCAATAATCATTTCAGAATTTAATTTCCTTACTTTGGTAATATAATTTTCAATGGATTCATCTCTATTTTGCCTGAGATTATTTATTTCGAGTTCCCAATGATCAAAAGTTTTGCTATTGCTGAATTCTTTTTCCAACGCGCTACATAATTCGTCGAGATTCGTTATCGTATATAAGGATCTAACTAGTACGGCTTTGCCTGTTAATTTTGTTTGAAGGATTGCTCTGAAAAAGAAGGTTCTTTCGACCAGTTCGACTAATTCGAGAATTTCTTTACAGTCGGATATAAATTGATATGTTGGGATATTTTTGCCGTTAAAAACCTGGTAAAAGTGTTAAATTATTCCGAACAGAAAAATAACTATTATTTGACGAAACAGAGGATCTACGACTGTGGCTCGTCTCGTCTTGATTTTGCGTAAAATCTGCCGCTTGATCGTTTATGATTATCGATTTTACCTTAATGTAAATTTAAATTCTAAGCTGCTGTGTTTCTTAAACTACTATTTTCTAAACTACCTTCTTCGGAACTATCTGTATTATAATGCGTTTTAGGATTTCTTGTAGTTCATTAGCTTACAGTAATACGGCGTATAAAATCATTGCTGGGGACTGAGGAATGTTTGATGCTGCTCCAAGATGCTGTTGACTCGAAGTCCGATGAAGTAGCCCTTTTACGTGTCGGCTATCCACGGAGTTTCGTTGTCGTTCTCTCGGAAAGGTTCCGGGATGCTTCGTCTTCTTCTTTGCTCGTTGTATTGTATTTCCGCAGCGTCTGCCTGACCTTATACCTTGTATATTAAGCAGTTATTTGCCAAGGTTTTATTGGTGAGTAGATTACGAAATTATTGCACCTATTGCTGCACTTGTTAAACAGGAACAGTTAGCGTTAGTCTTCGGTCTTCTACCTCAATGTTGCGCTGTACGGCTTGTAAGGTTTTCTTGAATTCAGACTTCTCCGCTCGTATTCTTCTTTCGTGCTTTATTTCGACTTCATACTTTATGTAAATAACGAAGTGAAAATGTTGGTAACGATTTGTCTTCTGGATAACTGGGTACCGCTGCCACCAATTGTTACGTGCTGAACGTGTAATGAATAAAAAGGTATAGTTATCTAGTTACAAGACTTTATTTGGCGCAATGCTACAAGTCGAAGGTGTTTTCTCAGAGAGAGACGACTTAGAACTGACTACTTTTATATCGCTGGACCTTCATTCTCGGAGGTCCCCACATGCAGATAAAGTCGTGTGGCATCTCAAAGTGATGCGCTTATCGCTTAACCGAAAGAGATATCTCGCGAAAAAATATTAAGAGTGTCCTGTGGCTTATGCACATCTAGCGTGAGAAACTGCTGTCTCTTAACAAGATATCTATTCGTGAAATATTTGCGTGGGAAAGTTGCGGTACGTAACACTTTCCATATGAAAAGAAAACAATACTTTAAGAACAGATGAGTTATTTGCGATTAATGCCTATAAAGATTTTCAAATTAGTGTTTCTATTCTACATAATGTTCTCAATTTTTTACCTATAACTAACACTCCGTTAGATTATATGCATTTGATCTGTTTAGGAGTTATGATAAAATGATACTACTGTGGACGAAAGGTCCAACTTCTATATGTTTAAACGCAAGAGTTATTAATAAAATATCACATTTACAGATTTTATTTAGAAATACTACACCGGTTGATTTTGTTAGAAGACCTAGATCAATAAGAGACGTTAAGCAGTGGAAAGCAGCAGAATTTAGAAATTTTCTATTATAATCAGTCCTGTTGTATTAAGAAATATATATTACAAGAAAAAATATATACTCATTTTCTCACATTACATGTAGCTGTAACAATTCTTACACGTCGAAATTTATGTCAAGAAGAATTAAAAATTTTGCTGAAGCTTTGCTTCATTATTTTGTTAAGTCGATTGAAATATTATACGATAAACATAAATACATATCGCATAATGTGCATAATCTTTTACGTATATGTTCTGATGTAAGACTGTATGGTCCACTCGATAATTTTTGTGCGTTCAGTTTCGAAAATTTTATGACATTTATAAAAAGACAGTTACGGAAAAATGAAAAGCCATTGCAACAGTTGATTAAAAGGTATAATGAAATTGAAAATTGTAATTTTAATTATTTGTAGAACATGATAATAATAATAATAAGATATATTCATGTACAAATTTACACAAGAATGGCCCAATACTTGATAACGTTGATGTTGAATCGTAGTATCTCAGAATATCAAATGGAAAATTTATTAATAATTGTAAAAATTCTTCTAATAATTGCTGCTTATTATGAAATGGTAATAATATTCTGATTATATAAATGTTACACAAAAAATAAAGAAATTTGTGTTATTGGTACAAAATTGAAATATGTAAGATTTATATAAATCACCATGTCATGAAATATAATTTTGTGCGTAACATAATATACATATTTTTATAATAAAATATGTATACATAATTTCTACATGATCTTCGTTCATTTTGCGCAACACAGAAATGGATAACGAAAAATATATCATTGCGAAATTTAATGATAGTTTGCAGCTAATACCTGCTACATGGTACAACGCAGATACGTTTACATGTATTTGGCCTTGTCACTTTAAAACAAAGTTTCGTATTAATAAAGCTATAACGGCAAGAGAGATACTATGAGAAAAGTCAGATTGAAAGGAGTTACCAGTAAAAATTTTTGGCATTGCGAGTAAGTGAATAATATAAAACATAAATTTGTATATATTATTAGTTACATGTAATATTGCATATATTATTAATAATTTTTATAACTTCTTTTACACTTTTATTTTATATTATTCAGATACTTACGAAGAAGGTATACAAAAATTAATTTTGGCAGAAGATACATCAAATAATGATACAGGTCTCGCTTCAAATGAATTACAAGAACGAGAAAAAAAGAAGACGTATAAGAACCAAAAAAAATATTTATCTTTCTCTTCTGAAAAAAGATGTAGATTTCTTTAAAGAAAAATAGTGTTACGCAAGAAAAAATTCTGCCAGCTCTTCCACAGAAACAAAATTTTGTGTTGTATGACAAAGAGTTACAGAGTACATCTAAACATATTGGAAGAAATATATTAGACGAAAACATATTGTTTAATGTAGAAGCAAAAACGATGAGCATTAGCTACAATTTATTAACGTTATATGATATTTGTAAAAAAAATACTAATACTTAGTTTCTTTTCAGATATTAATAATAACAACAAAATTGTTACAGATAGTACATCTTTTATAAAAATAAAATTCTGCTTTACGTGTAGAAAATGAAAATCTATGTTTTTATGGTAAGTTTAAAAAATACTAATATTTTTATATATTTTTTATAAATAAAGAAGTATGCAAAAATATATTTGTTGCATAATATAGAAAACACAGGAATTATATTCATATTCTATAAACTAAATAATATTAATTTATTTTAGAATTTAAGGAACTAATCTTAGGAAAGTTAAATAGAATATTATTTAAATTGGACGATTGAAAATAAATTCGAATCTACTATGCATTGTGTGCAATAAACATATAAAAATTGCGCTTTACAAAATGTATTCAAAATATTCAATTGGTGGTCGAAGCATTATTATAAAGGTTTGATCAATCCATATTTATAATAAACTATTGTCAAAATACATATGCGTATATCTTTTTTTATCCTCTCCTTATAGCAAGTATTATATACCTTATCCTTGTATACATCTGTGTGGTGAATATTATATTACAGTACGTGATGCATTTTTCTGTTAGTTTGCATTTTTAGCAGACAATAGATGTGGAATATTTAACATCTTTAAACAAGTAGTCGATCAATGACAGCTGATTACGAACCGATCATAGTTCGTTTTAATGTTGATCGAGGTTTGTTTGATGTTGATCGACGTTCGTTTGATATATGATAGTGGTTCAAACATGGTTGAATCGATGTTTCAATCGATGTTGATCAATGTTCGATACAATGTCTGTTTAATGTTTATTTGATTGTGTCGTGATTCAATAATCGTTTTATTATAATTATCTGTATGAATACTGTGTAGAGCGACAGTTGTCTTTTTTATTACTGATTTTTATTATTTCTTTCTTCGCCTATTCTTTATAAAATGTATTCTGTGTATAGTTGGATCTACATTCATTCTGCTAAAGATGTTGAAAAATGCTGATTTAGATGAAACGTAATACTCGAGTTAGAAGAAGAACGGAGATGTGAGATTAAAATATATATTTGGGAGGAGTGTGTATCATAGGAGAGTTTGCGATCATCCTTGTGATAATCTTGTCATATCTGGTGAAGAAAACGAGAGCTTACGATCATCCTTGTGACATTCTTGTTATATCTGATAAAGAAAACTTTGCGCTCATGGATGACTTGATGAACATTTCGTCCGATTCGTCTGAATCGGATATAGAATCCTTATCAAATAATGCCATGTAATTTTTGCCCGTTTTGTACGAAAGATTAATGTATGAAATAAAACTATTAGTGGTGATCTATGAAGGAACGTGTATAACCATCCTTAATACGATCTTGTTATAGCTGATAAAGAAAATTTCGCGTTATGACTGTTGCACAAACTAAGATCTGTGTCTGAAAAATAAACTATTATTTTGCATGTGTGGTGATAAATATTTGAACTTATTATTTTTATAGACATTTCTTATGACTGTTTTTGTCAAAGACAGAAGAACAATATTACTTACAATGGGGCCTTTCATAAGAAAACTCGAAAAACATGTGAAGGAGACATGTAATCACTCTTGTTCGAGACGATGACAGTGAAACGAAGACTTTTTCACGAATATCGATACCAAAATTTATTCACGATCGAGAAGTAGGCATGCAAAATGTAGATGTGCAACATTTCACCCGCCAAGCTGAAGCTGTTGACTGTGTATGATTGCGATTATACAGAATGACCGGTCGATTTACAAAGAAAAATTTTCCGTCAAATTTGTAATAATTATAAATCACCTCTCGAGTATCCTAACAATGAACTTTATTCCAATGAACGCAGTTTTACTCGATTTGTGGATTCAGAAGATTGTTGGATAGATCAGTGTATCATACGGATGAAATATACAAAGCGAATAAGGGAATACGGATGTGGAACCAGTAGACGTTATCAATGTACAGAATTCAATTATGGTTGGGTAGCTGAATGTATCCGCGCTTGTACATATCTGCCGTGTGTGTATATATGTATCCCAACACGTATAAACAATAAGTGTTTAGAATTTATACTTTCGATGGCTTTTTACCATAATATTGAGACTGATTTTCCTGTCATTCATTGCATAATTCACCAAGAAGCATTATGTGAGAAAGTTGTAAAACTACGTACCGCAATGAAAATTGTAACAAAAATTGTTAATACAATTAAAGGCGGTCACAAATTTCTTTCTCATCGTAAGTTTCAACACTTTCTCGAAGAGCATAATGCAACTTATACAGATATACCTCTGTATTGTGAAGTTGGGTGGCTTAGCGCAGAAAAATGTTTAGAAAAATTCTTTGCAATAAGAAAAGAAATCTTCCTTTTCTTACAAGAAGAATTTCCTGCAAAATTTGATGAACTTAAATTTTTTCCGAAGATTTAGATCCTCTTTGTGAACTTGCTTTTATAACTGACATGACAAATCATTTAAATATTTTAAATTTGAAGCTGCAAAAGACCAATCAAATAATTTCGCAATTAGTTATGTCGATTTTTTTCGCAAAAAGCTGCAATTATTTAAAAATCATTTAGAAAATAATATTTTTCATTTTTTTCCATATCGAATTCTATCTATCACTTTTAAAGACATTTTATCTTAATTTTCATTCGCAGTAAATTTATCTCTATCAACAATGTAAGCGTTATATCTTTTCTTCTCCAGACAATCAGATTATTATTAATGCCGCCTATCTAATATCGTTTAAGCGTCCGAAACCTGTCCGCGCGTGAAATTATAGTCAAAGAAAAGTTCTATTAACTAATGTTATAATCCTAATAATATTGTAGATCCACATTTTCGTATACAACCGCGTGGCAGTGTGTTCCCCAGTGGTTCCTGTAACACATAATAATTTAGTGAAGTGAGAACGTTGTCGTTATTATTAAGATATATTCATGTGATCATTAATCATATTGTGTACGTGTAATTTACTCGAAATATACATACCTGTGTCAGTTCGCGGCCCCTGTCCATTCCGGGCGTCGGTCATCTTCTCGGTGTCAATTCTTCTCGCCATTAATCTCTCGTGTCCACACACCTGTAAATATAGAGACAAGCTTTCTATTCTAATTTTAATACTGAAATTATCGGGCTAATTAGTGCTACTTATCTGATGAGGTCATCCTTCCTTCACGCCTACATCGGGCTCTCTCTTTCTTCCTGTGGCGACGCGCGCCTCTCCCAGGGCGTTCCGGTTATCCTGCGTCGGTGCGCGCCTCCTCCAGGGCGTTCTTGTATTCCTTATAGCTTCTTCTTTTATTTTTTTTCTCTTTTCTTTTTCCTTATCCGCTCACCTGTGGCAAGGTCCGCGATGTCCGCCTTGACATACCCAGAGCCTTAGATATCTGTAACATATAATTGAAGAGATTAATATTTTATTCGGACGTCTTCGTAGGGAGTGTCGTTAGACAGAGAGCGATAACCATCCTTACCTAAGTCCTTACCTAGTCTCGATTCGGTCGAGAATCCCTCCATCCTGCGGGTTAGGAAAGGGTTCGCGGAGAACTCGCGGGGAAGGATCGGTCGACAACGAAAACCCTCGTCGGAGGCGGCTCACTTTCCACCCCGAGACTTGATTGTCTCCCGTGTTCTGGATGATCTGGATACGGGGGAATTTACTTGCGGCAGTGGCGATCGTCGAGAACGCTCGACCGAAGCGGAGTACTCTCCACTCGCAGATCGTTCCTGCTACCAGAATAATAATAATACACATGTATTGTAACAATAGTTTATTATAAATATGGATTGATCGAACCTTTATGATGATGATTCGACCACCAATTGAATAATTTAAATACATTTTGTAAAGCACAATTTCGTACATGTCTATCACAACGCAGAGTAGCATCTAATTTATCTAAAGCAGGAACGTCATCATAGTCGTTATCCAATGTCTCGATAATAAGATCGATTCTCTCATCGTCTTCCAGTAAATTTGCCAACCATTCTCGTTTTTCATGTCCTTTGACATACACTCGAGAAGATGCATCTTTCAACGTCACGGCGTCGGTGATTAAACTTTTGGCCCTGTAGTACGGAATGTTTCCATTTTCCCATTGCAGATTGTGATGTTTTCCAATCAACCATGCAACTTGAAATCTCTCAGATCTCTTGAGCAAACGGAATGGTGTAAGACTCGTAAAAATATAATGAGAGAATACAGAACCCTTTGTCAGAATCGCAATTTCTTTCACAATAAACTTTCCTCCAACGATAAATCCTTGCAGATCCATAAACGTTGGCACAACCATAATGAAAGGATATTGGCGAGAACTACGACGGACGACTAATGTCGATCATCGAGTATCGCTAATTTTATAATGTTATAATGTTATAACATTGGAGGGGATTATTCCTGATTCATGTAATTTTGCGGACAACATTTGTCAACGGGTTACATTCGACAATGTGATCGTATAAGATGAGGCAATATGCGGTAATATTTGCGGGTACGTCTAGCTTACATTCAAATTCTATTCTTACGTCCACGGTAGCATTTTTGACAGACTCATTTTGTCGCGAGCAGTCAATGACCGTGAGAGGACCGCACTCTAGAAATTTTGCCATGGTAAATAATACATTATCGTTATTGCATCCGTAATAAGATTTACGAAAACTCGCGTACATGTCGAATAGGATAACGTATCTCTTTTTATCAAAATCCAAATTTAAATCATCATACAGATAAAAATCAAAGTTAGATAGAGTTTAACGTTTGTCAATTTGCAGTCGTCGAATTTGGTAATATCTTTCGACGCGACATTTTTTCTATCAGTCTGTAATGCAAAGATTACGTATCGCGGTTTCTCCAGCTGAGAGGCAGTTTTCACAGTCCACGAATGCTTGGTCGTACTGTGTAGCAAAGGAAATTCGTATAGCTCCCACAAGCGGAAACTCATGTTCAAGTATTTACCGCTCTCCAACGCTCGTAGCAAGGACAGTTTACTAATTTCGTTCAATATTACGTGAGGCATACGCCATTGTATTTTGTGTAATTCAATCTCAGCTTCAGCAGCCTGAGCTCCAAATAGACAATTGTTGTCGTTGCGTGAACGTATTAGAATCAATTCATGACGAGCGTTAATCACAACGCGCTTATAAGCCTCGCAAAATCCAAGCAACAGGTTGAGCGGCACGCAAAAATTGATGTAACCTTCACCATTATTTGCAACTATATTCCACGCAGCATTGTGCAAGATTTTACTTGTCTTGTGTGTAAGGGAAATGTAGTTTTTAATCGTGCAAATTATTCCAACGTTTCTGTTGCGATCAATTTCCACACCGTTGAGTTCATATCGAAGTTCATCAAACATGAATGCAACACAATTATTTCCCAATATCATTAGTTCATCCTTTTTCCCTTATCGTCAATTTTCCTTCGACGTAAAGGAAACTCTCGCACGGCAACGTGTACAAATCCTGATGCTGTATAGGTATCCGTATCTCATCGCTATATCCAAGTGTTGTATTTGCGTATGGATTGTACGTATGAGTTTCAATTTTTACTATATGGTCGTCAAAGATCGGTTCGTTTCCAATGTTCAAAATGTCAATCATTCTTTCAATTATTTCGTACGACAAATCCCAAAGACTTTAAAAATTCACGATTCAACGCTGAGCTTCTTTTTAGCGTAACCAGACATCTGATTATTGTCACCAGACACTGCTCGCCTCCTCGCAAAAGTATTGTCCCTCGTAAAAATATTGTCTCTCGCGTGCTCCGTTTCATTCAACACGAGCATACTATTTTTGACGTTGTCGTACGTGCAATCGTACGGTAATTTCCTCTCCTCGAAAATCGAGCAATCGACCCTCCTGATCCACAACACGTATCGTTAAATCAGTAATGTTTCGCACGACGATCGGTAGATAAATAATTTGCGCGGGCGTTTCCGATATCTTATATCCTGGTGGTACGCTCGGAGAAAATTCATGTATCGTGTGTACACGCTTACTATTGCTATATGCACCAGCGGTCACACTGCATTCTATACGAATAATCTTTACGTTAATAATATTTATCAGCTGATTCGTACTACTTCCGCGGCTGCAATACACGATTGGAGAATCCCAACAACGATCCTATGTTGTTAGGCTTATTAAAATTTATTCTGTATATACATTTAATTTCACTTTTCAACGTATTATGATTAGCGCAAATCACTATTGGATATTTCTCATCATTGTTATTAACAATGTTGTGGGAATCGTATTGTAAAATTGCATGCGTTAGATATTCATTTATACCATGCAATTCGTACGATCCTTCGGGAATCGTAATTTCCGTGTCGTCGTTGTCAAAGTAAAATTTATTATTCGAGGAATTCACGTTCGGTATCGTATGATAAGTTTCAAAATCCGTTAAACCAAGTTCGTAATCATCATCGTTCAAATCTATGGCTGGAAAGTAGCTTACGGCAAGAATGCTACTCTTACCAGTCAACGTAAGTGTCAGTGACATGTCGAATACTGAGTCACGACAGTAGAATGTTAGGCTTTAAATTTAATCGTTTGAAGAAATTGTAGACACAATTGTCCGCAAATACTCTGATTATAATTTTGATAAGACGCATGATTGTATTCAATTTTTGTTACATTCTGTCCAAAATATTGCACCAATTCTTCGGGCGGTTGAAGATTTCCAAAACTGTCAAAATACACAACATTATCTCCCCTCTTTGCATATGCTACCCAATGAGTACCAGGAGCCTCAACGTCGTCTAAATTGACAATGTAGCTCTCGTTTCGTCGCACGCCGCTTATCGGTAAATTATTGCGCATGAAAACACCTCTAAAGAAAGGAATGCGCATACGTCTTATAAGTTGTTCCAATTGTACGTTAGTTGTTACACCCGCAGGCATTTTTAACGTTTTTTTAACGTTTTTTTTCTTAGCAGTCGTTGAGAACCACCGTCCACGCTTGTACGGAGCGAGATAAAGTCCACGACCTTCCATAGCACGATTGTGACGTTGCATTTCTTCGAATTGGCGTTGCGCGGCCTTGCTATCGTTTACAGCCTTTGCGATTCCCGCTGCTCCACCAGCCAAAGAACCGACTACTCCCAACAATGGTAAAATCGGTAAAATACCACCACGCTTTGCTATTGGAAGTATTCGTTTTTTCAACATTTTTTTCTTTTTGAATGATTTTTTCATCTTCATTCCCATACCAAATTTCGTTTTTGCCTTCATGGCCGTCCAAACAGTCGTAGCAGCCGCTCTTTCACCAAGAGTCGAATCCCTCGCGGTAATACGTTCCCGCGCCTTCACAGCTAGTATACGATCCGCAACGTGTCGTTCGCCGAGGTCGTTGCTTCGCGAGTAAGCTATATCGTGGTCGCGACACGCAGCGTCCAATGGATTGATACCTCGATCGCCTCTAGCCAATTTTTCTTTTAAACGACTTCCCGGTCCGCAAAACTGATATCCAGGAATATGTAATTCGATAGGAAGCGCGTTTATCGCACGATTCAATAGACCACTACCTCTTATAATTCTCGCTGACATTCGTAGCAGTCTTTAATAAATGGTGCTGGACCGTCGATATGTGTTTACTGCCACGGTAAATTATAATGTCGCAAACATCTACGATATCATTGTACTTCAGAATCAGCCTTTATATGTTCGGGAAGTTTGTCCCACAGACGTTCCACGTAGCGGCTAAACTGTCTCAATAAAATAATCTTTGGTATATATTGCAACTGTTCAGAGGTAAGCTCGAAAATATGACTGTCGTCCGACAGATGAAAAAACATTTTCAATACTGAGCGATTTCGATTCGATGCACATCTATAAATAGGTCTCATGACTCATTCTCAAAATGCGGTTTGTGCGGCAAGCGACGATAATCAAAGTTATAAACTTTGATAATAGACTAATGCTTGAAAAAGAAATACGCAAGCATGGAAACATGTTACCAATTACTATACGAGGTATTATTTGCGGTCCTTCAAATTGTGGTAAGACTAATGTATTGATAAGTCTAATTGAAAGTCCGTACGGTGTTCGCTTTGAGAACCTGTTATTCAAAATCGCTTCAACAACCGAAAAATCAATATTTATTGACACCGATAGATGAAATTGGTTATTCCACATTTTCTAATAATAGTGAAGTCGTTGCTCTAAGCGAGGCGCTTCCGAATTCCATTTTTATCTTTGATGACGTGGCGTGCGATAAACAAGATACGATAAGAGAGTACTTTGCAATGGGTCGACACTCGAGCGTCGACTGTTTCTATCTTTGTCAAACGTATGCCAAGATATCCAAGCATCTTATACGCGACAATGCGAATCTGTTGATTTTATTTCAACAGAATAGTACAAACCTGAAACATGTGTACAACGATCATGTAAATACTGACATGTCATACGACGATTTTCACGCATTATGCCAGAAATGCTGGCAGCACAAGTATGGATTCGTAGTTATTGATAAAGACAGCTCGCTGACCAATGGACGATATAGAAAAGGATTTAATGAATTTGCAATACCGTAGAGGTTAGTCGCTGTCGACACATCAATCTAACAACGTCTACAAAATATCCATCATGATAAACAACAATGATGCTGATGATGAACGTGAAAAGATTGTGAGAGATTGCAAAAACGAGCGAATCAATTTGCAAAAAATATCACGCTTTAAAAACTGGTAAAATTGAGGAAGACGTCGCTTTGGAAACATTTTAAGTCGATCACTGAACCTCTAAAACAAATTATTGAGAATACCATCGATGTAGAATCTGATGCATCGAAAGTGGAGTCGTTTGGTATACCCAGAGAAGAAGAAGAGAGCATAAAGCAGAAACGATCAAACACTGACTTATGAAAAAAAATCAAATGGAGGACAAAAACGATCAAACGATTCATTGATAACTTCTACACCAAATCAATCAAAGCGAATGAAACAATCGACTCCGATAAAAGCTGTACAACAACCTCAAATAATCTTGTCTCCTTCCATCGAAGAAATTTTTGAGACCACACCCGAAACGGTTGTGACGTCGGTTCAACGTCAATTACAAACATCCGAGAGTCAGAATGTTGTGAGAACATCTTGTTTTGCTCGGACAAAGATATATCGGAGCAATTTTGGGTCAAGATGTAAATAACGAGATGGATTACGTATATGGTGTTAAATTTTCCGACAAAGGAATGATACTCGGCGATAAACATTTCGAAATGGATAAGAATGATAATATAATTATCAATGGAGTAAAATATGCGGGGACGCCGGGTCTCTACGAATTAATTTTCAAGAGAATTCCCGACGATGCTGTATATACAGAGAACGATATGCATAAATATAAAAGTATATTACTGGCGACAAACGCGCATAGACGTGATAGCAGTGTGCATAATCCAGTATTAGGTAACAAAGGATACAAATATAAATATATAATCGCTTCATTATTTCCTATCAAAAGAAAAATTGGAAAAGGTATAAACCTACCACGCACTATGACACTGAGTGAGAATAATATTGAATACGTGCATTGAAACGATCCCAACGAATTGGTAGATCGTTTGCGGCTGCTGGAAGCTTCACGTCGAGCAGCTAACAATGCTCATGGCAATGAAATTATGTCAATTATCCAAGAGTTTTGCGAGGCAGGTCTTATTATAAATTAAACATGTTGACGATACTAGTCATTCTGTCAAAACATTTCGTATTGAAATGTCAATTAATAAATTTGGAGTATCGCTCGGTACGTCGAATAATGCATACTATGAATGGAACGGATTACTAAGAACGTATGTGCGAGATAACACTCTGTGTCTGATTAGCGCCGGTTTTGACGCAAGGTTGCGCAAGATACGATGTGTAGCGCAACCGGAAGATGACAACGATGCTGCTAACAAACGGTACGTTGAAATGAGTGTTGAACTTTTGAGTAATAGACAGAAAGAAATTGAGGAAACAATTATTGCGCTCGAAACGCGCGTGCAAACGCTTCAGATAATGATGCATGAAATGCCGAAAATGCTTCAGACACATGTGCAAACTACATCCGACTCAGGAAAAGATACATAAAAAATTATACATGAACTTTTACATTATTATGAAATATGCCACGATCAAATATACAAGAAAAGAAAAACAACTCTGAAAAGCGAAACTCGTGGAAGAATTGCACGCTCCGAGAAAAAATTTTCTGCGTAGACGCGTCATAGTACGCGGATTCGATGATCTGTGGCAGGCAGACCTGGTTGAGATGCGTCTTTATGCACGAGTCAACAAAGGTTTCAATTACATACTTACTGTTATCGATGTGTTGAGCAAGTATGCGTGGGCCATATTGCTCAAAAGTAAGAGCGGAAACAAAATGTCTGAAACGATTGCGAAACTAATTCGAGATGGTGGAAGATGTCCGAAAAATTTTCAAACAGACAGAGGAAAGGAATTTTATAATGCAAATGTGCAAAAACTCATGAAAAAACATAACATTAATCATTATTCAACGTATTCCATCATGAAAGCCTCGATCGTGGAACGATTCAACCGCACTTTAAAGAACAATATGTGGAAATTGTTTACGCTAAATGGTAATTACAAGTGGATCGACGCTTTATCCCAACTCGTTGCAGAATATAACGCGCGAAAACATCACACTATCAATATGAGACCTATCGATGTCACTCCAACAATCGCTGATAGACTTTTAAATACAGTATACAACAATGTAAAAATTGCTGCTCCAGCGAGATTCAAAGTGGGTGATTCAATACGTGTGAGTAAATTCAAGACCATTTTTGATAAAGATTACACACCAAATTGGTCAGCCGAAGTGTTTAAAATTGTCAAAATACAAAATACTAATCCCGCGACATATCTACTCGAAGATTCGCGCAGAAATCCAGTAGCCGGAGGATTCTACGAATACGAACTACAACGTGTTGCTAATCCCGACGTGTATCTCGTGGAAAAGGTGATACGCAAAAAAGGCGATGAAGTTTTTGTGAAATGGCTGGGACTTGATAAATCGCACAACTCTTGGATACATAAAAATAATTTATTATAAACATATAACATTATAAAAATATACATAAATTTACATGAATGAATATATATATATATATATATATATATATATATATATATATATATATATATATATAAATATATCTTAAAAATAAAACTGATAAATAAAAAATAAAATTAGCTGTATTTTATTTTATTTGTGCATATATTAACACGTGTGGCACTATCATATATTTCGTTGAAGACACTTGTGTTCTCTTTAATTTTAAGTTGTCATATTCATACTACGAGACATTAGTAAATAATAAAACTGTAATGTTGTGCATGATTTATGTAATTGACGACTCCTCTTAATGCGTATTTGTTATCACGTATTATAATGTTTTTTGCAATACTATGTAAACTATAGCTTTTAGGTTCTAATTCTATATTTTTTAAATAATTTTTGTCTATTAAAATACTTGTATCTATTATAATCTGCGGACCATATCTTTCTGCAATGTAGCATGAATTATTATATTTTATGCAAGTTTGTTTCGACATAATTACGTCATCAATGGCATCTTGGATATCTTCAAGCCCTTTATGTAATAAGACATCCACGTTAATACTTATAGTCGCGAAGTTTCTCTCATTGGAGTAATTACAAATTTCCCATTTTTTGCTTCTGCAAAGACTGGGTTACAAGGCGAAAGTATATTCGGCTAGGTGAGCAGCGTTACACATAGCGTCTAACGATTGGAAATGTCTAGTGTACTTTGTTTGTTGGAATAATAACAAATTATTGAGGATGGATGCTCTTTCAGTGTACTCGTTTTTAGTTATTTTTCCTTTAAATACAATTTTTGTTGCTAACTGCATGAAAGAATCATCCATATCTTGTACAATACGTTTGTACTCTGTATGACACCTATCATGTGTGCAGTTATATGTAAAAGAGAGTTAAAAGCGTATGTATTTTGTATCATTATAGTGTCTTTGTAATTTAACTGGCTGGCATAAATTACCATTTTTCATTATTGGGATAAAAATCTGTTGATTCGATACTTTCCCACTCGGGACATTTGTTCAAGTATGATTTTTTTAATGTTGGTAAATTTATCTTTGTTTTTTAAACCCCTCCAATTTTCTTAAAAATTTAATGGATTACAGTGTCGTCAGAAATGGAGCATATCGATGCTTCTGAATGATTCTTTTGTATATCGTAAAAACTGTCTGTAATAGGAGCGTCCGAAATGGCCACGGTTAAATTTGATCACGTTCGAAACGACCACATTCGGCATGACCACGGAAAATATTGCACGGAGTTCAATTTACCCACGTTCAAAATGGACACGTCCGATTTGGCCACGTTCGAAACGGCCACGTTCGAAACGGCCACGTTCGAAACGGTCACGTTCGGAACGGCCACATTTGGAATGGCCATGTCCAAAATGGTCATGTTCGAAATGGCCACAGGAAATATTGAATAAAATTTGATTTGATCACGTTCGTGATGGCCACGTTTGAAACGGCCACGTTCGAAATGGTCACGTTCGGAATAGCCACGTTCGAAATGGCGACAGTCCCGATTGATCACGTTAATATTGACGTACGTGCAATGTACGTTGCAAGACAAAGCAAAGTTCACATGGGTTGCAACTTTCTACGCGAAGCGAGGTGGGCGGGGTGGGTGTAGGAGAGAGAGAGGGCCGGAGGCCCCCCTTGCACCTCCCCTCGTGTGTGTGTATGTGTGGTCAATATTTACGTGGTCAATTGGGACCGTGGTCAATATTTACGTGGTCAATTGAGACCGTGGTCAATATTATTGTGGTTAATATTAACGTAGTCAATCAGGACCGTGGTCACTTCGAACGTGGCTATTTCGAACGTGACCAAATCGAACTTTGTGCAATATTTTTTGTGGTCATTTCGAACGTGGCCATTTCGAACGTGGTTAGGTTATTCTAAACGTGATTATTTCGAACGTGTCCGTTTCGAACGTGGCCATTACGAACGTAGTCGAATCGAACTTCATTCAATATTTCCCGTGGCCATTCCGAACGTGGTCATTTCGAACATGACCATTTTGGACGTGGGAAAATTGAACTCCATGCAATATTTTCCGTGGTCATTCCGAACATGGTCGTTTCGAACGTGGCTGTTTCGAATGTGGTCAAATTTAATCGTGGCCATTTCGAACATGGGCAAATTATATCCACTCTCTAATAGAATTTACGCTGTTTGCAATAGTGTTATCATTAATGTTAGAAATCGATGTTGAATTAAAATGCGACTTACTGGAAAAGTCGGAATATTTATCATCCTCAGATTTACAATTTATTTGTGTCGATCATTATTTCGGGGATGTTTTGCATTCTTGTTCTGCAGAAAAAGTATTTGCAGCATTATCCAAACATAATCTGCCGTCGAGATAATCCAGAAGACTGGCTACAAATTTATCGACCCTCATCGGTATGCATCCTTTGAAAACTCGTGTCTTATATTCAGCAAAAAGCGATTCGATTGAAGAAGACGTTGCAATTTCAGTGCCAGTTTTAAAATGTAACAGAGTGTCTTCAGAATTGAAATAATCTAAATAATTCTGATGTATCTTTAAGATCTTGAGGATTAAAATCCTCAACATGTACACCTTTAACACAATTATTTACAGATCGTAAGCATGTCTCAGCTGGAACAGACAGCCATCAGTGTAACCAACGTCTTCGCTCAAAGCTACAACAAGTACGGAGGTTAAAAAAGAACATAATTCGTCCAAAGATTGCATTTGGTATGCTTGAGCAATGCATCTCAGAAAAACTGACGTACTTTATTAGGCAAATGTCGTAAATATTCCCAACTACTTATTATTTTTATTACATGACTAACATCCAACCTTAAATATGAGGCTGGTAGAGCCACATCTTTATTATTTACAGCGATTTCATAACAACGCTATAAATAATGTTTAAGGTCAGTACTATCCGCAAATGCACGTGCTAAAGTAACTAGTATTGCGCGACTAAAATTTGTTATTATTACAAACGGCACTGTAGCACCCGCTCTCCGAATTTCCAGTAGAAAGTAAATTAAAAGAGATGCATCTTGTTTTGCAGATATTATTTAGAAAACTGGGATACCACGTTTGTCTTTCGGCACAATTACACATTGGTATAGAAAAAGATGGGCAGATTTTGTGCTATCAGGCATTGACAATTTTTGCGCTATATTGCCTGTAGCGTCCATGGTAAAATATGTATTTTTTTAACGATTAATTATTTTGTATAGAGTCATTTGCTCTTCAGACCAATACGTAATATAAAATGGATCTAAGCCTATTTCCATGTATTGATGAACCGGGTCTTTTAGTGTATTTATATATTTGTAAATTTCCTATTGGATTACAATCAGTAATACCTAAACGATTGTCTAATTCATTTTGCTTGGCTTTACGTAAAACACGAAGTGAAAATAAAACTGGTGGCTTTTGATCACCAAATTTCATAATTTTATTTGCCTCTTCTAAACGCCATATTGTTGCTGGTTTTCTTGCATCTATTAAATGGCCAGCTATTTTTTGCCGAAGAGAACTTTTTAATTGTTTCTCTAACCATTATATTCTTGCAGACGTACAATCCCTATTACAGTTAGGCCACAATTTTAATTTACCTGAGAACAACACAAACAAACTAATAATTAAGTACATAAAAGATATAGAAAACAATTTAAAAAAACTCTCTGTAGAAAAAAGAATGTTAGTTAGAAATAAAGCTAGGAAAACAATAGTTAAACTTAACAATTACCAGGCGGCCGTCCTCTGTTTCGATATGCTTCTTGTGTTGGACGCCATTGTGTTATCTTCTTTGTCCACCTGCCATCCGTCATTCTGGCGACATGTCCTGCCCAGTTCCACTTTGAATGCAAAATAGCCTCGACAGCATCTCTCACTTTTGTCTTGAGTCTTATAGTTGTATTCGAGACTCTCGAAAAGTGATTCCTAACATTGATCTTTCCATCCGTTGCATCACTTGTATTTTTTTGATGTTCCTCTTTGTCATTGTTAGTGTTTCTGCGCCGTATGTCAATACGGGAAGGACGCATTGATTAAACACTTTTTTTTCAAGCATGTTGCGAGATTGGACCGAAATACTGATTTTAATTTTCCAAATGCTGCCCAAGTCAGACTCACTCGGCGCTGAATTTTGTGTGTCTGATTGTCTCGCCCGATACTGATCTTATGTCCTAAATATTTGTGTATAGATGTGTCTGTTCTATATTTTTGTTGTTAATTTTAAGGGGGTTGCTTAGGACCAGATTTGTCATATATTGTGTCTTTGACAAATTTATTTCCAGGCCTACCTTTTCTGCCGCTTTATGTAGTTTTGTAACATTGTTTGTGCCTTAGTTATATCGTCTGTTATTAGGACGATGTCATCGAAAAAACAAAGGACTTAAATTTTCTCCATCGATATTAATTCCCATGTCATCCCAGTTTATTTTGTTCAGCATACTTTGCAGCAGAGTAACGAACAATTTAGGGGAAAGCGCGTCGCCTTGTCTCAGTCCTCTCTCGATTTTGAACCTGTCAATTATTGATTGTCCGTTATCTTTACGTGTGCTGTGGATGTCATGTATATGTAGTTGATAGCTGTGGAGTAACGGTGATCGATTCGACATTCGGCGAGTGCCTCCAATATTTTCTGTTGGTCCACTGTGTCGAACGCCTTTTTAAAATCTATAAAAATTAACATGAATGGTTTATTATACTCTATGCATTTTTCGATCAACAGTCTTATTGTAAATAAGTGATCATTGATACTGTATTTTGTTCGGAAGCCCGCTTGTTCTCTTGAAAAAAAGAATTCGAGCTTATTCGTTAGTCGTTATAATCTTTGTATAGAGTTTGTATATGTGACTGAGAAGACTGATTGGTCTATAGTTTTCGAGGTTGGTGTTATCCCCTTTTTTGTGTATAATGACAATTTATGCGCTCTCCCATTGAGATGGTGTTGTTCTTTCGATAAGGCATTTGTTAAATAGGATTTTAAGGGCTTTAATGATGTTTCGTCCACCCATTTTGAGGCTTTCTATCAGGAGGCCGTCTTCGCCAGGTGCTTTATTGTTTTTTATATCTTTTAAAGCTGATGTAATTTCTTCCTCACTGATTTCTTGAAGATCTTTTGAGCCTTGATTTAGAATTTTCGGGATACTGACATTTGGTTTTTTATTCGGTGTTGAGTATAACTGTCTATAAAAAACTTCTATGGCTTGTGTTATGTCTTTTTTGTTCGTTACCGTGCTACCATTGTTTTTGACTCTATATTGCTTCTCCCTATCGCGTTTTTTCTTGCTAAGACTTTTAAACTTTTATTTTCTTCTATTGTAATTTTTATGGTTTCTGTATTCTTTTCTCTTTTGTTTTTTCTTATTTCTTTAGTTATTTCCCTGTTGATATTTCTATATTCTTCGGTAGTCTTGTCTGTCATTTCTCTTCTCTGTTTCATTAAAGATTTTGTCCTTATATTTAGTTTTTGATCTTTGTCTCTGCTTTTGCAGCATTTTTCGATTGCTGTATTTACGCTTCCTGTAATGTTTTCATATATTGTGTCTATAGTCGTATTGTTATTTACGTTTAGGGACTTAGATATTTGTTCTTCATATTTGTGCATTCAGGAGCATTGTGTTTTTAGAAGCACTCCACATTTTGCGATTCTTTTTAAGGACTATATTTTTTTCTTTCTTTTCTTATATTTAATTCTACTTTGGCTATTACGATGCGATGAACTCTGCCTGTCGAGAATCTATTCAGGACATCCACGTCGCTGACAGTATCTTTCCTGTTGCTACATATGAAGTCAATAGCGTTTTTAGTTTTACCGTCTGGGCTTGCCCATGTTCCACTTTATGTTGTCATTTTTTTGAAAGAAGGTGTTCATTGCGTAGAGGTTGTTACTGTGTAAAAAATCTATTAAAGTGTTTCCTCTTTCATTTCTCTTGCCCAATCCATGTTGTCCTACCGCGGTTTCAGCTTCATCAATTTTACTTCCGATTTTAGCATTAAAATCTCCAATTAATAAGGTGTAGTGTGATTTTCTGTCTTGTATAGCTATGGCTATATCTTCGTAGAAGCATTCGATCTCTGAGTGATCGTTTGTAAGTATGCGTAGGTTTAAATAACTTTCAGAGAGTATTTTTTGTTGAGTTGAATGGTCATGTATATAACTCGGGGGCTTATTCTTTTGATGTCTGCAATTCTTGTGACGTGTCTTTTATGGACTAAAAATCTTATCCCTCTTACTGCCTTTTCTTCTCCTGCATAGTAGAGGATATTCCCGTTATTTAAGGTGACTTGGTTTTCTCCTATGCGCTGGACTTCGCTTAAGACTAGTATGTCCCATTTGATATTTGAAAGTTCTTCTTCTAGTTTCAGTAATTTGTCATCTGTTGAAAGTGTTCTAGCATTGTATGTTGCTACATATATTAGGTGTTTTTTATGATGGTACGGTTTGGTATCTTTATGGTAAAGGCGACTTTTTGCCTCCCCCAGAATCCTTGAGGCAGACCCTTTTCGAGGTGTGGGATTTATCATTCTTTGATCCACCCACCTAGGGTATGTTTCCTTTTCTTTTTAAAATCGCCATATTGAGAGGTTTTTAGCCAGTTTTCTTCCACGTTGGCCGGACGGGTTGGAAGAGTGGTTTGTGATGGGTAGGGATGTATGTGGTGGTTTGGAGGAAGGGAGGTTGGGACATGACTTCCCTCACGAGGTATTTGGTGTTGTGAGGAAAACCATGGCTCGCATAGACAGGGGCGTGTCCCTAAAGCAGATCTACTCTCTACCAGGACCGTAGAGGAGTATCTGCCTGCTATCTGCCTCATTGCCTCTAATTCCTCGTAAATCCTGCTCATCACCGCCAACATTTCCACCATACACTCTCTCATCTCTTTCACCTCGTTCTTCATCTGTCTTAATTCCTCCATCTCTCTTTGACCTTTTCCTCTTTCTTTCCACTTCCCTTCTTCTTTCTTTTACTCTGCTCTCCCACTCTTATCCTTCCTTCTCTTTTCCTTAACCACTTTCTCTCCTAACCTGCACCTGTTACCACGTGCACCTCCTTATTACGCTTGCTCGCCCCTATCAAATCGATATCTCGGCCAGCCTCTTTTTCCGATATTGATCTATCAGTTATCTTCTTCGACGATACGCCTTCCATCTCCCACCTGCCGCCATCTGTCACCCTGAACTCCTTTCTCTCTGCCGCCCGCTCCAGCACACCGCTCTCGGCGTACCGACCGCTCTCTGCCATCCACTCCACTCTCTTCGTCACCCCGTTCCTCCACTTATTTCCTTTATCACATCATTCACTATTTTTTTCTCTTCCTTTCTTCACTGCCTCTTTCCTCTATTCTCTTCTTCACTATCGTCCCTCCGCCTTCTGATCCCCGTCTCTCTCCTCGCCCTACTAGCTTTCTCATTCTTCCCGTCACCAATTCTCCCACGTCATCCTCTCCCATCTTTTCATTCCAAATTTCCAGACCTTATCTTGCTCATCTCCGTTCACCCTCCTCCTCCACTCCACTTTTTCACATGACACTGGCCCTCCACTTTCCCTTCCACCCTTTCTTTCCACTCACAACTTTCCCTTTCCTCTTAAAACACTCCAAATTTTCTCCACTCTCTCACTATCGCTCACGCTCTCTACCCGTCATCTTTCCTTCCCCACCTTTATATATGAAAATACGCGTTTTTCGGGTATAATAATTAATTAAAAAATTATCCAAACATTTTAAATGTCAGAACTCTTTGAAAAGGCATTGTACAAGCCCAGAACTATATGAGAACTATTTTATATTGAGCAGAACTCTTGATAATCCACCGGCATCTCATTTTTATATATGAAATTATGCGTTTTTCGGGTAAAATAATTAATAAAAAAATTATCTAATTATTTTAAATGTCAGAACTCTTTGAAAAGGCATTGTACAAGCCCATAATTATATGAGAACTGTTTTATATTGAGCAGAACTCTTAATAATCGACCAACGTTTCACCTCGATATCTGTATCTATGGGACTTGTTTTTTATTTTTATTTTATCTTTCAATTTTTTATAATTACTGATAGCGAAAATGTCGTAGGACAAAGTGAGATGCTGCGTGAAGTTGGCATCTCAGTTTGTCCGAAGGCATTTTTTTTGCTTTAATTGCCAGGACTATTTGTTTAAACTATCAGGAACTCTAGAACTATTGAAAATAAAGTCAGAACTTTTAATTATTTATGAGTTTCCACGAAATAATACGCCAGCTTTATACACACGTGTTTCCTTCATTCTATGAGCAAAATTTTCACACATAAAAGAATTGTATCATAAAGAATGTAATCAATTACTTAAGTTAGCACCTAAATTGAATTTTAAAACTATTTTTCCAAGTACATTAGAACGATAAAAAGTAAATTTAGTAAATAATGTATTTCATGAAACTACACTTGCTGCGATCAATCAAAAATATGGTTTTGAATCAGCAAAATTTTTGGAAATTATATTAAAGTGGTGGACAATAGTGAATGTTAATACCCAATAAGCGCATGATGGTATATTAAGCGTTTATTAAACATAAAGTTAGTATAAAAATGGTATAGGTATATTAGATAAACGTTAAAATTTTTATGGTTTTTATACTATTGTATAATATACGACAATGATATATATTTATATTACGTTTATATAATACAAAACGGAATTTATACGTTGAAAAATAGTATACGTATATACGAAAAAAAACCTTAACTTTGTACACTGAATCTACGCCTATTTTATTTCTTAAAATCGTATATATGTAATTTAAAAAACGTTTATTGAAAACGTATATAATTTATAAAAAAATTTTATTTATAAACGTTTAAAAAATACTATTATACAAATGGTATAATTTATGTTTTTAAAACGTTAATGAATTGCCGTTTTATAAATATAAATTATACCATTATCGGTTTTTATTATGTTTATATATAATACAAAACGGATTTTATGCGTTGAAAAACAGTATACAAGTATACGAAAAAAAATTTAATTTCTAGACTGAATCTACGTCTATTTTACTTCTTAAAATCGTATATTTATGTAATCGTATATTTATGTAATGAAAAAACGTTTAAAAACATATGTAATTTATAAAAAAAATTTTTAACGCATACAAGCGAGAACAATAATGCACAGAACAGTTTGTCGCTAGGCGCCATATACGCGGCGTACGCAGTTTGCTGTGTGCGTTATTCTCTTGTCTCTTCCATATCACAACGGCAATGGTATTAGCACGGCGGCTTTGCGTTGTAAAGGTAGAGCTCAGAATCTCTGCATCGAAGTGTTCCTAAAGCCTAAAATTTTGCTGGATTTTATATTTTATTTTGTTTAACTGTGTCGTATAAGTGTATTTGTGCATTTTGGCATTTTCCATTAATATTCGTGAAGTGAATTAAGAGTGAAGAAATCGTTTTAAGCCTATTAACCTATTAAGACAAGGAACGAGTGAGTTTGCAGCCATTGTATTTGTTGGAGATTCGTACGATTCTCAAAAATCAGAGTGATTGAGTTTCAACAGCAGTTCCAAAGGTAAAAACTTATTATATTTTTATATTTAGAGTTTGGAGGGGGGACGTGTTGCTTTGCTCGAGTTCGGACGTGTCCAAGCTCGTCATGCGTACATCCAATGTTTTAAGTTCATTCCTCCTTGAAAGAATTTCTTAGCATTTTATATTATTATATCTTCTATTATTATCTATTATTCTTTATCATCTTACTCTAACGTCATTTATTTAATGAGCATTATTATTCATAATGGACGCATAGAATGGATTGACCCGAGCCAATAATGTAAAAAAAGAAAAAGTAATTCGATATATTTTGCTTTGCTTCTTTATTTTTCATTTTCTGTAACCACAGTGAAAATGTTTATATATTACAATATTTCATATTAGCCTAATTAACGGTTCTAAAGTTTGTTTTATTACGTAAGAGATTTTTTATGATTTCTTTTTCAAATTATTTGAAGATTTCTTAATCGAAAAGACTGTTTATTATGTACGCATCCCAAGTGTAATTAAATTTTAAACATTACAAGTTCTCGTGCAATGACTTTTCTTCATTTTAATATTATCATTGCTTACAAATAATACGTAAATTAATTTTATATTATTTAATATTTGCTTTGTCTAAAGTCTCTTACATATATTCGATCTTTTATGATCTCATCATTGATACAAAATGTACAATTCGGATGGGAGCTGACAGGCGCAGATAGGAGATGCATGTGATGAGAGGTTATGAGGAGCGGTAGTGTGAGAGAAAGGGTGAGAGGGAAAGAGGAGAGAAGGGAGGGGAGAAGGGAAGGGATAGAGAAACGATAGAGAAAGGGTGGGCCGAAGGGAGGGAGAGGGGATCAGTATGTAAGGTCGAAAAAGGGCCAAACACGGAGAGGAAAGGGGCGTAATTATGGTTTATAATGGGCAAGATAGGTGAACGTGAGGATGAGCTAGGGTAAGAGGGAGAAAAAGTGAGAGAATGTGGAAGAGAGTGAGAGAGAGAAGGAGAGAGAGGAAAAGGAGTGAGAGAGGGTGAGAGAGAGAGAGAGAGAGAGAGAGAGAGAGAGAGAGAGAGGGAGAGAGGGAGAGAGAGGAGGAAGATGGGATATGAGAGAGAGGTTTTCTAGAGAGAAGCGGGTAATGCAGGGGGAGAGGGTAGAGAGAGGGCCGAAGAGCGAGAGGAACAGAACGGGAGTAGAGAGAGGGGTTTTCAAAATGTGAGGTCGCTCAAGGCCAGGACCGCGTGGGGAGATTTTAAACGTATGTATATATGCAGGAGTGGGCGGCTAGACATAAGAAAGTATGAGAGAGAAGGTAAGAAGAGGGAGGGTATATAGTGAGAGGGGATGAGGTGCGAGGGGGATTTATGAGAAATAGAATTATACATAGATGTAAATAGGACGAGGAAATGTATAGAAGGGAGAATAAGAAGGAGGTTGTAAGGGGTTGGTGTTCCCCAGAAAACACACATGTAAAGTTGTATGAGTTGGAAACCCCAAGGGGACCCAAATAAGCGTCTACTACTAACTACTACTACTATTATATGCTTATAACAGATGACCTTCAGTATACTATTGGGACGTTGAATAAGTTCTCGCTGTTTTCCAACTGATGGCGTTACCAGAACTGCTTGCGTGTAGTTTAAGATGGTGACGCATCTATATAGAAGTACTAAAAGCAAGCTTGAAATTCAGTGTATGTCATCAGTGATGCCAGAAGTCCGACGAGAACAACGCACAACCACAAGCGAAAACAGCGTACGTGTGAGCTCGGCGCTTCGGCTAGCTTCGGATCGTAGAAGAAGACAGATATATCGTTTTCTATCTCCTTCTTACCAAGCCGACACGAAAGCGACGGGCGACGCGCGAAGGCTTGGTAAGAAGGAGATAGAAAACGATATATCTATCTTCTTCTACGATCCGAAGCTAGCCGAAGCGCCGAGCTCACACGTACGCTGTTTTCGCTTGTAGTTGTGCGTTGTTCTCGTCGGACTTCTGGCATCACTGTATGTCATTTCGCCAAAGTGTAAACAACTTTGTTTTTCATAGTGTTAAACATGTAAAATTTCGTGCCAAAAAAAGAGTATTTGCGGTGAACTTTACTGCACTATTTTATTAAAAGAAAATCTGCAGTTGAAGCACACAGAATTCTTGTTGAGACTTACGGCGACCATGCTCTGTCGGAAACAACATGCAGAGATTGGTTTAGATACTTCAAAAATAATGATTTTGATGTTGAACATAAAGAACGCTCTGGCGCACCGAAAAAGTTTGAAGACGAAGAATTGGAGGCATTACTTCATGAAGACTCATGTCAGACGCTAGCTGAACTTGCAGAATCATTAGGAGTTGATCACACAACAGTTTCTAAACGTTTGAAAGCATTAGGAATGCTTCAAAAGCAAGGTCATTGGGTGCCGTACCAGTTGAAGCCGAGAGACGTCGAACGGCGTCTTTTCACGTGTAAACAGCTGCTTCAACGGCAAAAAAGGAAAGGATTTTTGCATCGTATCGTGTGTTACGTCCTGGATCGCGAGCGAGGTGCGGTTGCGGTGGTTGGTGTACGCGGATCGCGGTGGCCGAGCGGTAAACCTGTCACGATCAGCGTTGCACCGGAAGCTAGCGGTCGGGACGTAATGGGTAAGGATGGTGAGGAGGATGTGATGTGAGTAGACAATGAGTACAGATTGTTTACGTATACTAATTTAGATGTATTTATCATTATTTTATACTAAACATACATGTACAGTTATATTTTCTTATATTTTACAAGACGAATAAACAACTAAATCACGGGCGAATATCGGGAGGCGAACCGATAGGTGCTTCAGCGGTCCCGAAATCTATCAACGGCGGGGACACGGGCCACGGACGGTATTCAATAGGCGGTAAGGGCCTATATGAGAAAGCGACGCTTTGGCCCCGCTACTGGATGCCGGTGGAGTGACAGCGTCATGGAACGAGTCAGGAGCTGAGGACTCCACTGTATGGTTTCCCAATGGAGGGTATGTGAAGTACCCGACGGATGCTGGGTTCTGGCTATCTGGTAGAGACGCGGCCGGTCGGACCGTTAAATAGGAGCCGCCTTGGTATAGTGACCGGTTGAGGCGCTTCAGTTGATGAGCACGCCCTGCTCGACGTGACCGACCCATGACGCAGCTAAGGAGGTAAGCGAAATTATAATCAACGCCATGGTTGAATACGCGGAGGGATATAGACAGGGATTAGCAATAGTAACGCGAGTGATGAAAAAGGAAAAAGAACGAAAAAAAAACATATACGCGTTAACGTAAATTGCTAAACGAGTTGACTTGACCTTATCTGACGGGTTGCGGGGACAGGGTGAGCCTTAGTGAGTTTACTTTAATTTAATATTTATTTTATATTTCAGACCAAGAAGAGCGATCGGAGGAATTGTGAGAGACGCCCTGAGAGAGGCGCGGTGCACGCTAGGAGGCGGAATGCCCTGAAAGAGGCGCTCCTCAGAGATGAGAGTCGTTCGCCCTGAGAGAGGCGTGCGACGTAGATAGAGGTAGTCCAGCCCTGAAGGAGGCGCACTACGAGGGATGAAGACAGAACAGCCCTGAAAGAGGCGCACTGCTAGAAGGGACGTAGAGTCGCCCTGAAAGAGGCGCACTACGTAGGAAGGATGTAGATCGCCCTGGAGGAGGCGCACTACGGTGTAGGTAAGGATGGTTATCGCTCTCTGTTTAATGACACACCCTATGAAGACGTCCGAATAAAATATTAATCTCTTCAATTATATGTTACAGATATTTGAGACTCTGAGTATGTCAAGGCGGACGTCGCGGACCTTGCCACTGGTGAGCGGATATGGAAAAAGAAAGAAAAAAAAATTAAAGAAGAAGCTATAAGGAATACAAGAACTCTCTGGAGGAGGCGCGCACCGACGCAAGATAACCGGAACGCCCTGGGAGAGGCGCGCGTCGCCGCAGGATGAAAGAGAGAGCCCGACGTAGGCGTGAAGGAAGGATGACCTCGTCAGATAAGTAGCACTAATTTGCCCGATAATTTCAGTATTAAAATTAGAATAGAAAGCTTGTCTCTATATTTACAGGTGTGGACACGAGAGATTAACGGCGAGAAAAATTCACACCGAGAAGATGACCGACGCCCGGAATGGACAGGGGCCGCGAACTGACACAGGTATGTATATTTCGAGTAAATTACACGTAAACAATATGATTAATGATCACACGAATATATCTTAATAATAACGACAACGTACTCACTTCACTAAATTATTATGTGTTACAGGAACCACTGGGGAACACACTGTCACGCGGGTGTATACGAGAAGGTGGATCTACAATAATGTTAGGGTTACAACATCAGTTAATAGAACCTTCCTTTGACTATAATTTCACGCGTGGACAGGTTTCGGACGCTTAAACGATATTATAGATAGGCAGCATTAATAATAATCTGATTGTCTGGAGAAGAAAAGATATAACGCTTATATTGTTGATAGAGATAATTTACTGCGAATGAAAATTAAGATAAAACGTCTTTGAAAGTGATAGATAGAATTCGATATGTATTGTGAGCGCCGTGAAAATCGAAAAAGAGAAAGGAAATATAATAGTGACAGTGGAAACAATTAATCAAGAATAAATTTATACGACAGTAAACGCAAGAAACTGAAAGCTAATTAATAGTATTTGCGATATGCTAGTCTCGAGGTCTCTCTGAGTTAATGATTTTGTGTGAATAATACCGAGTAATAAACTAGAAACACTGATTCGAAGACATAATATTAATTACACTGTGTGAAAATTTGCAAGAGCGTATGTACGATCGAATGCTATTAAGATAACCGATTATTAAATCGTATGAATGACTGTCTGTACGTACAGTGAATTTACTGAGTACTGTATGAATCGAGTATGAATACTGGGTAAACTGATCGAATATTGACTGCTGATCGAATACTGACTGAGCGAAAACTGAATTGTCAGAACGAACCGTACAAACTGATTTTACTGTCGGGGCGAAAGCCGAATACTCAATGTTGAGCGCACGGTGCTCTCGTTTATATAGCCGTGGTCGCTGAGGGTTCCCACCTTCTGAATTGTAGCGCGCGCAACGTGGTCTGATCCTGGTCACGCTTGTTTGTCACGGATATCACGCGCCAGGCAATAGTAAGCGATCACGGTGTTTGTCCGAAATTTTCACGTGATCCGGCGGTTCCTGAATGTTCTAGAAGCTTCGGGACTAGCATTATAATATAATATTTACATCGTTATTTCTAGATATATCGCAATTATTACTAGCGTTACGATAACTTATCTGATTAATTACTTATCGCCGCATTGTATTATAGCGTTGTACTTAAATAATTGTAGAGATATGAGAGCATTTCGCTAATTAACTTATTAATTAACAATTATCTATGATGTCGCATAATGTTATTCGTGGATTACAAGGTCTAAATTAGTCTACAGACGTTAAACTCGCTATTATATAACTATATGTATGTATATCATTATAACTAGTAGTAAAAGTTTATATATATATATATATATATAATATATATATATATATATATATATATATATATATATATATATATATACATATATATGTAAGTAATAGTGGTATAAATGCACATGTAATATGCCGGGATATATTTACAATGAATGGATGAGGAGTGTGTAAGTGTGTATAAATGCATAAATTTATGACAAGTTTATATTGTGAGAGATTGAGTGTGTAATTTAAATAATGCGTATGGAATATGTATGAATTAGCTATAAGATCCGGAAATATTGTGTTACCGTGTATATGATATGTTGATTATGCGTATGTTAATATATGAGTATGCCTGTAATAAGTTTATAATAGGTTTATTGAGAATGCGTCGTTTGTGCGTACTAATGCGTCACTATGTATATAAATTATTTATAGGGTGTGTGTATTTGCGTGTTACTGGGTGGATAATATGTCTATAATAGTCAGATACTGATTAAACATTGTGTAGATGATAAGTTTATAACGCGCGTATTTTTGTATCACCGGGTATATTAGGTGCCAATTGTTATATAATTTTATGGTGTGTTTATTAAGGAGCGTGTATCTATGTAATTATTTCTGGGTGTTCATTATGTGTTTATACTTGGTTTATGTAGTGTATGATGTGTGTATTATTGTACCACCGTATATATATAGGTATGGTCATTTTGTTTATTATGCATATGTATACTGTAATTATCATTCATCCTCAATAAAATGATAAAGAAGTTTTGAGAATATTATCACGTTCAAGTTATTTCAGACACCTTGTATAAGTAAGAGTTAATTAAGTAATTGTATATATTTGAGTGTGACTGTCTAACTTTCGTTATCTTCCAGAGTTTTATTCGTTTTAAACTCTTTATGGGATGTTTATATTGTTTTCACTATAATATGTATATATATATATATATATATATATATATATATATATGATATGTGTATGCACCGAGTTATCTTCATGGTTGATATATGAAATAATTATAAATGATAGCTGACCGGATTTTTATTGGCAAACCAAATTGGATTCATGGTAAGGAATTATTATGCAGATGATGGGTTTAATCGAATCTTTTATTGTTGTTAAAATTTGAATTTACTGAAATCACTGTGCTGCGGTGGAGTATGAGTAAAATTGACAAGTTATTATATTTGGGTGACAGAATCATTAGATATGTACGTTACTGTGGTATTAATTCGGCTTTGGGATATTAAACTGCATTTAATAGTGAAGGCATAATTATATATTGGAGGTGCGGATTAAAATAAATGAATTATTAAAGTTGAAAATATGAGGTGTTCCTGGAGTAAAATGGGTCTACAACAATGTGCGCTTAACTTTTTATGGCGGGGCTGTAGCCCTATAAGTTGCTACTTTTTTTGGTTCTTTATGAGTCAAGGCGCCAGGAAATAATTAATTAAGGTCACTGGGCGGGTTTTTTATGTGATGTTTAAACCGTTAAAAATTGGGTGCTTTTCGATGTTGCGACAACTTTTGATATATTGAGAAAAGTGATTTAGACTGTGCATAGGAAGTTACAATTGCACATACGAGTTACTTGGCTTGCTCAGTTTTAATAATTAATGAAAGTTCATATATAGGGTGTCCCAAAAGTACCGATCGGAGTTTATTATATGAAGCTTATGGAATTTAACCAAATGAATCGGTCGGTTGTTAAACACTATTTTATACTAATGTTTGGATAATATGACAATGTTAGTTTATATACCGGGTGTCAATTTATTAAGGTGAACATATGTCGGGAGTTGTATTTCCGCTTATTAGTTGTGATCTCTTTCCTTGCGTGATTTTAGCTTGTTATATAGGTTTTCTTTATATTTTTGTTATACCGGGTGGTGGTTAATTTTCGATGCGTGTGTCTATGGTGATGTGTACGTATATGTTTGTGTTTAGTAAGAGTGATGACGGCGAGGTGGAGTGAACATTGACTTATATTATCGCTATTACTTAATTTATGCTATTCTATTGACGCGTACTTAATATTATGTTTCCTTTTTATTTTTCAGGTACTTCAACTAGAGTGACAAAACTAAATGGGTAATTATAATAAAATTAAGATGTTCGACCAATTTGGTAGGCCGTTTCTCTTTCCTTTTTCAGTTGCTGAGGATGCGAACCAGAAGGTGATATACCAGGTGGCCGGAAAATAGGTAAGAATTTTCATTGGACAACTAATTAATTATTTTCCTTTATTTTTAGGTAGGTAATAGGGGAGAACCAGTGATGGGGATAAAACAAGAAAGAAAGAAAAAAAAATGTTTTAGCCGGAAACATAATAAAAAGGTATTTATCGGCTTAATCTATTTTTGATAATAACTATATGTATATATATAAAAAGAAAAAAAAAAAATTTTATAGGTGCTTAACGTTTACTATGTCTACTTAACAGGTGACGTATGGAGTCAACGGACGGCGACTGGTGTCAAGCGGAGGCGATGGACGTGACACAATGAAAAATGGATACACTACGATAATTCTAAGAAAATCGTGGGGTAAGCCTGACCATGCATCAACATCGTCGGCAAAGCCGAATATCCAAGCTTCTGCTCTGCATTTGGTGGGATCAGCTGGGTGCAGTTTACTATGAACTGCTCAAACCGAATGAAACCATCACGGAAGATCGCTTCCGACTACAATTGATGCGTTTGAGCCGAGCATTGAAGGGAAAACGGCTACTATACGAGCAGAGACACGACAAAGTGATTTTGCAGCATGACAACGCTCGGCCATATGTTGCAAAACCGGTGAAAATCTAATTGGAAACGCTTAAATGGGAAGTCCTACCCCACCCGCCGTATTCACCGGACATTGCCCCTTCCGACTACCACTTGTTCCGATCGATGGCACATGGCCTGGCTGAGCAGCACTTCTATTCTTATGAAGATGCCAAAAAATGGGTCGACTCTTGGATAACCTCAAAAGACGTATCGTTTTTCCGACGTGGAATTCAAATGCTGCCAGAAAGATGGGAAAAAGTAGTGGCTAACGATGGACAATACTTTCAGTGACAGGTCTTTTACTGATTTTTTTAAATAAAGCAATAATTTTCACGAAAAAACAGCGAGAACTTATTCAACATCCCAATACAAAAAATTAAATGTTGGAATAATTATTTAATTTTTATATCAAAATGTTGAGTAAAAATTTCTGACTTTATATATATATGTTCATAAAATAACTGACAATTACTTTAATATAAGAAAAAGAAAATTAGAGTTATAAAAACAACTCACATGCTAAAATATTATATGCTTATAACAAATAACCTTCAGTATACTACAAAACATTAAATGTCGGAATAATTATTTAATTTTTATATCAAAATGTAGAGTAAAAATTCTTGACTTTATACATATACATATATATATTTATAAAATTATTAACGGTTTCCCTGCTAATACAAAAAGAAAATTAGCGTTATAAAAGAAATCATGTATTAAATATTATAAGGCCTTAGTGCGAGAAAAGGTATCAGGTTACATGCTGCACGAGCATTATCTTGCGAGATTGATTAGACGGCGGCATCCCTTTGTAAGCTGCCGCGCTTAGTCCTAAGAATTACCTCTGCACATACCGAGGGGCCTACAAGCTCGCGACCCTCCGATCCCCGCGGCCTACACTTCATCTGAATATAAGGCGTGTCCGCGGACGGCCAGAGCATTCAGTCGGCAAATTTTGAACAAGGAACAACTAGGAAGAACATTCAGTTGACAGCAACTAAGGAAGAAACACCTAGCCAGAACATTCAGTTAAAAATTTTCAAGACAGCAACAACTAACCAGCAGCAGTAGAACTCTCTTAGCAGCTAAATACTTGTAAGTAAAATTGTACTAAGTATTATACTGAATAAAGACTTATAAAATTTTCATATTTCGAACTTAGAAATATTTTGATACTCTTCGGACTTAGAAATATTTTATACTCTTCGGACTTAGAATATTTTCATACATGCTAATAGTTATACTGTTTTATGCCACTGAATCCATTGAATCTTATACTTATACTATTTGACTGACTCCTTTGATAAAATAATTCTGAGATAGAATTATTTCATGAATAATACTTTAATTTTATAGATTCAATGTTACATTTTTACGATTAATACTTGTATTTTATACCGATACTTATATTATTTTATTCTTTACATCATACATGATAATATTTCAGCCTTCACTGATCTTCAGTCGATACTTGTATCCTATACTCTTATCCTATATTACCATCTACCTTATAACATAATATCACCTTCTTTTCTTTTCAGTCGTTATAACATAATTTCAAATTATTCTGGTTTACTTTAAATTATTTCTCAGTTGAATATAACTCAACCTTTGAATTATTAAATTATTTCAATGATATCCTGTCTTAAGGTCACTTCTGTGCGTCCGTTCATTGTATATATGATATTTGTCATGGTGTTATGGAGTTCCTAGAACTTCCTCAGCTTCTCGTTAGTGCCAAGTGAATTGTATTCTGACCACCCTATATCAAACATACAAAAACGAGATTTGATTCAGCGTGTCGCATCCACCTAAGCAATAAAAAGGTGTAGAGTAAGCTCCTACAGTGGCGTTGCGCCTGCAGGCCTTCGAGATACTAGTTCCTGAATCGTTACTGACTAGCAGTGACTTACGCTTTTCCTCATAGGGTCATCTTCTCTATTTGGTGATAACAGAGATTTATTGCAATACCGAATGACAGTGATTTTTCTTTTCTAAATTCTATTATTATAACACGTACTTATCAAATAATTGAATATTTGATTTATACTTATACGAACTTATCCAACTCGTTCAAGATTAACTAAAATCATTTGACTAGATTTGCGCAGTAAGTTTAGATGCTGAATAAGGATACACATCCAGGCCGCACGATCTCACGGCATATTCAGCCTTAACTAGATAACAACATTAAACCGGATTTGCGTAGTGAGTTTAGATGCTGGATAAGGACATACGTTCAGGCCGCACGATCTCACGACGGAAGCAAGCTTCAATCAAATAGTTGAACTTGTGAAAGCACATAATCTCCGGTGATAGAATTCGATTTGTGATCGCCAAAGCAACTTCGTATATAGAGATTAGCGGAAGCAACATAAACCAAAATTAGAATAAATAATTGCAACAGAATATTCAATCCCTAAATTCTTTCAATCTACCCAGTTCATTCAGCTTATTGAATCAAATGTATTCAGCAATAATAAACCGGATTTGTGTAGTGAGTTCAGATGCTGGATAAGGACATACGTCCAGGCCGCACGATCTTACGACACACAATCCCCGGTGTTAAATTCAGATTGTCTGCCGAAGCGAATCTCATACTAAAGACTCGTGAAAGCAACACCATTAAAAGTAGTTATGCCAAAAACCCGACGTGCTGGTAGGAAAACATTTAATGCAAAGAATAATCGCTCAATATTTTAATACTAAACAAGATTCTGAACAAACTCCCCTTATCGAATCTTCCTCTTCTAATCAAGATTATCCTTCTTATATAATAGATTGTAAAGACAATTCCATACATCCTATCGATACCGATATAGGTCCCCGTTCCTTAGTAATAAATCCTGCTACCATCAGAGAATTAATAAATAAAAGATTTATAGCCAACCCCTCCAGAGATGCCAATTCTTGGCTGATTGCCTTCAAGCGGGCCGCGTGGTAGGGCCACACACACAACAAAAGAGTCGTGTACGTGTGTCGCCCGGCGCTTGGCAAACTTCGAGAAGTAGGAAAGGACAGACATACGATCTGTCCTTTTCTCTCTCTCGAGAGAGAGAGCTATAGCTAATGTCTCTAGAATGATGTTAGCAGTAGCGGCTAGTGGCTCGAGATTCGAGAATTTATACATGTACATACATACACATATTATTATATTCACATAATTTGAAAAAATATATTGTATTATTATCATAATAAATAATGTAATAAAATTATTTTTTATTGATATAATAAAATACAGAAAATATTTTTTACCTTTTATACTTTTTCTTTAGACATTTTTAAAATTTATGTAATTGAAACTAAGATTTATTAAATATGAGATTTTGATAATTCTAAGTTAATTAATTATAATGAAATGTTACTTTGAACAATGTTTTTGCCCTCCCAAAGTAAATTTTTCAACTATAATTAATTAAACTAGAATTAATAAAGTCTCAATTATAAAAAATTATTTTTAATTATATATATAATAATAGAAAAATTAGTTTCACTTATGCAATATCTTATATTTATCAAAGTTTTAATTGTATAAAGATTATAAATAAATATGTCTGAAGAAAGAGTATCACGATAAAAAAAATGTTTTCCGTATTTAATATATATTGTGACGTGACGTTTTCTTTCGTCCATCACAAGAGTCGAAAGGCCCGATCGGGAAGGATTTTCGCGGGATCTGCGTCCTCGAATAATAGAGAGAGCGCCCTGCGAGATTTACTTTTTATTTTCGCGCGTTATTTGCGAGTTTGGCGACAACAACCTCTAGTCGACAGCTACGCGGGTCCGAGGAGCCTGGTTATGACGGCGAGTGGAGGTGAAGGAATGCGGAGAGATCACGCCCGGTAAGGACCGTACATTTTATCTGATAATTCATAAATCGGCGGAAACATCGACTGCCGTTAAAAGGTTTAAATCTGCAGGAGCATACCGAGAGCGAAGGACCGGGAAAGGCACGGTCAAGGGGATGGCCACTCCCGATATGTTGAACATCGGAGCCTCGACTATGGAGCTAGAAGGTTGGACTCAACCATGGGGTCCGGGGAAGCCAAGGGCACCGGACCGAGCCGACCGGAAGCTACACTGGTAAGCCGCACCGAGAAGTTGTCTCGCGGAGACCGAAGGATCACAAGGTCGATAACCCGAATCGAACGGGCCGCGATAAGGAGCGGCCGCGATTGGCCCTAAGGACCACGATAGCGCCGCAGGTGGCCTGATTACGTACGAGGTCACCGGCGTGTCTCCCGCAAGCCTCACGCTCGTCACTGTTCGGCGAGCGATCGAGGACGACAGGCCTATCGACCCGACTACCCAAGATCATCGTGCGAGACCGGATGACGGAGAAGAAGAAGGATTGAAAGACCGCCAAACCGGTAGCTCGTACGATTCGGACGAAAGCGCCCTGTTATAATTATCGTAATTTTAGTTGTCGCGATTCACGGGGAGATTTTATTCTGCCGTCGCGTATTTGTTGCCGTATCGTTGTTGAGATTTGTGAGGGCCGCATTTCGTCCGAGTCGTAAAAGGGCATAACGTCTCTCTCAATAGTCGCCGCCGATAGTCATTATTGTGTTACCGTATTACGTATCGTTTAGTTGTCGAAATTTGTTACCGCATGATAAATTGTATCCGTCGGGAAGCGAGCTCGTATACCGCGTGTCGCGTGCGACTTTACGTTCCGCGCCATTTATCGACTTGCGATCCGGGAACAATACACGTAACGTAATTTCGTCGAGTATAATTTTGTGTACAAGGACATCGAATCTGCATCCCGCTTATTGGGAGAATTTCCCACGCCGTATAACACATGCTATAAGTACCGTGGTGATCGATGGCGGAGGTCGATGCGTGCCGACCGCGCATGTTTACGTATGTTCCCGAAGTTTTAGCGTAAATCGATTAGCGCGATTAGAGGGCGATTCGTGGTCGAGATCTGCCGCATATTATTGAATAATGTATCTTTACGATCGCCACGACCTTAACAAGTCGCGAGCGATCTGTGAAGAAGTCTAAATTCCTCTGAAATCACGCATAATTCGATACCTCGGTCGCGACATCGCGCCGTCACGCGCCCTTCGTATGCGACGAGCGTGCGACGTACATGTCTAGTTGTCGCATTTATAATAATTTCTCCGGAAGGCTTTCTTGTTCCACACCGAGAGTTTTCTTGTATACTATATTTACTTCCCGAATGCTTGTCAAATATATTTATTCTTAAATTTAATAATTGTGTCTGTTTTCCGGGAGATTTCCTTGCTTACTAAATATCGATTCTCGATCCCGTTCAGCTCCTACGCAACCCCCCCCCCCCTCTGCCGCTTAAGTATCGACTAGCCACTTTAGTTACCGTCGCGATCGTAATTGCTTCACGATTTTGAGTTACCTGCCAATATTGTCTTAATTGGAGACGGCGCGAATTTTCGCGCCTGGCGCCCAAACATTATCGTTCCGATAGAGCCGAACTACGATCAATTAAGCGATCGCGCCGAAGGTGTGCCGTAGGCCAGTCGGCCAAAAATTGTATCAAGGAGCGTACGCGGTAATTAACCGAAAAAGTCTACACGGTCACAATATATATAATAATATATATATATATATATATATATATATATATATATATATATATATATATATGTACATACATATATATAAAAGAAAGATGTAAGTTAAAGAATAAGAGATTAAATTTAAAAAAAAATTTAATAATAAAAATCCACTCTTGGCCAACATATACGTTTTTTTCTTGTAAAAAATTATTTACAAATAATATTAATAAAAAAATAATATTAATAATAAATAATCTTAATAATTTCAATAACAAAATTTTTCTAATAATATCTATCAATTTTATATGGGCAACAACGTATGTATATGTTGTTGCTCAACGGAAACCGCGAGAAGGTGGTGGTTTTCTCCGTAAAGAAGAAATGTAAAAAAATGTTTCCTTCAATATTATATTAAATATAATAAAATTACACACACACATACACGCACGCCCGCCCGCCCGTGTTTTTCAGATATGTGTCGATACTCGTCGAAAAATTAGAAAAACATTTTAAAGCTTGAAATTTCAGTTTTAATGTGCTATCGATAGTTTTTAAAAATTTTTTAATCTTTTTAGTATTTATATACTGTTAACAAAATAAGAAATACGAAAAATTTAAGGGTGCCTAATAATTTTATCAATAGCTGTATATATATATATACTAGCTTTTCGGACCGCGCTTGGCGCGGTCCTCAAAGCCTTTTTATTTGGACCGCGCAAAGCGTATAATATTTCTCTCTATATTATATATTTTTATTATATTACTATACTATATTATATTATTACTATATTATATTATATTATTATATATTTCTCTCTATATAACATATTTTTTAAAACATTTTTCACTTGCTTTAATTAGTACAATTTTTTTTAATTTCTCAATTTACAAAATTTCTCTGTATCTTATATTTTTTGTAAAACATTTTTCACTTCCTTCAATTAGATGTCCTTGATTACTCAATTCATCAATCTTAATTTTTACACTTCCCTATTGGTTGCTCTAGAAAATGCCACATAAAATTGACCATGAGCAAATACAGGATGTGGTAAATAAATTCCAACTTTTTCTAAACTTTGTCCTTGGGATTTATTTATTGTCATAGCAAATGATAATCGAATAGGAAACTGTCTTCGTTTAAATTTAAATGGCAGTTCAAAATCATTTGTAATTCAATCTATCCTTGGAATGATAACAATCTGTTCTCGAGCAGGACCTGTTAAAACTTCCGCATAAATTAAATTATTTTTCAGATTAATAACAATGAATCTTGTTCCATTACATAATCCTTTTTTAATATTTAAATTCCTTAATAAGATTATTGTAACACCGATTTTTATTTTAAGCCGATGAATTGGCATTCCAGAAGGTGTCAGAGTTTAAAAATTCAGTTGAAAAATTTAATTGTTTCTGTGGATCATCACTTACAATAGAGTCAATTGATAAATATTCTTTTTTTCTTCTTCCATTAGACAAAGAATTTCGTCATTAATTATGAAAGTATCTTCATTCTTAGGACAAAGAATTGCTCGATCTGGATTTTCTCTAATACGCTCCATGGTGATTCTATCACCAAAAATCTCAGTACTAAGAGATTCTTTTGATATAAAATCCTGGAGTATTTCAATTGTATCGAGATCTAGTCCATCAATATTTGATAATTTACCATCTCCGAGTTGCATTAGCCAATATGCAAAATCTTTTTCTTCTCCAGTTCTCTGCTCTCCATATTCTGCTCTAATTTAATCTCAGTTACATTCCTCCATATAGGATTGTATTTTACAGATTCAATTATAACTGCTTTTTGTGCATGTGGCACTACGGGAAGATTTTGTCTGAAATCTCCTGCAAATAAAATTACTTTTCCTCCAAATGGTCTTTGATTCTTCATTAGATCCTTCAAGAGTTTATCAACTGCTGTTAAGGCATGTCCAACAGTCATATTCACTTCATCCCATATGATGAGTTTTGCAGAGATCAATTTTCGTGCAGCCTGAGTGTTTCCTCTGATATTTGATTTAGCTCCATCATCAATTGGAATTGAAAGTTTAAACAGAGAATGATAAGTTCTTCCTCCTTTAAGAAGTGCAGCAATGACAGTTGAAGCACATGGAATAATCATCTCGTTTTTTCCTCGAATAACACTCAAAAATGTGTTAAATAGATAAGTTTTTCCACTTCCTGCAAACCCGTCAATATAAAATAACCGCTGAGGTTCGTTCTCATTGTAAATTGCTCTAATGACTATATCATATACGTGTTTTTGTTCATCATTTAATGTTGATAATAAATAATCACCACGTCTTTTTTCTTCATCCACATTATATTCTGTTTCGTAAATATTCACTGGAATTGGATTTGGCAATTCAAAGTTTTCACAACTACTTCCATTATTTTTCAGAATTTCTTGTATATGATTTAAAGCCATATTATCAGGGTCGACAACATTGTTGTTTACAATCCTCCTCATTCATTTGATCTTTGTATTTATTCCAAAAAGTTGGTACATCTGTTGGATTTCCAAATATGCAAATATAGGTAAATAGCTCTCGAATTTGTGCAGGCATTTTTTATTCTGTTGCTTCTTCTAATGTTTGTGCCCATAGATCGTCAGTTTCTATTAAATTCTTCGCAATTGCTGCATCTTTAAATGTTTTATATATAACTCTGTTTACAGTTCTTAAATCTTCAAAACATTTAGCTCCACTCACATGTAGGAGAAGGAGACGTAGATAAAATCTTTCATTATTTTTTATGCTCACTGTATATAGCCTTGAAATTATTTTCTCACCACCTTTTTTGTGTGGCTTCCACTTAGTAATTTTCTTGTCATAAACATAATAATAAAGAATATCTGTGTAAAGAAAATGCATTGCATTTTCATCATATTGATTCAGTTTGAACCATGCAGTCAATGTAGTATCTCGATTGAGCTCTCTTTGAACAGCTTATTCCTCATTTCCTGCTCGGAAATAAACTATTTGGCGATCAGGCAAATGAACTGCCAATCTTATTACTGTGTGAGACTTCATGAATAGATCGTATCCGTTAAATCTCCACATTGCTTCTGAAGCAACATATCTTGCATCCAGGAATGAGTTAACCTCATCTATTCTAATGAATCTTGTACCATCTCGTGCTTGCACCTCAATTGCAGCACAATCAAATCCTTTATGAATATATTTATATAGATATTTTACGCTCTTCACTGATGAACATATTTTTAAATTGATATGTCGATTATATTTCATGATTAAATATGGTGAATATGGCACCACTCATCGATTATCAATCTCTTTATTTCTAACGATGTATTTTTTTCTAGTATTCCTACGTTGATACATAGGATATCCATTTACATTTACATTAGTTTCATCACAAAATTCTTTTGGAAAACCGTTAGAACATTTTCCATCATCCCCAGTGCAAGGATATCTCCTCGAGGGATCTCCACATGGACCATGAATCATGTGTTCCAAAAGTTTTTTATTAAGTTTTCGATATTTTTTTTCGTTAGGAATTTCAGCCCATATCATCAGTCGATGACCTCTTGAAGTCAAGGTTTATCTTCATCGCTTAACATTGCAAGTAAATGCAAATGTGGAAGTCCTCTTTTTTAAAATTTAATCACACCTGCATAAGCTATAATTTTTCCAAAAATTTTATTTTGAATTAAATCTTTTAAAACCTTTTTTACATTCAAATTAAATGTTTTAACGATTAAATCAGGTCGAAACTCTATTAGACATCCATCAAGGTTATCCTTAATTTCGGGACATTGAGGATTGCAAGTCATGGTTAGAAAAATGTCTGGTTTATCAAACTTTCTCACCAAAGACATGGCATCTTGGTAACTTTCTTGCATGTTCCTTGCCATGACTACCCATAAATGAAGATAATAATATTACAAGTACACCAATTTTAATTCCCTCATTTTCTGCTCGATTATCAAGGCAATCCATTAATCCTGAATAAAGTTCTGTTCTTAATTGAGGTTGATTTAATTTAATATAATTAAGTCTATTGGCTTCAGTTTTCATATAGGGCATCAAGTATAAATTGATACCTCAACTTCCTGCTTTTTTAAATGATTAAATTGACTAAATTCAGCTTTTGGTGCTAACAGGTGAGCATAATAATCGATTTGAGTTAAATTCTGGATATTTAGGATTATATGATTTAAGTTCTGAATACCATCCGTATGGATACAACAACGGATAACCTAACCTAACCTAACCTAACACATTGGATCACATCTTTTATCCAAAATTGATATTTGTTGAACATCGTTCGAATTTTTATTATAAATCCGAATGTCTCTTTCAAATGGAGGCTCACCATCTACATTCTGAAAAACTACAGCTATTTCATTAACTTGTGAAGCATTGTATCTTTTTTGATTATTTTGAGGATTTTTCGAAAGGACAACATTAAATTTATTAAATAAATAAATTCAGTGCTCTCTTAAATATAAACTAAAGTATAAAATGTAAACGGCGATAGAGAGCAAAAATGTGTCCTGACTAAGGTAAATACACTCAATCTATGATAAAATAAATAACAAAGTTTGAGTATAATGGATTATTTATCCACTAATCTTACATATATCGTAACATGTTCAAGTATTAAATCACTTACAAAAAATTTTTTGAAAAATCAGTTATTCTGTGCATAAAAGTATTAGAGTAAGATAATCAAAAAATGAATATTTTATGAGATATCTTGTATTTTATGTCAAAATACTGCAACTTTGAAGCCTTATAACTCAAAAAATACTTAATGAAAAATACTTTGTCATAAATGTTTTGGAAAGCTCTCGAGATGAGCTACAAGAATATGTAAAAATATATAGGGCGTTCCATTTAAAAAACTTAAAGTGACCTTTACATGACCTTCAAATGACTTTTCAAGGTCAAACCAATGGTACCATCTTATGGTCCCCTCGAAACCACACAACTTTTGTCTGAAACATTTTTCTCTCCCAAGCTTGGTTTTCGAGATATTCGACTGGATGGATTAAAATGGTCCACCCTGTATATATATATATATATATATCCTTTAGGTCTCGCGACAAGTCCCAATGACTCGCGTACATGTTAGACTCCTTGGTCCGTGTTTCAAGACGGGTCCTAAGAGTACCCAAAGCAGTAGCGTCGCCGACCGGTATCGGTCTGCCGCGCGCGGCACCCCTTGCGGGGAGCGCGCGCGGCGAGACGTTCTCGGGCCTGTCGAAGGTGAATCCGTACTTTAACCAACAGCGGGCCAGGACCGGGGACGGCGCAAAGTCCGCAAACCTCCGGGTACCGTGGCGCGCGCTTGCGACGGCCTCGACGCACCAAAGTGCGGCCTGATACCATGCGCGTACCGCCGAGCAGCCGGCCGGGCGACCGGGGGTTTGTCGCGTGCCGTTTTACCGGCGACGCGACAGTCGACACACCCGGGCCGTAGACCGACACCCAGCGGGTCGCGACGTTCTACTTGGGGAGAAGTGCACGACGACGAGCGCCGGACATCGACGCACGGTAGCGTGCCCGCGCGCGAGCCGCGAGGACTCCGCGGGACATCGCCCACCGACGCGAAGCCAGCGCCGCTGACGATGAATCTCCCCGTTCGATCTTTTGGGTTTCTTAGGTTTACCCCTGAACGGTTTCACGTACTCTTGAACTCTCTCTTCAAAGTTCTTTTCAACTTTCCCTCACGGTACTTGTTCGCTATCGGTCTCGTGGTCGTATTTAGCCTTAGATGGAGTTTACCACCCACTTAGAGCTGCACTCTCAAGCAACCCGACTCTAAGGAGAGATCCTCCCGAGACGCGCACCGGTCGCTACGGGCCTGGCACCCTCTACGGGTAAGTGGCCCCATTCAAGATGGACTTGGACGCGACGCGACAACTCGGGATAAGCGGATCCTCCCAAACACCACATTTCCCTGCGGCGGAACCGCGGGATTCGGTGCTGGGCTCTTTCCTGTTCGCTCGCCGCTACTAAGGAAATCCTGGTTAGTTTCTTTTCCTCCGCTTAATAATATGCTTAAATTCAGCGGGTAATCTCGCCTGCTCTGAGGTCGTCGAAATGATACTGCGCGCGGGCGCGCTCTCTTTTGATTCTCCGCCCTCGTGAGAGAGGGGGGCCAGCGGCGCACCGCGCATGCGCGGGGTAGGAGAGCGCGGAGAACGAAAGAACCCAATCTTTCGGCAGAGTTCGAGAGAACGAGAGAGAGAGAGAGAGTTAGAGGTGTGCGCTACTAAAAAAAAACTACAACAAAATTATTATTTGTTGCGCTTTTTTTATATAATTCGAGTGTTCGGGGCGAATCGATTTCGAAACGAGTACGCGACGACGCCTGCCGGTCCCAAAATAATTCGACATCCTTTTTTTCCGTGGCGGAAAAGGAAAATTTTCGTGGACTCGGACACGCGGTCGGCTCGCGATTCACCCGCGAACGCGCGCTGCTCTCCGTAGTATAATACTCTCTCTCTTCTCCGTCCCGTTATCACGGCGACGGAGGAAGGGGGCAAGCGGCCCGCCGGCGCACCGAGAGGACTGAGTGAGAGAGCTGGAGAGAGAGAGAGAGAGAGATAGCGAGTGAGAGAGCGGCGACACACGGGGGGGCGGTAGCGAGACGGCGGCGCGGGATGAACGAGACGAGACTCGTTCTTTCTCTCCACGGGCGCACGGCCGTTCGCACCGCAAAATTCTCTCCGCCGCCGCGGTCGGGCTCTTCTCTTCTCCTTCTCCTCCTCCTCCTCCTTTTTCCTCTCTCCTCCATTCGACAAGTCTCTGGGCGCGGGGGCGCTTCGCCACCTCTTCTTCTTCATCTTTCTTCTCTTACTCTTTCTCTCACACAAGTCTCCTCCTCGCCACCCGGTAAAATGTTTTTTAAACCCGGGTGTCATTTCAGACGACGCCGAGGACGAGAACGGGGGTCCCCCAAGCTTTTCAAGCGGGGTATACCACCCGCCGGGCTCCTCTCTCGGGCGAACGTCCAACGGATCGCTCGTACGCCGATCGAGAGCTCACGCGCGACACGGCTCAGCGGACGACGCGCGCAAGTTTTGGCGCGCGCGCGCGCCGTGGCCAGTCGGCGCGTGATCGTCTCGTCCCTCTATTATATATAGAGGGATACGTGAGACTCTCTCGCGGAAAGGCGCAAGCAGTTTCGGGTTATTTAAACGACCCTCAGCCAGGCGTGGTCCGGGAATTGTATCCGTGGACCGCAATGTGCGTTCGAAATGTCGATGTTCATGTGTCCTGCAGTTCACAAGTTGACGCGCAATTAGCTGCGTTCTTCATCGACCCACGAGCCAAGTGATCCACCGTTCAG